>NC_058130.1:17854304-17921429 GCF_016433145.1 Gracilinanus agilis | reverse complement strand
CTCTCTCTCTCTCTCTCTCTCTCTCTCTCTCTCTCTCTCTCTCTCTCTCTCTCAAATTCTTCTGAGGAGAATTGGATGGAGGAGAGTGGGGTGAAGGAATATTATTTGTTAATGCCCAGGAGACACAGAATCATCTACTGTTAGGGCTGGAAAGACCCTAGAGATAAATTCTACTCAGGAAAACTGATGATGAAATGCTCCTCAAAATTAAAAAGGAGGTATTTGTAGGGGGCGACTTCGGCAACCCGGGCAAATCAACACCTACTTCTGGAGAGCTTCCTCAGCACTGGGCTCTGTCCCAAGCACTAGAGGCTTAAAAGAAGAAAAGAACAACTTATCATTGGGAGTCCAGCCCGTCCTGATGTACGGAGACAGAAAGACATACAAGTTATTTCAGGAGGAAGAAAGTGCTAACGGCCAGGAAGATGGGTCAGGGAAGGTCTGGTGTGGCGGGCTTTGACAGAAGCTCGGGATTCTGTGGTAAGGAGAGGGAGAGACGCCTTGTCGAAGGCATGCAGGGAGGAATGAAAGGCCCCGTACCAGAGGGCCAGCTGACTAGAATGGAGGGGGCATGAGACAGTAATGGAAAAGAAGCGAGAAAGGCAGATGGGAGCAGGGCCGTGGGAGTGGGCCCTTGAAACTCTAGGCAGCCTTTTGTATCTTATCACACAGAGGGATTCAGAATCAGGAAAGGACGAGGGGTTTCTTTTCCTAATAAGTGTGTGATTTTGTAGGCAAAAGCCTTAAGAGTCACACAGTTCTTCACAATTAGCCATTCAACCTCATTCAGCTGAACAATACTGACTTTACGATGTGCAGGCATCGTGCTAAACAATGGGGATCCAGAGATTCGGAGCTATACAACTCTTGCCCTCAAGCAGCCTGGAATCAATAGAGGGGATAGGGCAAAAACATAGATAATTATGCACAAGGCTGTGGCCATAAGGCCAAAGGGAGGGTCTAGCCCAGTGATGGTGAACCTTTTAGAGACCAAGTGAGTGCCATACTGCACCCCAACACCACAGGTGAGCCGCCCCCCACCTCAGACAGGGGAGGGAGGAAGCTCTCCCATTGGGCTGCTGGGCAGAGGGGTGGGTGATGGGAGAAATGTCCTTAGGCATAGTGAGGAGATTCACCAACATGGATCTGGATAAATAACCAAGAGAGTAGGGCAGGGAGACCAGTGCAATGGCTGGTAAACAAGCACAGAGACTAGACTTCTCATTTCACCAGTACAAGGCCCTCCAGGCTGAGGAAAGTCCTTCCACCAGCAGAGGTTGGCCCCTTTTCTGCACCTTAGAGTCTTCAAAATGTGTCCAAGGCAGTGAGGAGTGAAGCGAGACCCAGGGTCCCACAGGCGGAGCTGTTGTTGTTGCTGCTGCTATCTCGGAGAAGATGCTCTCTATTTTTAAAAAAATTTTTCTTAGGCCTTCACCAGTGACTGTCAACATTTTCTCATGGAGGACTTTGTAAAGTGGTTGAATTCTACCAGAAATACTTAGAAGCTGTATTTACATTAACTACTCATAACTTTATTTTTAAAATCAAGAGAATCTCAGATACATGATGCAACCCTTCCCTCTATCTAGAAATAAAACTTGAGACACAGAAATGGAAATGGAAAGCTGAGAACACACTGGAAGACCAAGCAACATAATTTGTATGAGTTTTTCCAATATGTCCTAAAAGAAGGTCTATGGTACAACTCGATTTAAAAAGAGGGAGCATAAAATCTGAAGCTTTTTGGAAAATAAAAATAGCATTTGGAAACTGGGAAACCTATGGGTTGCCATAGATGCTTTGCTTAGGTCTTTAAGAAATAGAAAGGGCATTGGGGGCAGCTAGGTGGCTCAGTGGATTGCAAGCCAGGCCTAGAGATGGAAGGTCCTGGGTTCAAATCTGGCTTCAGACACTTCCTAGTTGGGTGACCCTGGGCAAGTCACTTAACCCCCATTGTCTAGCCCTTACCACTCTTCTGCCTTAGAACCAGTAAACAGTATTGAGTCTAAGATAGAAGGTAAGGGTTTTTAAAAAAATAGAAGTTATGCCATATAAAGATATGCCAAAGTGGACAAGACTTTTCACATTGTCAAGCCAGTGAGGAATGAGGGTAACACGGTTTAATTCCCCCAAACCTTCGATGATGGGAAACTTGCCTTCCACACATGTACTATGTTCCAGGAATTTCTTTAAAAACTGAATGGTAGAGGGCAGCTGGGTAGCTCAGTGGATTGAGAGTCAGGCCTACAGACGGGAGGTCCTGTGTTCAAATCTGACCTCGGACACTTCCCAGCTGTGTGACCCTGGGCAAGTCACTTGACCCCCATTGCCCACCTTCACCACTCTTCCACCTAGAAGCCAATACACAGAAGTTAAGGGTTTTAAATAAAAAAAAAAACTAAATGGTAGAATGAATGCATAGGTTTAACAGAGTCCTTGAAAGCTCCGTGACTTCTGTCAGCAAGGGGCCCTGGCCCACTGACACCAATGACTACATCCTTGACTAGGTCACGCATCATCTTTGAGAGCTTCTGTGAATTCAGAAGTCATCCCCTGAAGCCGAGTGCTGAGCCCCTCCTGCCTGAAGGAGGCTGGTCCCTGGGGGCCACAAGCCCGTCCCCATCTGGAGTCTTTCCATCTCATAGGACCAGCCGGGGCTTCTGAGAAAAGAGGCGATGCTCACCCAAGGAGGCATGGGCACAGCACAGCAGGGAGATCACGGGCTTCGGGGATGGAAAGGGCAGAGAAATCAAATAAAACAGAAAGCAGCAAAACAGAATTTTTCAAAGAAGACATGTTTTCATTAGCGACATCATCAGCGAGGCCAAAGGAAGGTGTACTCAGCTAGTTAAAGCATCTATGACGAGCAACCCTTATCGAAACATCTGGGCCTGATTTGTGGAAGACTTTCTCTGGGGATCCTCCTCTTTACCTGATTGGCAGCAAAGCTGCCTTGGGGAGAGCTTATAGCTTATGCTTGAAGAAAGAAATGATCGACAAGAACTCTACAACTGTCTAAAGTTTCAAAAGATAAAACTTGGCCACTGATTAGAGACAAGAACACAGACTCCTTTATTCGGTCCTCTGAAGGGGGGCAATGGAAGCACCACATATGTTAATGACCAGAGCAGAGACGGTGGGTCAGGGCAGAGGGGGAGACACATCTGGACAGGAAAGCTTCGGTTTGGGCCAATCTGGGGAGACCCTTGAAAGATAGGGGAGTGATTGAGGGACAAAGAAATCAGAATCTATGAATCAGAAGGAGGGGGTGCTCTCGTTCGTGCAGTGGTTCAATAATATGTGGCTAACTGCAGTCTCCTAGAGTTTGAAAAGCCTCCAAGATTTTTTGCTGAAGACTGAGACCCTCACACAGATTCAGATAGACCACCAATTCACAAAGCTGTATCCACAATTGTTTTAGTAGTCTTGGGGATCAGGGGAGGGAAAGAATGTAGAAAACACTTCAGTAGGCTATGACCTTCTCAGAGAGCAGAGACCACTTTAAGTCACTGTATCTCTAGCCCAAGGCACTAGGCCTGACCCATCAGAGACCCTGAATAAATGATTACTGAGCTATACTGGCTTTAAGTATAAGTTTTCCCTGAATTCATCAAAATTCACGATATAGTCCATGGTTTCATTCAGTGTATGTCAAAACCACTACTTGATCCAGAAAAAGGGAACAATCCCTCTCACCTGAAGGAACAAGCCCCAGCCATGCTCAGAACCAGCCAGAAGGCTGAAATGAGATTTGACCAGCAAAAATGCCTTAGCATCAGTAAACTTACGGAGCACCCATCCCTGTCAGTCCCATCAAAGCAGGCATGGCCTGTTCAGCTCCAAAGCTACACATTTCATACTATATCATTTCAAAACACCTGAAAAGAATGTGGTTTCTAACAGAATATTAGCAGACAGTCTAAAGACTGGCTTACTCTTAAATGGAATGAAAGCTTCTAAAATAAGCAAATTTAGAAAAAGACCAGCATAATTAGAAGCTCAAGAAACTTATTTTAAAAGCTAACTATTTCTGGAATAGCCCTTTTCTCCTGAATCACACAAATTTGTTTCATATTTGGATCCACCTTTCATGGTATCTGAACTAAGTATGTTCTTAGTTAAATCTTAAAAAACAGGTTATGTCATCTGAGAATAAAGCCATTCTCTTCCCTAAGTGAGAAGAGATTTACAAGAGAAGAGCTAACCACTCCTGGAAATGTTCAGCTTTCAAAAAGGCTGTCAAGAATGGGGAAAAGATGCTCTGCCTCCACTAATCAGCTCATGAACACAACTATATCCAGGGTTCGCTTTCTACCCAGGTAACCTACCAATTCCTCAACCTCTACAATGCTGTCAAACTTGGTCAGATAATCATTTCCTCTCAAAAATATTGAACCCCAAAAAAATCCACAATATGGGTCAATGATGTCCAATGGGACTGGAATCCCAGGGGGCCCCCCAAGGCCCCTTAATCCAATCTGACTGAGAACCCCCCCTCTGCAACGTACCTGAAAAGATCTCATAGCCTTTCCTCTAAGCCAGGGGTCGGCAACCTTTTTGGCCGTGAGAGCCATAAACACCACATTTTTTAAAATGTCATTTCGTGAGAGCCGTACAGTGCTCACAGTGCCGCTCCTGAAAAAAAAATGGACTTCATGGCTCCTGCAGAAAGAGCCGTATCTGGCCCTCAAAAGAGCCAGATATGGCTCGAGAGCCATACGTTGCCAACCCCTGCTCTGAGACCTCAAGGAAGCCAGGGTCCACTCAGCACCTCTGAGGCAGCCTGTTCTGCTCTGGGACAGCTCCAATTACTAGAAAATGTTTCTATCCGTTGTTCCTGGTTCTGCTCTCTGGGACCGAGCCAACAGACTGATCCTTCTTTCATATGATGGCCCTTCAGATACTTGAGGACACTATCAGGCCCCCTGAGTCTAAAGCATCCTCTGGTCCTTCAATCTTGCCTCATATTTAGGACTTCCTATAGGCAGGTGCTTTGGGCCAATTTTTATAAGCCCAATCTCCAGATTATTAGCCCTCCAGTTCCTTCCCTGTATAGTTAAATTAAATACAAGATATACTCTATTACTTTTTTCCGGTTTAATCTGACACAGGGGGATTTCCTCCTTGGGATCACAAAGTCAGCACAGACTGGCCTCATTTTCTTTTCTCACAGGGTGACTAAATTGGCGGATCAGGGGAATATAGCACATGTAGTTTTGGCCCAAATTTAACCAAGTTTTGGACAGAATAGCTCATTGTCTGCTTCTGGAAAAGATGGCGGGATGCACCATCCCAATAGCACCATTTCACAGCTTCAGAAGAAGCTGAATGAAATGATGAACCAGTAACAGTTTGATGAGAACTTGGGAGGAAGTCTCCAGTGGAGTGCCCCAGGGATTGTGCTTGGCTTGGGGCTACCTAATATTTTCAGGAGTGATTTGGACAAAGGCAGAGATGTCATGTTTATTAAATCTGCAGATAACTCACAGCTTAGAGGGGTAGTTAATACACGAGAAGACAGAATGAGGACCTTTATGAAAGATTGTGTTAAGTCAGAAAATTGAGCTGAACTTAGTAAGATGATACAATTTCACAAAGAATGTATACATCAAGTGTGTTCAAAAATGCCTTCGCAAATACAAGAGTTGTTGTCCAGTCATTTTTTTCAGTCATTTCTGACTCTCTGTGACCCCTTTTGGGGTTTTCTTGGCAAAGATACTTTATCATTTCCTTCTCTAGCTCATTTTACAGATGAAGAAACTGAGGCAAACAAAGTAAAGTGACTTGTCCAGGGTCACACAGCTAGTATATGTCAGAGGCGGGATTAGAATTTAGGAAGAGGAGTCTTCCTCACTCCAGATGCAGTGTTCTGGCTGTCTAACAGTGGAATGGGCTTCTTCAGGAGGTTGTGGACCCAAAACTGGGACCAAAAACTGGATAAGCACCTCCTAAGTAGCTGTAGAAGTACAAGTTGAGTAAGGTGGCTGCTAAGGTCCTTCCCAGCTCTGTGATTCGGGAATAGAGTGACTAAGAAGCTGGTCTTGGGGTTCAGAAAACCTGAGTTCAAATCCTAAACCACTTGCCTAGCTTAGAGCCCTAAACACAGCTCTTCACCTTGCTGGAGTCTCAGTTTCCTCATCTACAAAGTGGAAACTATAACAGCTCTTGCCCTCACAGGGTTGCTGTGAGGCTCAAATGAGATCAGGCAGTTGGCAAAACTCAAAATCCTCTGTAGGCAGCAGCTAGGTAACTCAGTAGCTAGAGAGCCAGGTCTGAACATGAGAGGTTCTGGGTTCAAATCAGGTCTCAGACACTTCTTAGCTGGGTGACCCTGGGCAAGTCACAATCCCCATCGCCTAATCCTTACTGTTCTTCTGCCTTGAAACCTATATTTAGTCTTGATTCCAAGACAGAAGGTAAGAGTTTAAAAAAATACTACGCAAATACAGGCTGTTATTATTAATGGCAAAAGAGCCAGGATAGCATTCTTGTGAGGGTAAAGAATCCCAGAGCCTCAATAAGGATTTGGAGGAATAGATATTCTGAAGAAAAAAATGTATTTATACATATATATAAATAAATATACCTGCATACATATATGCCTATATATATATATTCCATATCTAAGTGTCTAGAGAGAGAGAGAGAGAGAGAGAGAGAGAGAGAGTGTCATAGATATAGAAAGATAAATACAGACTTTTGGATCATTTTCATTTAACTAATAAAAATTTTCAAAACACTTTTATGGGTATTGTTATAACCAAAGAATGTCGAGATTCCTCTTGGTGAAATTTGGTCTTAAAAACAGGAAGCTATGTTTGGCTGAAAGTCAACAAATCTGGCACCCCAAAAGGTCTGAATTCCTTTCAAAGTTTGAAAAAAAATAAACAATCAAGCCACAACAGCAGTTTCTGGAGTTCTCCAATCCATGTACTTTTCATGATTCTTTGACTTTCTAATATGGATTTGATTATGGCCATATATTGGGGAAAGTGGATGATAAATACTATTCGCTATCAAATCTAAATTGCATTTGGGTGGAAATTAGAGAAGCATCTGTAAATGCCTTTAAAAATGCTAATATCAACTTTGCTTCTTTCCCCTCGTTGGCAGGAGCATTTGTCCTGACTATGTTTCTGACATCTCCTGATTGCCTAAATGAAGTTTAAGGAATAGTCTTACGGCATCGTCTTTGGCTCTAATGAATCATATTCTGTCTTATGTAGAATGAAAAGAAGTTGGAATCATTTCTCAAGGCAAACAATGACTATTAAATTGGTAACAAATGCTCCTTGGCTAGGCCAAGTCTTCTGATAAGGAGAACTTTCATCCTAAAATAAAATAAAAATACATCTTAACCACTTTTATTATGTTGCCCTTGATGCAATATATTTGAAGTTCATGCTTGAGTTCAGTCAAATAGTTTTAACTCTGACTCATCCAATGTCAGCTACTAACAGAGGTGCTTAATAAGAAATGCATACCGAGCTTCTCGGTTTAGTATTGAGAAACTCGGGAGCCTTGTCCTCAGAGCTCCCAGCTGATGGGATCGAGAGGGCTTTGGGTCCAAAAGAGAAGCAAAGGGAACAGACGCCCCCATGGCTCTGCCAGTCTGGGGACTCCAGAGAGTAGCAGATCCAATCTAGGAAGAATAAGAGCAAAGAAGAAAAGTAATTTATAGAGGACGATATCCAAGAAGAGGGGAAGATGTCAGGGAATTTTGCAGAAATGCACTAAATATAAATATGTCACTTGGTGAGCTAGAAGTCAGTTCAAGGATGCAATTCAACACTGTAGTTATGACTCAGAAGTCAGAAGGCACATGACAATAATAAATGGCTCTGGAGGAAGTTCAGGAAGCAGAAGGGGAAAACATGGTGGAAAGCATTCAGATGAGAATCATGAGAGATCATCCACCCAAGCCATCTCTCATGGCCACAAGCCTGGGCTGTCCAAGGCTATATGAGCAGAGTGTGAGCTTCTATCAGGTTGGGAAGGTCTCCTAGCAATAGATGAATCAGCTCAAGGACCAAGCTAGTGAAGAGGGGAAAAGTAAATCCCCCAGTAGTTTGGCTATGAGGGAATGTTCTTGGTAAGTGATGAAACAAAGAAAAATACAAAGTGGCACTCCATCCAATGTGGACCCCTTCTGGGGTGGCAAGGGGAACAAAGAGCACCAAGGCACCCGTAGCTCTTAAAACATTTGTAGAAATTATCCTTCCAGGATTGTTACATGTTTGTAAAGAACATTACAGTCACTAAAGAACTGAAATGAGAGATGTCCCAGAGGGTAATGGGAAAACATGAGGTAAACACAAGAAGAGAGATTAAGGAGGAGAAACACAAATGATGTCATCAAATAAATCTATGAACCAAAAAAGATAGAGAAGAGCGCAGGAAATATGATGGTCAGCCCACATGTACTATTGATATATACTCCTGATGGCAAGAGAAAGCAAGGAAGGCAACAACACTTTGTGTAGACTCCTGATAGAGAAATTATGGGAAGGCATGGATGACAATCACATCAAATGGGCAGGCATGGATGGGCTGCAATTTGCAATGGATGGGAGATTGTCCATAAAAAAGAGATCATAGACCTAGTGGAATATTTGAACACAAATATTCACCTGTTAGCTGTCCAAGACCAACAAATGGACATGGAGGAAATGAGCCATATTGACAATGTTATTCTCATCATAAGCCAAACCAGAAAGCAAAAGGAATTGGAAGGTCGATGAAAAGATATTTCAGAGATTCTCCTTCAAGATGCAAATGATATCTAGTGAAGAGGAAATTAAGGTAATTATTAAGAACTATTTTGCCCAATTATATGGCAATAAATATGACAATCTAGGTGAAATGGGTAAATATTTTTAAAAATCTAAATTCCTTAGATTAACAAAAGAGGAAATAGAATACTTAAACAATCCCATCTCAGAAAAAGAAATTGAAAAAGCCATCAAGGAACTCCCTAAGAAAAAATCCCCAGGGCCAGATACATTCACAAGTAAATTCTATCAAACATTTAAAGAACAACTAATCCCAATTCTATACAAATTATTTGACAAAATAAGCAAAGGAGGAATCTTACCAAATTCCTTTTATGACACAAATATGGTAGTGATTCCCAAACGAGGAAGACCAAAAACAGAGAAAGAAAACTACAGACCAATCTCCTTAATGAACATAGATGCAAAAATATTAAATAGAATACTAGCAAAAAGACTCCAGCAAGTGATCACAAGGGTTATTCATTATGATCAGGTGGGATTTATGCCAAGAATGCAAGGGTGGTTTAATATTAGGAAAATCATCCATATAATTGACCATATCAACAACCAAACCAACAGAAATCACATGATTATCTCAATAGATGCAGAAAAAGCCTTTGACAAAATACAACACACATTCCGAAAGTACAGGAATAGAAGGACCATTTCTCAACATAATAAATAGTATATAACTAAAACCATCACCAAGTAACATCTGCAATGGGACAAGTTAGAAGCCTTCCCAATAAGATCAAGAGTAAAGGAGGAAGAAAAAAAAAAGAGTGAAGCAGGGATGCCCATTATCATCTCTATTATTTAATATTGTACCAGAAACACTAGTGGTAGCAATTAGAAGAGAAAAAGAAATTGAAGGGATTAAAGTAGGCAGTGAGGAAACTAAACTATCACCCTTTGCAGATGATATGAAGGTCTACTTAAAGAATCCTAGAGAATCAACTAAAAAACTAGTGTAAATAATCAACAACTTTAGCAAAGTTGCAGGATACAAAATAAACCCACATAAATCATCAGCATTTCTATATATTTCCAATACAACTCAGCAGCAAGAGTTAGAAAGAAAAATTCCAGTTAAAATCCCCCTAGACAATATAAAGTACTTAGGAATCTATCTGCCAAGACAAACACAGCAATTATATGAACACAACTACAAAACACTTTCCATACAATTAAAACTAGATCTAAATAATTGGAAAAACATTAATTGCTCATGGGTAGGACAAGCTAATATAATAAAAATGACAATCCTACCCAAATTAATTTACTTATTCAGTGCCATTCCTAGCAAACTAAAAAAAAATTTTATAGAATTAGAAAAAATTATAATGAAGTTCATCTGGGAGAACAAAAGATCAAGAATATCAAGGGAAATAATTTTTTAAAATGTGAAGGACGGGGACCTGGCAGTACCAGATCTCAAACTGTACTATAAAGTGGTGATCATCAAAACAATATGGTACTGGCTAAGAGACAGAAAGGTGCATCAATGGAACAGACTTGGGGTAAATGACCTCAGCAAGCTAATGTTTGATAAACCCAAAGATCCCAGCTTTTAGGACAAGAACTCACTTCTTGACAAAAATAGTTGGGAAAATGGGAAAACAGTATGAGAAAAATCAAATCTAGATCAACATCTCACACCAAGATAAATTTAAAATGGGTAAATGGCTTAAATATAGGAAATTAAATCATGAATAAATTAGGTGAACATAGAATAGTATACCTGTCAGATCTGTGGGAAAGGAAGGAATTTGTGACCAAGCAAGAGAGAGAGAATATTACAAAATGTAAAATGAATGACTTTGGTTACATCAAATTTAAAAAGGTTTTATACAAACAAAATCAATTCAACCAAAATTAGAAGGAAAGCAACAAAACTGGGAAAAAATCTTTATAACAAAACTCTCTGACAAAGGTTTAATTTCCCAAATATATAAGGAACTAAGTTAAATTTACAAAAAAAAAAATCAAGCCATTCTTCAATCGACAAATGGGCAAGGGACGCGAATAGGCAATTTTCACATGAAGAAATCAAAACTATCAATAAGCACATGAAAACGTATCCTAAATCTCTATTCTAAATACAAATAAAAACAACTCTGAAGTGACACCACACATCTAGCAGATTGGCCGATATGGCAGCAAAGGAAAGTGATAAATGTTGGAGGGGATGTGGCAGAATTGGGACACTAATGCACTGCTGGTGGAGCAACCATTCTGGGGGGCAAATTTGGAACTATGCACAAAGGGCTTTAAAAGATTGCCTGCCCTTTGATCCAACCACACTATAATATAGGATTTTAACCTATAATCCTATATTACAATACCACTGCTGTGTTTGCACCCCAAAAAGATAACAAGGAAAAAGACTTGTACAAAAATATTTATAGCCGTGCTATTTTTGGTGGCAAAAAATTGGAAAATGAGGGGATGCCCTTCGATTGGGGAATGGCTGAACACATTGTGGTATATGTTGGTGATGGAATATTATTGTGCTGAAAAGAAGTCTGAACTGGAGGAATTCCATGTGAACTGGAAAGACTACCAAGAATTGATGCAGAGCGTAAAAAGCAGAACCAGGAGAACATTGTACATAGAGATGGATACATTGTAGCACAATCAAATGAAACTGACTTTGCTACTGGCAGCAATGCAATAATCTAGGGCAATACAGAGGAACTTGGGAGAAAGAATGTATCCACATCCAGAGAAGGAACTGCGGGAGTGGAAACACAGAAGAAAAACATATGATCGATCATGTGGTTGATGAGGATACGATCAGGGTTCTGGCATTAAAAGATCGCTCTACTGCAAATATGAATAACATGGAAGTAGGTTTTGAACAATGATACATGGATAAACCAGTGGAACTGCTTGTCAGCTTCGGGAGGGGGAAGGGAAGTGGGAGGGGGAAGGGAAGTGGGAGGGGAAAAATCATGAATTATGTAACCATGGAAAGCTATTCTAAATAAATAAATAATTTTTAAAAGATGCAAATAATAGCACAAAGGAAAGAAGTTTCATTAAGTAGTCCAAAGGAAAAAGAAGCATCAATTCACGGGTCACTGAGGCATTTTGTATTTGCAAAGCTCATGATGAGCATAAGGGAAAAGGTCATCTGGAAAATGGCTGCTGTTGATGCACCAAAATCTGTTATAAAGCATAAAGAAGTCAGAGGCCATGACAAATTTCTCCAAACCAGATACATTTTCATAATAGGGAACTGAATGCAAAGAAGGGAAGATGAAGAGGAAAAACAACAGAAAAAATGAAATAGTAGAAAAAGAGGTCAAAGTCTTGTAGCCTACTCAGAAGACTCCTGTATATATGAGGCAGATAGTTTCTTCCAGAAAGGGAATCTAAAGGTCTGAAGGCACTAAACATGGAGAATATCAAAAACCAACACACACACACACACACACACACACACACACACACACACACACACACCGCCTGAAATTAATGATATCCTAACAGGAAATGACTAGTTACAGATGTGGGGGAATCATATCAGAATCTATTACTATTACAATAGAGTCAGAACAACAATTAGCTAAAGCTCAAAAGCAACACCAAAAAAAAAAAAAAAAAAAAAAAAAAAAAGGTGAGAAATCAGCTACTAATAAAGGTGCTTCGTAAGAAATTTGGAATTGTGACAGCTCCAGTCAGAAAAATGTAAATGAGGCATCAATGCCCCAAAGGGAGAAAAAGGCAGATTGTCACTCCTGCCTGCAATCATTCAACTGGTTATAAAATAATCACTAGAATGAAGAGAGCCCCCAAGCCATCTTAGCCTGTAAAAATTAGATTTACTTGTCACATAAGGTAAGAAGGCAATATCAGTTTAGAACACAAAAGCAGTGGAAGACATCGGGAAGAAAGATAGTGAAAGATTACGTGTGTTATCATTTTAGAACACCAAAAAGCAAACTCAGAGAGGACAAATCTACAGAACTTTGGATAAAAGACTGCAATGAACCACATCAACCCAAGAGCATTCACAGCTGAAACTGTCAGGGGAAGAAAAAACAGACCTAAGATGGAAGACACTCGTCAACATTTCTTTAGCGATTGACTTTAATTATCCTTGACAAAAAAAAAAATCACATTTGGACAATAACAGCCGAGTCTGACATATTTTTTTAAAAAAAGAGGAGAAAAGACACATGGGAAGATGAACTTGGAAAAACAATCTGTTCTAGAGACCACAAAGAAGTCATTTTGGGGCCACTATCGAAGTTCTCTTAGGGACGAGAAGATACAAAAAGAAAATCACATGTGACATTAATACACACAAAAGGGGACCAAGTGGGCAGTAAGTACTACCCACTTGCCCCACTGTGTTTATGGTGTGTTGGTTGCCCTCAAAAAAGCATTTGATGCGGAATGCAAAATAAAGTTTTAGAAGATATCTTACAAGGCAGTGATAAAACACTTTTGGTGAGCAGGCATCTCTGTTTTATGACTTCTTTGATTCTATTAACCAAAGGTTGATTGTACAAGGTTATCTCTGTGATTGCATTATCCCCATTTTATAGATGAGAAAACTAAAGTTGAGAAGGTGGGTGACCTTCAGAAAATGAACTGAGATAGAAAACTGGAGGGGAGAATTTAGGGAACAGCTAGTAGTCTTGGTTGGCCAAAAAAAAAAAAAAAAAAAAAAAAAAAAAAAGGTAAGAAGAGAGACAGGAAAGGTTGTATGCGAGAAGAATGGAAAAGTAGATATGAATCAGATCATAAAGGGCCTTAAATACCAACTGGGCTTAGGACTTTGTATTTTATCTCAAAGGCATAATGGAATCTGGCCAATAGATATTCTTCATCCACTTCATCTTTCCTGTCTGGAAAGTCAGGGTGCCGCTGAATGGTTCCAGATCTCTTCTAGGAGGCACTGCAACGTTGTATGGCTTGATGTATCACCACAGTGCCATTTGCAAGAAAAAGAAAAAAAGGAGCCAAACCTGGAGAACCTCACCTCTTCATAGAGAATCTGTCTCCAACATGCATTCTGAGTGAAATACAGAGGTAAGAGCTGCCTCACGTTTCTGATCAAAGGATGTCAAAGAGGAATATTTCTGCCATCGTAATCTTGGAAGGAACCATAAAGAGTTTGGATATAGAGAAGGAAGAGTGTGGAGGGCCCAGAGCTTTGTTTTGCCAAATCTTTTTCATAATCAACAAGCAATAAGCATGCTGGGATTCTATATAATCTACATCCTTCGGTCAACTGCAGAATGGACCTTCTGGGTAGATTTGCAATAGTAAAGATATAGTCCATTGCAGGTTATCACAAAGACAAGCCTACCCTACCAGTTTCCACAGAGGAGGACCTTAAGTCAAGTATATATAGCCCTACTGCAGTTTTGTATAGACAGAAAAGTAATTACATGGATCAAGAGTGATTGGCATTCCATTGGCCGGCTCTTCTTCATTCCCATTTTTTCCATTTTATTAATTTTAAAGGCCTGAGATTTAATACCGTCTTCTCCTACAGATATCTTATTGCCCACTCAATTGTACTGCATCTAACTCAACTCTCCTTTATCCAGGACACGCCTGGTTCACTTGAGGTCCTTCCCCATCTTTCTTCTCTTTAGTGGTGACATTTCCACCTCTCCCAGAAGAGATGTTATGGTCCCATTCAAGGAGTATTCCTCTGAGAGCATAAATCTTCTAATGGACTCAGTTAGCATAGTAAATGCCTAAAAAGGAAGAAACAGCAACTTTATACAGAAAATCACAGACTGCTAGGGTAGAGAGGGAGACTAGAGAGTCAGGAAGACTTGAGGACAAATTCTGCCACAGCCTTATTCACTGTGTAACTCTGGGCAGGTCATTCAGCCTCTTGGTCTCATGGTCTTATATGGTCAGCCATATAAAATGGGAATAATAATAATTGCACCTACCTCATCAGATCTGCAGTGAGGACCAAAAGAAAGAATCTACGTACAATGCCCTAAAAACCTGAAAACACTGTACAAATGCCAGCTATTTCTATTCTACTGCAAGGCTGGAATGAGGTCCCAAATTGTTCGCTATAAGATACAGATCGAAATCCTGGACCCTTGTCAAAGGGACTTACTTACCGGAATACCAAGAAGCCTTCACCTACACGGCGGTGTCAACCAATGGATGTACATCATTAGAGTGAGAGCTGAGAATATTAAACATTCGATTTGTCATAGGGAAGCATCAGCCCTGCTCAGCAGATTAATGGTCAACGTTTATGTCCACATCACATTCCAGATGGTAGGAATGGCAAGGTTTGTTTTAAAGCATAAAAAAAAAAAAAAAGTAGCCAAGAAAAATGTCCAACCCCAAACAACCACATGAGTTTTTCATTCCCCTAAGAAGCAATTTTGAGTCGATCTGGGTTTGGATCCATAATCCATACAAGCTCTAAAGTTAAACAATTCTGGTTTGAAGCAAATTAAAAATTTCCCCCAACAATTGCAAAGTATGAATGTTTCCTTTTCTATTGCAACCAGATCAAATTAACCCTACAGGCCACATTTACTGTAATGTAATCAAAAGTTACCCACAGGGAATACGCGGCATGGACTCACTATATTTTTAATAATTTTCTCCCCAAAGATCAACAACACAAAGACCACAACTTGGCTCTTAATCAACCCATGTTTGGGATACACCAAGTTACACCAGTTCAAACAGCTATTCAGGATTCAGAGACAAACTATAAATAGTTCCATCGTGTTTCAGAAGAAAAATGTACTCTCTTTTTCTTTTGTAAATGCTTGAAACCAAATGAATCCTGGAAGCGAATGATGGAAGGAAAGGAAGGAATTCTTAAAGGCAAACCACTCTCTAGGTAATGACGAAAGTCCTTGGGTTCACACCAAAATAGGGCTGGGTAAAGGTAGTGGGGATGTTTAGCTTGGAGACAAGAAGATTTGGGGAGGACATAGAATTAAATCAATCCTGAACTTGAGCTGGAAGGAAGATTATCTCTTCATTTTACTTGTGAGCAAACTGAGGCTACAAGAAGTAAGGTCATCTGCCTGTGACCAAGCAGGTATAAAGGAGCAGAGGCAGGATTTTGACCTGCGGTCTCTGAATCCAAATCCAGAGCACTCCAGAGAGACTCGAAATTGCTCTGTAGCCTGCTTCCCAAGAGCTATCCTCAAGTATTTAAAGGGCCGCCTCACAGAAAGGGATTAAAGAGATCCTGTTTGGCCCCAGCAGAAAAAATTAGGAGCAAAGGGCGGGGAAAGGATAAAAGATGAAAAAATTAGTCTGAATTTTTAAACCCTGTGATTCTACGATTCATTATTACTTTGGTTTACTAAGTGCCATTATTCCTACGATCTCTAAGGGCTACTAGATAGTATTTTATTAAACTCATAAATATATATGTGTATTAGATATAGAAGGAAAAATGACCTTTCAAGATGACTGTCCCAAACACAGAACCAATTTTTAGGCAAGATGTTTTTTACATGATGAATGATGAATTTGGCAACAACTAGCTCCTGAGTGGTATCTACCAATCATGTCCAAGTTGGGGCCTGATAACCTGTTTTCCACCGTCTGGTAGAAAGTTAATGAAAAATAATGTCCATCCAAGTCACGACTTAGACAAGATCTAGAATCCAAATGGAAAAGCAATGGGTGGTACGCTACGGTAATGGCCACTAACGCAATCCACGGTGCTTGCCACAAGGTTATGCTCCCCAAATGCTAAGTGTCTAGATTTGCTAGCAGGGAGAAGCAGTGCCTATTTTAACAACATGGCTAATGCTACCACATGTTACATTAGGAAGAACCAGAGGGCAAAAAAAGGCCAGTTGGCCCGTCAAGTTTTCAGAGTTAAGCACACCATTAACATCAGCTATAAACTCTGCTCTCAATGTATTCTACAATTACTTCTTTCCAAAAGAATCTCCCAAGCATTGACTAATACCAGACATACCAGTGACAGAACACCCAGCGATGCACCATCCCCCCACGTTGGCCAATACCATCCCCTCGTGTCACGAGTCGGGAGAAGTTCTGCAACTTCGAGCTTATTTATTACAGCTGGCCTTTCTACTAGGACTAGATCCAGAGTCTCCTTGGAGTGTGCATATTTTCCCCAAAGTATTGCATAAGAAGTCAGTCCTACATTACTTCTGGAAAATGATCCGGCTTGTATTTTTCACATAACCGTCGTCCTCTCCAAATATCAGAAAATAAATAACATCTTTGATGGTCAAGATTCTGGTCTTCAGACAAGCCTTCCATCTGCTTCTCATCTACTTTCCTTTTATCTCTTCAGACACAGTAAGTTCACCTGAACATTTCTACGGTGCTCTGGATGGACCGACTGCCTCTAAAGGCACAAATATATCATTTCCCTTCCACCACGCCAATGACTTCAGGAGTTCAAGGATCTCTGATCCCCTCAGCACGGTTCCTCTATAGCTTAGGACTGTGCGGGATGCTCTTTCTAAAAAGGTCAGCTCCTGGAGACTGAGCAGCCGGTGAGGTGCTTATGTAGGCAGGTCCTTGACAGGAGGAGCCAGAGATGTGACTCGGTCCCTCAGCGGGTCCTGCTCCCTACAGCTCCCTCTCTCCATGGTCAGAGCTTTCAACGACCTCCTGGGCCATCCCGGGCCGTTCCTTCAAAGTCAGGGTGAGACATCAGAGTGCGACTGTGGTACAGGATGGAGTAGCCATCTCTGAGCAAGCCTTTCTACTCCTGATGTATTTTATTCACTCTGGGATGCGTCCTCTGGTGGACGCGGATGCGTCCTGCAAAGGGAGTCAACAGCGTGATAGGCAGCCAGAAAAGCTAAATACCCTCGTGGCTACATTAAGACAGAGAACACTACAAATGAGAGAGGCAATCATTCTGCTAAAGACAACTCTGATGGGGCTCTAGTATATCAGGGGATCGCATGTTTTAGAAAGGATTGAACAAGCTAGTCAGAATCCACAAGAGGGCAGCCAGGAAGGGGAAGACGCTGAGATGTTCTATAAAACAGAAGAGGTCAAAAAAAGGGCCAAATGACAACACACTTCCAAATGAGCTAGGTATGCACTAAGGACAAGTCAAAGTCATATCACCAATCCATTCTCTTATATTCATGTGTCCTCATAATTGGTTTTTTGGTGGGTTTTGGGGGGGGTGGAGGAGAATCACATTATGCAAAAACTAAGAAAGCATGTTTAATTGTTTGAAATTAAACAATGAACTAAAGGAATATGACTCAAGACTCTCCAACTTCTAGCTCAGGGTGAGAGGTTATTAGAATTACAAAGGGCACAAACAGCCCATTTTTCAATAATCTGGATGGCTGCCTTGTCCAAAAAATGTCACTCTTTTGACTATTCTTACTTTGAGAAAAAATTCCAACTTGATACCAGACTCTCAGCTTTCACTTAACCCATCTACCCCATATTCAACTACTCTGATCAATTATTTTGGGTGACGTTTCAAGATGAGGATTCCCAGAATGTCTTAAAGGATACATCTAATTTACTGAAAAGTTTGTTTGGAAATAATAAAAGGTATTACTCAGTAATTCTCCTTTTCCTATATAAATGGTTAGTTTGATTAAGTAAAAGTCAGTCTTTTTAATTCTACTGCTTAAAAAGTTGAAAAAGCTTTTGTATAAACAAATCCAATAAAGTTAAGATTTAAAGGGGGGGAAATTAACTGAGACAAAAAATTTTCCAGCAAGTTTCTCTTATTAGAAGGTTTTATTTCCAAGAACTGATTCAAATGTATAAGAAATAAGTCATTCCCCAATTCATAAAAGATTTAGAGTTATATAACAGGTAGTTAATCCTCAAGAGAAGAAACCCAGACTATGGAAAGCCATATGAAAAGAAAATGCTCCCAATCATTGCAAATTAAAGCCATTTAGATACTACCTCACATCTATCAGACTGGCAAAGATGACAAAAAAGAAAATGACCAATGTTGGAGGGGCTATAGGAAAATAGGCATATGAATGCACTGCCGATGGAGCTGTGATTAGATACAACCATTGTGGAAAGAAATTTGAAATTATATACAAAGCATGCCCTTTGAAGTAGCTGCCCACCACTGCTAGGTCTATACCTTTGAGAGCAAAGATCAAAGAATTAGGGAAGGGTTCTGTTTTATAGTAAGTCCTTTAGCAATGACAAAAAGCTAAAAACCATCAGGATGCCCATCATTTAAGAAACTGCTGAAGAAGTTGTGACGGAAATAGATGATTTCAAAGAGACATGAGAAAAATTATATGAACTGATGCAAAGTGAGATAGGCAGAATGAGATGAACAATTTATATTATAACATCAATAGTATTAAAATGAGCAATTTTGAAGACTTATAAACTGATAAATAAATGAAGTGGGTCAAAAAGGTGAACAAATAACACTGTGAAGACAAGTAACTTTAAAGGCTACAAAACTCTGATCGCGGCATGATGAAGTTGCTACCCAACTCTGGACCAGGTTACTGTGGATCTAAAGGGACTGATGGAGGAATTTTCATTTTGTTTGATGATACACATGTGCTACAAGAGATTACATTTCTTTTCTCTTCTTTTCAGTGGGGAGGAAGGTGAAACAGAGAGAAAATAGAATTTTTGTTTGTTAAAAATAGTTTTACAAAAAAGGGGATGTGCTACAGATTGAAATATCATGTGCAAACTTTCAGAGGAGGTCTAGTTTTACTTAACTGTTTTACTAATTACAAGAGACCTCTCCAGGATAAGGGGGAATCTATAAATGTTTGTAATATAAAAAATAGGACACATCAACAAAACTTTTAAAAACACTCTTACTTGAATCAATGGGGTCTTTGTCCTCTCCCTGTTCCCATAACAGACAATTAAGAGAACACAAATCCCCCAACATTTACCCCTTGGAATGAATGACCATTTTCAATGGCATTTAGATCACAGGATACCAAGCCTGAGCTTGATCACCTTTTATCAGGGGCAATTATCAGCACAATGATAGACAAAATCCTTTTCCAAGTGGCCATGGGCTCTTCAGCAACCAGCTTGGTCACTAACTGAAGGAGCTACATATTTGTATTTCATTCACTCCACTGATAGTTTGGGGTTTTTTTTAATCACTCCTCTCCTCTTGCCAAAGACAGAATCTCTCTATTTCTGCCCATTATATGCAGCCACTCTGTCTACTTATAGTAATTGTTGTGCACTATCATTGGTAATCTATCAGAACAAAAGAATTCCTTACAAAGATCTCTGGTCCACAATGGGCATTCTCCTGTCTAAGAAGGAAGTCAGAACCTGACACTCACCATGTATATACAGCCACAATGACCCATCAAAATTAGTGACTCAACTCAATGAAGTTAACTTGGTTGGATAGTATTTATATTTCTTACATTTACTAGATCATTTGACACTATTTAACCTCGGGAACATTCTCATCAAAAGACAAAATATCTAAAATAGTCTTTAAGCCGCAAAGAAAAAGATATGACCTGCCTTCATCACAATGACAAAAATTAGAAATTATTTTGTCCATAGTACTAAGGAATAATCATTTCTTCTTATGGTATATAAAAGTCTTTTGGGGGGGGGGATCAGCTACACTAAGTTTAAGATCTGAGGTCTTATGATCAATCACTTGCATGACAGCTTACAAATTTACACATACATATATACATTTCTATGTGTATAAACTGACAGCCAGATGGATGGTGGGACAGATGGATGGATGGATATAAGATAGATGGATGGATAGAGATAGAGAGAGAGAAAGAGGGAGAGAGAGAGAGAGAGAGAGAGAGAGAGAGAGAGAGAGAGAGAGAGAGAGAGATAAATGGATGGATGGATGGATAGATAGATAGATAGATAGATAGATAGATAGATAGATAGTCTAGTGACCTCAGTTCCACAAATGGCAATCAGGAAGCTAGTTTGGTAATAAATGGAATTAGTAGTGTCACTAGTGCTCAATCTGGCATGTGGTCAATGAGATTTAAAGAACACTGAGAGAAATAACAAGATACCCCAAACTAGAGAGGCCAAACAAACTCCCTTCATAAACCCTAGGAAGAAGCCTCCTATTGAGAAAAACATAGAAAGGCAGAGAGTTCAGAATATCACTAATGGCAGGGAGATCTAATGGAAAGGGATGAGGATTAGAACTCTGCAAAAGTGGTTTCTGGGGTTCCAGAGGGCTGCGAGCTCAATTTTTATGACTCAGAATCCAAATAGTCTGGGCAACCCAAAGATCATGAGATGCATGAGGAGAGGCACAGCTTCCAGGAGGAGGAAGGTGCTCGTTTCCCTGTCCTCTGCTTTCAGCAGACCTCTGGAGCACTCTGTTTTGCTCTGGGATCCAAGTTTAGTAACAACATTGAGGGGCTGCACAGTGTACCCGAGGAGTAGGACCAGGATGGTGAAGGGTCCCTATGAGGTTCAGTTATGGAACTTGGGAGTTGGCCTAGGGAAGAGCTGGAGGGGGACAGGAAGGGAGAGCTGTCTTAGAGTAACTGAAGATTCATCATGTAGAACTTGCTCTGCTTGGCTCAGAGGACAGAATGCAGAGACAAACTGAGGCTCGAGGTCCAGAAAAATGTCTTAGCCGTGACAGCTGTCTGAAGAGGGAGTTCATGGACAAGTGAGTTCCTAGTCCAGTCTTCCTGGGGGAAGCTGTCCTGGATGAAATGGAGGAGCTCTCAGAGCAGCCTGGGACTGAGCCATTCATGAGGGAGCACGGCTGCATCAGACCCTCCATTAGCACTAGGAAGTCTCCAAACTATGGGTAGGAGAAGAAAGAGTAACTCCCTGTCCTTTCCTGAAATAGGAGGCTCCCATAGCAAAGGAGTGCCCTGAGGTCAGAGGGCCATGTAGGTACCAGAGGAAGAAGAGGGTCACCTCATAGTTTGGTTGCCTGACTCCCTGAAGAGAGGAGAAAGGAAAGAAATAAGCCTTTCATAAGCCCCTACTACGTGCCAGGCCCTATGCCAGGCTCCTTATAATATTCTCTGATTTGGTCCTCACCACAACCCGGGGAAGTAGGTGCTTTTATGATTCCTAATTTACAGGTGAGCAATCTGAGACAAAGTCATTCCATTGATGAATGTCCATGGCTGGCTTCTAGCTCAGGTCTTCCTGATTCTAGATCTCCAATCTACTGCATTATCTGGTTACTGGATTAATAATACAGATTTTGCAATTTATGTTTAACTAGTGCTAACGTGAGAAATACAAGATCTCAGAACATGAGGTTCCCACCTCTATCACTGCCCATCACTGCCCAATGCGCACCTCCATCCCTGAGGGCTTTCCCCACAAGCCTAGGGCAGAACCATAGTTCTGAAGGTCTGTACAAATCCTTGCCAGATGGATCTCACAGAGACAAAGAAGTCAGCTCTCTGGGAATGCCAAATGCTTTCCCCTTTCTGGAAGAGTTCTAACTGGAGAGAGTGAAAAAGACCGGATTTGGCTATTTGCAGTCAGAGAGTCCTATCTGTTTGGCATTTTTTTGGTCAGGTTAAATCAAATTCTATTGTATTCAGGGGAAACTTGGAGATTGCAGTGCTCCAAGAAAAGCAGAAGCCAAAAGAAGCGTGGCCTGTGAGATGTCCCCAAGATCAAACCTGGCTCCCCCAAGTCCAGAGCTTAACTGTCAGGCCATGGGATGTGGCTCTTGCATTTACCAAGTTTCCTTTCCTTTCCTTTCCTCTTTCCTTTCCTTTCCTTTCTTTTCCTCTTTCCTTTCCTTTCCTTTCTTTTCCTCTTTCCTTTCCTTTCCTTTCTTTTCCTCTTTCCTTTCCTTTCCTTTCCTTTCCTTTCCTTTCCTTTCTTTTTCTCTTTCCTTTCCTTTCCTTTCCTTTCTTTTCCTCTTTCCTTTCCTTTCCTTTCCTTTCTTTTCCTTTCCTTTCCTTTCATCTTAGACACAATGCTGTGTATTGGTTCTAAGGCAGAAGAGCAGTAAGGGCTAAGCAATGGGGGTTAAGTGACTTGACCAGGGTCACACAGCAAAGAAGTATCTGAGACCAGATTTGAATCCAGGACTTCCCATCTCCCGTCACTTAGCTGCCCCACCCCTTTTACCAGTTTTCGAAACTCTTCCCTGCCCTCGTCACACTGGGGCTTCACAACAAACCTGTGTGACAATTAGGGCAGCTATTAACTTCAAAGAAATTAAGATTCAAGGGCTAGGGTGTAGCAAGATGAAATCTCAAATCTCGGTCTTCTGCTTCCCAGATCACGGCTCCTTCCATCACGTCGCACTCCCTTGTGGGGATCCATCCCTCCTGTGGGACCTTATCTCTTCCAACTTAACTATTTTTTTGAAAATCATTTTTGCTTCCAGGCAAGGCAATCTCTATGGTGGCCGATCAATTCATTGATTAAGTGAAAATTAAACCTATGTTTTACCTTTGAGTGCTCGTGCTTTAGAAATAGCCCACGCCAAAAGTGTAACTAACTGTATGAATGAAGTCACTAGATATTTTGGAGTTCTGTGAAAGTAATTCAAATATTCAGATATGATTCGAGAATGCCCGCCCTTCATGGTCTAGGGAAGGTAGAAGCTCTTGTAGTTTTAAACTTCAAATATTTTTCAATACACTCATTCTAAAATGTGTCTTGTGTAAAGACAAGCAACACTTTCTCCTCTGGTGACTTACAAACGTGACCTGTACACCCAGCTGTCGATAAGGCTGGGCACTTGGAATTCTAGAAATCTGGGGATTTTGTTGTTTCTTTTAAAAAAGCAAAAAGAGCCTAAGATTTTTGAAGACTGTATTTACGCCTGGTTGAAATATCCTCATTGTACTTGTTCCTGCAGAGAGGAATTTGGTTGGCTTTATTCCCGACCAACACAAAGTCCAATGGCAAAGGTGGGAGCTTAGTAAGATCAGAGAGCTCAACCTCTCAGTCTAGAATCACAGCCTCTGGGAGTACAAAGGAACCCCACAACAATACGACAATTTGGTATCACGGAACCCGACCCCCAACCTTCACAAGGAACCATGGCCAAGCCGCCCATTTCGACCTTTCCAGGGAGAGTCAGCTTGGGCAGGAGGCCTTTCCCGTGGCCCTGGCCCACCTCCCTGCAGCAGCTGGACCTTCTCCCCCACCACACCATTCCCTCTGCCTCTGGCTGGTGTGGACGTAGGGCCTTCCCTGCCTCCCTCCTTGGAGGGACACCTCCGTGAGGGCAGGGGCTAGTTGTATCGGCTGCATTTAATGCATTATGGAGCACCTTGTAGCTGCTTCCTAATGCTTGTGCCGAAGGGACCTGGAACCCATCTGTGACGGCGAAGATCACAGGATTATAATTCTAACCTGGAGGGGCCTTCTGGGTCCTTAAGTCCTGCCCTCTTGTCATACTGAGGAGGCATGTGGGGCCCACAGAGATGTTTACGTGACGTTTCCAGATGAACAGAAAGTTCTCCAGGTAGTTTTCAGGGTCCGGTTCTTGACCGTCTGTGCTGGGCTACTTTGGAGGAGTCCTCCGGCGTTTGAGGCACATAAAGGTTGGGGACTTGCCCAGAGAGGCCCAATTATTAAGCAAGCATCAGAGGCAGGATTCCCCCCCAACTCTTCTCAAATTTAACAACAAAGCACCAAGGAATGTGTGAGGAAAGTGGATGCAGCTATTTCACTGCCACTTAACCTAGACCATACCATAAGCGACACAACTTATCTCAAAGGTGGAAAATGCAAACTAAAGCTCTTTTCCTTCCTTCCTCCCTAAGGCAGCACGATAACAAATATCCAGTTTTCTTCAGGTTTTTGAGCTAATTGATCATTGGCTCAAACAAATCACCACCGTATAGATTCTGGCCACAGACAACCAAATCCCTAAAAACAAAACCTCATCGGCCCCGTTTAAGAAACGTCAATAGACTCAGTGATAAACCATAAATCACTTCCCCTTTGTGCAGCCTCCCTGCGATCACTGGTCTCGGTCTTTTTATTGCTGTCATCTTGAGTATGAAACCATCCCTTGACCCTCCAAGTCCCCTAGCTGCCGGAATCTCTGGCCTCTACTGCATCGAGTTCTGGAAGACTTACCGCTCAAAGTGCTTTTGCAGATGACTGACGGACTTAATATTTCCTAAAGTGAGGCTAATTTGGGGAGGGGGGGTCAATAACATTTTTTAACTAAGCTCAGGAGAATTGCTTCATTTCTTGGGGAGCAACAGATGTTGGGAACTTATCTCATGTATTCCTGACTTCCCTGGGGTCTCCAACGAATATTTTAACATATGTAGACTGGATAAATGGTCCAAGAGCATGAAGAAATAATTTCTGAATCAATTATTAGTTCTCATTATGGAAATTTTAATCACGGAAATAGTAAAACCCATTACCATAATTATGAGCTAGTAACTTTAGGTATACTTTTCCAAAAATTTAATGGAAATAAGGTAAAGATCACCATCATTTTTAGGTCTTGGCTAAAAGTGAATTATGTTACAAACATTAATGTTAAAATATTAAGCAATTTCCATTTCTATACATGATTTAATTTTTTTTAATTAAGTGAATCCCACATTGAATGTCATGTATTTTCAGATCTGTCTTTCCTTTAATCTGAATAAGAAATAAGTAAAATATTCACAATGTTTCATAAATCAAAATATATAAAATAATAATAATTAACACTACTAATAGCCATTTAAGTGCTTAAAGGTTTGCTAAGTGCTTTGCAAATGTCATTTCACACTCACAATAAGCCCAATAAGCCTGGAAGGCAGGTGCTATTATTATCCCTATTTTATAGATGGAGAAACTGAAGCAGAGAGAGAGGTAAAGTGACTTGTTTAGAGTCACATAGCTAGGAAGCACTTGAGGTCTAATTCTTCACTCCAGGTCCAGTGCTCTAGCCACTGAGCCACCTGGACGCCTAAGAAACAGCAGTAAGGGCAAAGGGCAAGTTAATGGAGGATGAAATCCTGAAGCATGGAACGGCATTAATAGATTAATGACAGGACAGTTCAAGTTCAGAAGGAGCTGAAGATGGCCAGGAATGCTGAGAACAAACAAACAGTGTGGGTTTTTAAAAGCTACATTGGGGAAAACAGGATCAAAGAAGATCTAAGGTCAATGAATGGGACGGAGAGGTCAGTGATCATCAAAGAGATAGAAAAGGTAGAACTATTCCACTCTTGCCTTTGATTTCTCTGTTAAGAAAAATGACCTTTGAATTGGAAAGGATGGAACCCACTTGGCTGACGGAAAGCTGAAACTCTTGACAGGAAGGAGAGATAGTAAGAAAACACCTCGTTACCCTTAGTGCATTCGAATCGCCATTTTCCAAAGAGCAATGTTGTGGACCAAAAGCACTGATGGTTTGATTGTTAAATCATTGGTCATTATCTCTGGAAAATCATGGAAAACGGAAGAGAAGGAGAGGAGGGAGTCTGCAAAGCTGTTAGATAATTAGTTTGAATTCAACCTGGCAAAATTCATGCTATATGGGCATAAAGTTTCTGGGAAATCAACTAGTCTTCACGGCCACTGTCATGCCCTAATTTTAAACCCAATGTACTAGTGTTCATTGCCATCCTTCTTTAGCTCCACCTTCACACTGAAAACATTTGATATCAAAAGTAGATGTTAATTTAGTTTAGAGTCAAATTTTTCAGAGAATTTCTCTACTTCCTTCTCTTGCCTTTGCTTCTGTTAGCTTTTAGGGTTACAATACACAATGACTGAGGGCCTCATCAAATGTGTTTCCCTCCTCTTCTGGGTCCTTGACAAATCCCTGGGAAAAATGTGAGCTGTTCTTCCAAAGTGTTACATCCTACCATGTTCTGGTTGGATTGCTACTGAGTATATTGACATGGATATAGTTTATCTTCTTCTCTAGTCATCAACTCACTGGCTCAATTCAATTCAACTGGACTGATCATTAAGTTATCTTAGAATTGTCTCCTCATTTTTTTGTCACTGCATGTTCTAGTTCAGTGGTTCCCAAACTTTTTTGACCTATCACCCCCTTTCCAGAAAAAATATTACTTAGCCCCCTGGAAATTAATTTTTAAAAAATTTTAATAGCAATTAATAGGAAAGATAAATGCCCCTGTGGCCATCACCGCTCCCTGGATCACTGCAGCAACCCACCAGGGGGTGGTAGAGCCCACTTTGGGAATCGCTGGTCTAGACACTGGAAGCAGAAGGAAGTAACACAGGACTTGGGAATATTTTCTAATTTTGTTTAAAAATTGAATAGCCAAAGAACTGATCACCTAGTGGCCAGCTTGTAGGGCCAGCTTCTAGGTACATAGCTAGACTAGTCTTTGGATTGCATATTCAGACTGTTGCTGAGACCTCATACCATACGCTACAGTAAATTTCAGGTCAATTTTTTCCCCTAAATTTCTATTTATTTCAAATGTGGCAAGAAGAAATAATTCCATTTATCATCACACTGGGACAAATCATTAGGGAATCAAAACCATAGTTACTTCATAAAAAGAAAATTATTTTGCAAAAGAACAAAAGAGAAAACAAAAACATTACCCAAAATAAAGAGATCAAAAAATAAATCTTTGTGCTAAACATACCTGATAAAATTCTGACATTTAGAACCTATGAGGAATTTATTTATCATAAGAGTGTCCATTTTAAAATGCATAAATGGCCAAATGATAGTAGCAGATAATTGTTCATCTCATTTAATTAATTATAAATTATCTATTATACAATGTGTCCTGCTATCATCATTAGTGACTACTTGAAAAGTTATTCAAACTTTAAACAATTCAGAAGACTATATATGTAATATATATTATGACATACATAGTAATATATGTCTAAAGTGGTTTTTTAAATATTTTAAAGCAAATTTCACATTGAGCTGTGTAAAACTTAATACATTATTACATAGTGGGTAGAACTATAAATTAGGGTACCCTTTTTGAACAGGAAGCTAAGAGTTACAAAATTAATCATACATCTTCACAAAAGGATTTCTGCTACAGAAAATGTATCCAAAGGATGTTTTTGTTTTGTTTTTTTTTATCGAGTCGATAAAGTATCTCGTCTACTTTTATTTGTAAAAAAGACATCAGTAACTAATTATTCAATTGCCAGTTTTTTCACAACTTAATCGGACCTCCCTCTCTTGGTTCTTTTTCATCTTTGGAGTAAATTTTAATTGTCTTCTAAGGATGTCTAGAAATTGTGTGCCCTTTGCCATTTCCATGTTATTTCTACGTGGCATCATAAGAATTTGGGTTTCTTTATATAACATCTCTCTCTGCTATCCCCACAGACTTTGAAGGAGCTGATTTATAAATGCAGAGAATAGTAAAACTCTACTGTAACTTGACCAAGTGGGATCAATTCTATCTCATTCCTTTTAGACAAACTTTGTGTTGTAATGCTACTAACAAAGGGGATGAAGGAAACCACCAAGTGTTCTTTCTCACAGGGAGATTAGAAAATGCTGGTCAAGTTGTTTTGTCTTCAGATTAGACACAGCGTATTCCTTGCTTAAATGGTTAATGGAAAGGAAGGGCTCCAGCAAGCACTTTGGGACTCCTGAAATCTGGGGCAGCATTTCTAACAGAGTCACAGAGAAAACCCAATGTTTGTAGGAGAGCAATATGACAACCTCTCGGGGGGAAACGTTGTCGTTGTCGTTATCGTTATTTAGTTCTGTTCTTGTTTTAGAGGTAAAGACAAAGCTCTGAGAAATATATTATTTTCAAGAATTAACTAGTAACCAGTCCCCATCCTCTAAACCAGTGATGGGCAAACTTTTTAAAGAGGGGGTCAAAGGAAAGTAAATGCTCCTCTGTCAGTCTGTTTCTAAGGCAACTCTCTCGAAGTTTCATTGTATTGTATCCTACGTGTTGTATTCGTCAGATTAGGAATAATGTCACACACCGGATAGAACATTTCAGGGGGCCGCATCTGGCCTGCAGGTCGTAGTCTGCCCATCACTGCTCTAAACAATGAGTGGGATCACTTTGGAGTCACGGGCAGGGAGGAAGCTGACATGTAGTTTGGGGGGATCCTTTTTGCTCAGTGGTCCCTAATTTGTGGAGAAAGGGTTTTAAAAGCCAACTGACAAATCAGGAAGCTGGATCAGGGAGCCAAGGAAAATTTTTACAGCAAAGCAAGAACCAGAGGCACAGGAAAGACCTTTAGAAATGATCGGCAGCTTACGATGTCCTTTATTTCATGAGGGGAAAAAAAATATGTTGTTCACGCACCTTAAATAGTGCAAGACTGGCTCACAGATATACGTGGACATACACACATATATATACATAGACGTGTATGCGTGTCTACACATATATATACACGCATACATGTATGGCTCATCCTTGCACAGATTTTCATATACTTTTTCATTTAAAGAGAGTTAAACGAAGTGATTTCCAACACCTGCTACTTCTAGATTCTACAATTCTTTGATTTTTCTCTCCCTTACAAAGAGAATATGGCATATGTCCAATAACTCACAAGTAATGAATATTTCTGTTACTCATCATTCATTTTATTAAAGGGTTATAGCATACTGGTAAAGGAAAATGTCTCCCATTCTGTTAGGAAAACATTTAAATTACCTAATAATGATATTAGAGATATGGAATACTGTATATATTTTTTCTTAAGTTTTTCAATGTACTGATCAGTTTTGCCAATTTATTTTTTTCTTCCTCTTTTTATTTTAGCA
The DNA here is from genome assembly GCF_016433145.1 of Gracilinanus agilis. NCBI lineage: Eukaryota > Metazoa > Chordata > Mammalia > Didelphimorphia > Didelphidae > Gracilinanus > Gracilinanus agilis. The sequence goes on along the minus strand of NC_058130.1, from coordinate 17,892,014 downwards.
TTAGAAGAAATACTCTTTGTGATGTGGGATGTCTTACTTAGAGTGGGGAGAGAGAGGTGGAAGGATCTGGAAGAAGATTTAGGCAAAGTAAAAACAAAAGTTATCAATAAAATGCATTTATTAGAAAGTGATAAGGAGTCTGAAACGCTCTTTCATTTGGTTCATTCCACAAGTCTCCATTAAGCACCTACTATGTTCTGGGAATTCAGAAACAAAAAAGAAACCATCAGGGGTGGCTAGATGGATAGAGTCAGCCCTGGAGAAGGGAAGTCCTGGGTTCGAATCTGACCCCAGACCCTTTCTAGCTGTATGACCCTGGGCAGGTCACTTAGCCCCTCACTGCCTCGCCCTTCCTGCTCTTCTGCCTTAGAAACAATGCACAGAGAGATTCTAAAAGAAGAAACAAACCAGCCAACCATCCCGAGCCTCAAAGAGCTTATATTCTATAGGGAGAAACAACGTGAACACGGTTAAGACCATTTGGAGTAAATTTAAGCTCCTTCTGCCTAGGATGGGGACCGAATCCCAGTGCCTGGGAGCAAGGAGGGAAATCCTCTTCCGGGCTCATCAGTGCCAAGTAGGGAGCCTGGCTGGGAACAGGCTCAGCCCTGGGACGGGGAGGCAGAGAGACCTCCTCCAAGCCCCCCACCAGCTCTCAGTAACTGGGGTGTGGGGGAATACAGGACAGCCCTAACCTAAGCAAACAAATAAGTAAAGAGCAATAAGACAACCGAAGCCCTTTGCGGGTGTCTGGCTAAAGACGACTCCCTTTTCTGGGCCTCGATGGGGGCCCCCAGAGGCTTTCCTTACAGAAACCCGCGAGGCAGGCAGCCCAAGAGTGATTTTCCCCTTTGACAGATGGAAGCTGGGAGGCTTTCCCAGAGGGGACTCGGTGCCTGGACGAGCCCAGCTCTGAGTGCTAAGAGGGGCGCTTTGGGGGTACGAGGCGGCCTTCCTGCAAACAAGCCTGCCTGGAGTGTGTCCTGTATGGCGCCCATTGCCTGGGGTCAAGCTTTCAACTCGGGGCCAAAGGATGAGGCAAAAATAGAGCCGGCGCTCGCTTGGAAGCGCTCTGAGGAGGGGCTCGATCCCATCCGGGGCCTTCCCAGCTCGGTTCTTTCAAATATCTCCTGAAATCTTTGCTGCCGGCTGACAATGGGGCTGGCAGGAGCCGTTAAAACAGTCCTGATAAAGCGGGAAGCTCTCGCCGGGCCTCACCGTCGCCCCACAGATTAGGCCCAAAGAGGCTCCCAGCGGCCGGGCTGCCTGGGGATGGGGCGCTGGGCTGGCTTCTCCCCGATCGCTTCTTGTCCCCATTTTAATGACGGCTTTAACGGGCCGTTCTTGATCCCACAACTCCGTCCCCGCTGTTTTAATGAGCACACGGCAGCGCGGGAAAGAAAGGAAGCGCTGCGGAGCCGGCCGGCCTTCACAAAAGCTGCCCCCTTCCAGGGCCCTGGGTGGAGGAGCCTCTTCATTAATGCGGGACAATGGCTGCCAATCAGAGGTGCAAAGGCCATCCGGGAGGCCCTACGGCCCAGCACAGAAGCGGCCGCCGGACTGTCTTGTCCCCGGCGGGTCCGCTGTGACGAGCGAGCGAGAGCTCCCGACACAAAGCGCTCGGGAAGGCCTGACATCACTCATGTCTCGGGTGTTCCCATAAACCACTCTTCCATAACATCTGCAAAGGCCGGCCAGGAGTGGCCTCCCCTTGGGCAAACACCTGTCGCCAGGCCAGGGAGGGGTCACTCCAACTGACCACCTCCTTTTATGTCCCGTGCCAAATTCCCTGGAATTCATTTCGCTTCTGCCACGATTGGCATTCCAATCCCATGGGCCAGACAATTAGCTACAATCCTCAGTTTCTGGCTACTTCTCTTAGGTATTTAAAATAAGCCCTAAAAAACAATGATGAGAGAGAGAAGGCATTCCCATTTCGCACAAAGAAAAATGGACACCAGCTGCTTTACACAAACACGACTCCAGCCCGTGGCATCCAATGGCACCAGTTGTTAAGCTGGGCTAGAAAAGAATATGTGCAAGACTAATTTATGTGCTAATCGTGTCATAAGCAATTATGGAAGAGGTGAAAAGAGGCCATTTAAATGAACAAGTAATTAAGCTATGACACAACAAAGCATACTTTCTGCCTAAGAGTCGTGCAAAGAGATGAAAGAGCCCCGGCCCACGCTCCTCCTCGAAACCAATTTCATGAGGGTTTTTAGTGCCTTCAGCCGCTATTTTTACTGTTCGCTCTTAAGTAAACAGTTAACAGAAAGATTAACCAAATCCAGAAGTCTTTGCAAGGAATATTACAAGGTAAAATAAGTATGTCTCCATCAAATAAGCCAACGGAACACCCACCTTCTCGAACCACCCCTTGTGTGCATCCCCGGAGAGAACTCTCTAATTGTCTCGGAGCAGACGACTAAGAAATTAAAAGCCTCCCGGTCTCTTCCTAACTCGGCCATTTGCTGGATTATTCTGATAAATGACTTAACCTCTTTGGCACGGTATCGATCTACAAGTGTTTTAATAAAAGGGAGAGAAACGTATACCGTTCTTTAAAAATGGATAAAAATAACTAACTAGGAAACCAATTTTTCACAAAAAAACATTTCGAGTGTGGTTAAGCTGGTTTAGGGCAATATAACATAACATTCTTTTTGGACACGAATGTCCCAGTTTTTCCCACACACGAATCTTTCACATTCCCAGACTAATTGACCTACACTACAATTTTACCAGCTGGCTAAGGAAAATGTAAATGCTTCTATTTATGCTAAGAAATATAAGCTTTTTGAATAATCTTTGAATCCAAGAAGTAACGATACATCGGCTCCGGTTATGTGGAAGCCCTGGGAATACGAAGGGAACGGAAGACAGTCTTCTTGGAAAGATCTGCAACGAGGCAGAGCAAATGTTGTTCTCATCAAAAAATTCACTATGGGAGTGTTTTCTCCCATTAAAGTAAGACTTTACGACGCGAACAAGAAGTTGACCTCCTAATTCTGGTAGATTTAGTCCATGTATATAAGTATTTAGATTCAGGGAAAAGCCTCAAAAATCTGTAACCCCTTGGAAAAGGCCGAATAAGGTGGGCAATTTGTCCCATCCCAGAGAGTGTGTCAGTCAATACTAATTAAATCACTGGCTTTGTAGAGACACTGACTTTTCTTAACAAGAACAAACTAAGTGAATAATTTAATTCTTCTTGACTCCTACTTCCCGCTGTGTCTCTTGAAAATATTTAAGATACCAGCAATAATGCCAGGTTTACAAACATAATTGGTTCTGTTGATCATTAACCAGCATGTCAGACAGGGGACTTTCAAGAGAGCCGAACTACTGTGTAAACAATATCCCCAGAGGCCCCCCAAAGCCAATGGAAAGGGCAAAAGGATAAATCCTAATCTCTCTCCAAAGGTTCTGTCTTAGAAGAGGCTTGAGGCCCACCTATGGCTTAGCCTTCTCCGCCAGAGCACTACAAAAGCCCACCTAGCTGAGGAAGGTTGTGCTGAGCAGACTCTACTTCTGGAAGCTGGGATCCATTCATCATGAAAAGAATGAATGGTTCAATAATATAAAAACAATACTCCTCCTATGAGTTTTTGTTTCTTTTCCATTTTTAACTAGAACAATGCTCGATGGAGAGTGTGTTTTGCCATCGGTTAAACTGAGGCATAACATTTCTTGTGAAATGTAGAGGCATTGCTGTGCCATTGGACACTTGGGTCCCATAATTGCTGTTCAGTGGCTTGTGTGGGAGAGCAACTGGAAATCCCCAAAAGCCTATTTTTGATTGTAAAAACAATGACCAAAAGAAGGCATTAAAATCAAATGCTTCTATGGGAGGAAAGGAAATGAGCGAGATGGTTCTGGTTCTGGGTCAGATTTTCCCTTTTTTTAACAAGAAAAATAAAAGAACCACAAAAGTCATATTAAACACAAAGTACGAGAAGAGTACCAATTACAACTCAATGGCGACTATTTGTGTTGGATGCACAGAAATGAGTCTAGGCAGGTTTTTACAGGAAAAGAATTTTTATCCCCCAGGTCTGCTTGTGCTATTTCAAGTGGCCCTCGCAAAGGACATCGCCATCATTTCCTTCTCTTCCCAGAATGGCCCACCCTCCTTTCACAAGAAATAATGAAAGAAAATTCATTATCACAGGCATTCAACTGGCACTTTAAAAAGAATCTTTAAAGACATTTTTTTTCTTTTGACATGAAAAAACTTGTAATAAAGGAAGAGAGAACCCCAACTTGTGGAAACTACAAGTTACCTCCATTTAGGAGAAGTCTAAACCTTTAAGTGAAAAACAAAAGCTCAAACTCCATAGCTCTACATTCTTGGGCCCCGGCCCCATATCGCCTCTATTTAGGAGGAAAAAGAGATTTGTCATTAGGACAAAATGGGAACTTTTTAGCAAAAGAGTAGTAGAATTATCCAAACAGTCACATCTTGGGAGGTTAACAGGCTATTTCAATGTTTGGTTTGTGGATTTGAGGTTGATTACATACCTCTGTTATTAAACTCTAAGATCCTCCCCAAACCTAATTGCTTCATTATCTTGACATATTCCAAATATTTCTGGAATTGTTTGTTATTAAGTATGCAAAAAAGACATCTACTTACCCATTTAGAGTATATGATTCCCTCTTTTTTTTTAACAACATAACAAAACAGACAAGCAAATATTGAGTCCTAACAATTCTATGAAAATAGAGTACATGGGAGGCCAAAAGGAGCTTCAATCCTTTTTCTCCTTTTTTGTATACGGGATGGCTCCTGCACTGAAATTACCATCTTCCCGGAGCATTTTGCCCTAGCACACAGCTATCACCAGCCCCCTCCCCTGGTGGTTTATTTTTGTGGTATTTGCTTTTATCGCTAAAGCATCTTTTCTCCTCCAGAAAGCTACAAAAGCAATTACTGCAAATAGAGAAGTATTTTTTGACATAATCATCGAGAAAAAAAAAATAAGATTCCTTTAAGTAGAGAGCATTCAACCAATAGGATAAAGCAAAAGAAACCTAAGTAAAATGGAATGCAGTTGAAAATGCATTTCTGGTTCGGTAAACTGCTAAAGCCCCGAAATAATTGTGGAACTGATGAACTCAAAGAAAGCTTGCCACGTGCATGAAAATAAGGCCCTCAATCAGCAATCACTCCACGACAGTGGATATCCCAGAAACTCTGCCCTCTAAGATAGGTCGGCAGGCTACGCACAGTGGAAGCTCTGACATTCTGGACACTTGCGGCAAGCCTAAAGACAAAAGTGGGAAAAGCAGACAAAAATACCTGTTTCTCTTTCAGTGCTTGTCCCATCATTTCCATCAAGCTTAGCTTGAACCCAACTGAGAAACAAAGGACCCAAATTTATGAGGTTCATCCTTACCGATGAACTCTACATCTTAAACCTAACAAATTCAGACTTTCTGGGCAGAGGGCAGGCACCTCATTTAACAGTGCCAAAGAGACCCCCACAGATTTCCTGGTGACCCCACCAAAGTTGAGTTCCACTACCTTCCATTCTTCCCCATGATATTTTTAAATTTTAATCTAATCAGCCAACCAGCTGTATGGCCAGAGTGAGAGAGTTTTCATGGTCTAGAGCAGTGGTTCCCAAACTTTTTTGGCCTCCCGCCCCCTTTCCAGAAAAAATATTCCTTAGCCTCCTGGAAATTAATTTTTTTTAATTTTAATAGCAATGAATAGGAAAGATCAATGCACCTGTGGCCATCACCATCCCCCTGGATCGCTGCAGCACCCACCAGGGGGCAGTGGCACCCACTTTGGAAATCACTGATCTAGAATATGAGAACATTCAGTCTAGAAATGAGGAACTTCTATCTCACCTGTCTCTGGGAACCCCTATCTCCCCCAGAGGCTCTGCTCCTCCCAATCTTCTATCTGAAATCATTCCCAATTCCTCCAGCTATCAGGGCCCTCTCCCTCCTCGAATCGTCATGGGCTAAGATATCTGTCCCACAAGCTGTATTCCCTGTTTCTCCACCACCCCCAAGAATCTATAGTTCTTTTTTTTTCTTTTTTAAACCCTTACCCTCTATCTTAGAAGCAATACTAAGTATTGAGTCCAAAGCAGAAGAGTAGTAAAGACTAGGCAATTGGGATTAAGTAACTTATCCAGGGTCACACAGCTAGGAAGTGTCTAGAGCAAGATTTGAATCTAGGACCTCCTGTCTCTAGGTCTGACTCTCTATCCAGGGAGCCACTCAGTTGCCCCAAGTATAAGGTTCTTGAGGACCGAGATTGGTTTTGTTTCGTGTTTGTTTTTCCATCCCTAGCACCCAGCACAGTGCTTTGTGTGAATTAAGCAACGCACCTCTACTTGGATGACTAAATCAATGACTAAAGCATTTATTAAGTGCTTCTTCTGCAGGGACCTCGGTGCTAAGGCCTAGAGACACAAAGGGCAAAGTGAGGCAGTCCATGCTCTCAAGGAGCCCACCTTCAAAGGACTACATATGCAAGGTTTCAGTTGCAAGGCAGATGGGAAAGGCCCCGGACCCTGGCGTGAGTGTGGAGCAGAAGACAATGTTTCATCCTTAAGGGCATTATTGAAGTTCCCTGTTCTCAGGGTCCTGAGCCGCTGCCTCAGGTCTGAGGGAGATGAAGGGGAAGGGGGGTTGGGGGTAGTCTGACACACTTATTCATCTGAATCAGGTTTAACTACGGTGAATGATGCTCCCTTATCAGAGTTTTCACCAAAGTATGTAGCTGGGAAATTAGCAGAACGAACAAACGAACAAACGAACGAACGAATGAATGAATGAATGAATGAATGGCATCTGTCGACCTAGCTCAGTCTAATAGCAAACAGCAACAGCCCTACCCTGGCTCCGTGTCCTGACCAGCAATACTGACAACTCCAAGTGGCATGTCCTGAGGGCTTTACACAAAGGACCATGCCCGGCACTCATCTGGCCACTTCAGGATTGTAGAGCGCTCCACCTGGCCTCTCTCTTTGGATCCCACAACCACCTGGGAAGGCTGGCACATTCGCCACAAGGTCAGTCATCAGGAGTTTTAATAACATGCACCTTTGCGGTCTGCAAAGCTCATTCAAGTGTGACATGGATTCCAGAGAGCAGCCTCAGGAGACAAACAGCTGGTGGTGAGTTTTTCAGTCAAGAAGCCCTTCGTCAGCCCTTCCTGTGTGTCTGGCATTGGAGAGTCGAAGAAAACATGCCAAGGGTGCCTGTCCTCCAGGAGCTTCCGTTCTCCCTGAGGCACTGTCTATGTGCACAGGCATGCGCCAAATGCCGAGAGACACGGTAACCCTGGAGACAAAGGCCTCGGCAGCTGGGGAGAGGGGACTGGAGAGTCCTTCTCCAGAAGGGGCTGAGCCACGTCTAGAAGGAAACAAGGGGTACTTCTGAGAGCCAGAGATGAGGAGGGAGAGCATTCTGAACACAGAAGGTAGCAGATGGCAGTGGATGAGGAACAGGGAAGGAAGGAGTACTTGATGACTCTCTGTCCTTGGGAGTCCTGAATGGATGCTCCATTATCCTCTAATGCGGGAGGAATACTTCCTTATATGTTATGTGACTTCACTGGCACAAGGAATCCCCAGCAAAGAAACTCTCTACCAAATACGGTAGTACCTTCTTTGTAGAGTAAAGTATTAGAGAGCTATTAGTGGCTCTAGGACATTAAGTGCCTTGTCCAGGGTCACAGAGTCAGTACATTTTAGAGGCATCACTTGAACCCGGATCTTCTTTATGCTTGGCCTGTGGCAACAGCCTTCTGGTGGGTCTCCCTGACTGTCCAATCCATCCTTTCCTCAGTTGTTAGTGACCCTTCTTCTCCAGAGCCAGAGGATTGTCCATGGCGTCCATGCAATCAACCCTATTACTTTCCAGGCCATAGAGCCAATCCTCTGGCTCTGGCAGCCCTTTGCCAGCTGACCCCTCTTCCCTACAGACCCTCTCGCACCTTCCCCCCCTCTACACACTCCACGATCTAGTGATGCTCCTGACCGCCTTGCTTCTCCTCCACATTACAACCTTTCTCCTGACCCTCTGTCTTGGCACATATCTGGAATGTTCTCCTTCCACCTCTCTGGCTTCTTTCACTCCACTTCAGTCCCTCCTTCTGCAAACACCCTGCCCAAAGCCCCAAGCTAGAGCTTTCCATCCACACTGTCCACCATCTCCATACATACTGTATGTTTGAACATGTGGGCTCCCTGAGGGAAGGGACCCTATTTTTTTTTCTTTGTATCCCTAGAACTTAGCACAGTGATTGGCACATAGGAAGAGTTGACCAAGTACATGTTGACTGACTGACTGATTCCTGACTGAGGCAGCTGTCTGTCCATCATGCTACCCTGCTGCTGCCTCTTAACTACTTGAAATAAGGACCGTGACCAATGGATTCTCTCCACTTAGCTCCAAGCAACACAATAGTTCTTGTGAAGGGAGTTACACATAATTAAACTGAAACAGTAGTTTCCTTCCCCCCCCCCATTCCTTCAAATGTGCCTCATGCCTGGAAAAGGCGGGGGCCCTGGCTTTCACAAAGGATGAAGAATTTGGGAGGTAGAGGTTCTTCTGCACAGGCATGGTGCTTCCAGCATGCCTAGACTAGAAATAGTGGGCAAAGCTCCAAGATCCCAAGTCTTCAAGGACCTCCCTCTCAGTTCTCTGGTCCTTCCTCCCAGCCAAGGCATGGAGAGGCTTTTGCCGATAGTACCTAATAAAACCAAAGCGGACAACCCAGCTATTTCTTGCCTCTGCTCCTTCCCCTCGAGGCCGAATGATAAGCAGTTTCACATGGATCCAGGAATCATAACTTAATGGCAATCTCCTTAGAAGAATGTGTGTCTTGATTCTCTAGGGATGCTATCGTTTCCATTTACAGAAGTCGATTTTGGCAGATCTGTATCTTCTACTATTAGAAATTTCCCAGGCTGTCCATGTGGTTGCTATATCTCATTAAGGGTCTATTTCTGCTTCTCTCTTGAACAAAACTGTCTCTTAATTCAAGGGATCCAGTGAAGATGAGTCTTTAAACAGATCTCATGAGAAATGTGAGCAGTGTCTGTGCCCTGCTGTGTGTACACAGAGACTATAATCACCAGGGATGAAGGCTGGTGATTATACCTACCCAGATGAAATGACAGAAAATTAAATTCTTGACATATTACGGTAATTATTTAGCTACTAATATCCCTAAAACGCATTCGACATTTCCCTGCCTCGGTAAAAAGACGATATTCTACAGACATGCATCATTATGTGATGACTGAGATGCAAACAGAACACACCATGTACAACATGCTGTTGTTGTACAGAACACTGTGCCAGGCACTTGGGGGGTTACAGAAATTTGAGAAGCTACAGTTATTGCCTTTAAGGGGCTTGAGAGCTATGGGAGGACCCCAACACAGAGAGCTGCACTAGATCAAAATATATGATAAGGGCCTCCATAAATTACAAAACACACGCCTACGTGAGGCCTGAGGGAAGAGGACACTAGCAAGCTGGAAGATTGGGTCCTAGAGGACATCATAATTGAAAGGTAAGAAGATAAATTGGAATTCAATTGGCTAAGAGAATAAAAGAAGACATTCCAGGTAGAGGAAATAGGTGGAACCAAGAAAAGCAACACGTTTGAAGAAGGGATGAGAAGCATTTCTGGGGCAGCTGTCCAGTCTACCTGGAGGTACAGCTCATAGAGATAGAAGGTGATGAGCATGGAAAGATGGCAGATGGAGGATTTGGGATGTTTAATAATGGCAGTGGCTGGTTTCCAGTTTGCTGAGGACACAGAACGCAAGGCCTCAGAGCAGAGGGCCTCGCATGAAGAGATCTGAGCCACAGGAAGAGTCTTTAGAAAGATGGGGAATGGAGGAGAGGGAAGAGACTCCATGCAGGGAGGATGTGCCAGCAGTCCCTGGGAAAGCTGCTGATGACCCCAATGAGGGTAGGAGAGAAGAGGGAGCCCAGGATACAAGAGCTGTTATGGAGGCTGAATCCGCAAGGTTGTCGTGAGTGTTTCTTTATTTGGCATGGATCTCCAAACCTCCTACCCAAAACAACTCTTGCCATAAGTATTTCTGATGACAGTCAGACCTGAAAGGCCAATAAGGAGGTGACCCAAATTTCACAGCATTGTAAAACTTAGGGAGATACCACCTTACACACATTAAATCGGCACAGTTTTTTCCCCAGTTGAATGTCTGTTTACTTCGGTAGTTTAAAGTTTTAAACGTAAAAAAGAAAGCCACGCCTCACCTATCTGTTGTCAATGTTTGGATTCCACTTGGAGGGGCTGCAACAGATTTGCCCCAAAAATGAAGACCTGAATAGGAAAGTAAAAGTCCCCAAAACATGAGACTTTGCTTGAACTGAGCAGATTCAAGCTTAAACTGTTATGTACTCCGTGACACAATCTTCTCAAAGCAGCGCTGTGCATGTTAAAGTCAAAATCAGACCCAAGTAAAAAAGGCCACTGGCCTGGAGGCTGACCTCTCGTTGGGATCTGGACTTAAAGCCTGCTAAGCCTCGGGCCTGGCCTCACATCCTTCCTCGGCTCCCTTAATAACTCTTCTGGCTGGGAGCCACGATGGCTCCGTATCGTGAGGACGCATGAATGCCTATGGAAAGGCGTGTATATGTGGACGCAGACTTCCAGTAAAATGGAAGCAGTTAGCTGATGCAAGGCCGATGAGAAACTACTCCCTGTTTAAAGGCCAAATTGTATTCCCAACTAAAGGACTTAAGCACACAGTTTGCATGAGTTGATTAAGCTGCTTATTATCCCAATTCTAACAGTCTCCTGGGTGCTCTCAAGCTAGTACAGGGGCTCATCGGGAGGCCTATGGGAAAATATTAGCATAACCCAAGTAAGTAATAACATCTGACTACTTTGGAACGATTTCTCTCATTATTTCGGATCTTTCTGAATGTGGGAGAGAAGTCCCAGTCTCCCCCCAAATCTACAGTGTGAAATAAACCAGATTTCCCCTTTAGGAGCGGATACCCCGGCTCCCGAGGCCTTCCTCCAGGGCAGGACAGCAGGACAGCAGGACAGCAGGCTGGGCTGGACCTTGCAGGACTCCTGCCTGAGTCAATCATTGTTGAAAGGGCATTAGAGCCCTGTAGATCTATTCAAATGTAGAATGTACAAGTCAGGGCCTGAGCTGCAGGGACAACAGGTAGCTTGGGAAAGGGCAGAAAGTCCTGTCAGATTGCCTGGGGGGAGGCAGAATGAAGGGGCTGGTTCTTTTTCCAGTTTCAGTGGCAAAGCGTGAAGGCCACCCCAGAGGTCAGGGTATGGGGCAAACAGCTCTGGAAGGCAAACCCCTCCCCCTTCTTTGGGGTGTGGGGGGCCTTCTCCCTGGTCTTTCACAGAGAGCTGACCTGGCTAAAGGGTTCACTTTATAGGCTTCAGTTCAATTTCTCTAATACTGGTTGGGGGGAGGAGATGGACAAACACCCCAAGATAAGGAAAGGGGAAATTCATACCAAGTAAATGCCAAGTGCCTTCATTTTCACAGGGAGGGTGCCAGTCCCTCTGAGGATCATGGAAATCCTGCACGAGGCTCCACCAAGGCAGGCCACCTGGGCCACAGTGGACAAAGGAGCCCGAGAGCTCATCCCTTTGCTGGCTCAGTCTTGTTGGGAATATCATGGAATCTCTGGGAGCCTTTATGTGGGATAATGGGGAGTGTGACGGCAGCAGCATCCCTGGAAGGGGCCTCAGAAGGCTCCAGCCCATTGTAATGATGAGGCTCAATGACTTGCCTACAGTCAAAAAGGCGGCAAGTAGCAGTGATGAGATCTGGGCCATCTCGCTGGCCTCCACTGGGTCACTGTGGGGGTCAAGTCTCACAAGGTACAGGAGATGTCGGAGAAAGAAGAGTAGAACCACCCCAGGGACGCCTGGTCTTAGCATCTCAAGGCTCTGTCCAGGTAAAAATCTCTTTCGTGATTCACCATTTATCCCACACTATGGTCTTCCTGAGGGGTGTCAAACTCAAATAGAAATGGACCCTGAGGGCCACATGGTGACTTAAAAAAGCGCCAACTAGCATTCCCCATGTCACACTGTATTTTTATTTATTTCATTAAACATTCCCCAAATGCATCTTGATCTGGTTTCATCCCTCTTGGGAGTTTTCCGGGAGGGCCCTGCTTGGGCTCTGGGTTTGACACCTCTGCTCTACCCAGACGCTGGTTGAATGGCTTATTTATGAGGCACGGTCTTTGTCCGACTCTGCTTTAAATTTCCAGCAGATTTCCTCGCTTTCTAAAGCTATGCAATATGAATTTGAACTGACTCCTGGCTCTGTTTTATAGTGTGAAAAGTGGCCACCGCAAAGGAGATTTGGCAAAACGAACACAGGTGGAGACAAGCTGTAATCCTGGCGGGTCTCAGGGCGAAGGAGAGAAATCGGGTAATGATGAATGTGAGCCTTAGGAAGTCAGATGCTCTGAGCACAGCCCTCAGCCAGTGGTCCAGTAAGTCAGGCGCTCCATCAGCAAGCATTTATCATGCACCTTCTTCGGGCCAACAATCTCTCCTTTCAAGGCCTTTATAGCCCATTCTCTTGGCAGACACTACATGTACCATATATGGAATACATGCCTACGCACAGAATAAATACACAACCATGGCGGGGGCGCTAAGCATCTGGGGGAATCGTGGGGTGTCATAGAGAAGGTGGTATTTGAACTCTGTCTTGAAGGAAGTGATGGATTCTCAGACACTGGGTTGAGGAAGGAGAGCATGCCAGGCATCACAGCCCCTCTGGGCTCACTTGGTGGTTGTTGTTCAGTTGTTTTAGACACAAAGATTCTGGAGTGGTTTGCCATTTCCTTCTCCAGCTCATTTTACAAATAAGGAAACTGGGGCAAACAGGGGGAAGTGACTTGCCATGGGGCACACAACTAGCAGGAATCTGGGCTCAGATTTGAACTCAGGTCTTCCTGGCACTCCATCCAACTCTGCCACATAGCTGCCCAAATGAGCTCACTTGCCCAACCCCAACTCTCGTAGGCAGGTTGGGTCCTCAGAGTGTGATTAGCTGGTCCCTCTCCTCACCTCCCAGCTTACTTATCTGGTTGATATCAGTCAGTTGGCCAGTTAATTAGGCTGGGTTAAAGGCAGTTGTTACAGAAACAATCCCCAAACCTCTGGGCATACTCTGCCACAAGTCCATAGAGAATGCAGAAGCTTCCTTCTGAAAGAAATGACTAGAATTATCCCACTAAAATCTCCTTCTTTGATGTCCTGAGGCCCAGAGTTGGGTTTGATTCTTTAAATGGACCCCAGAACATTTCACCCAATTCACTGGTGGCCCTAAGCATTTCTCTCCCTTCTAACTTGACTAAGGAAGTTATTTACAGCTAGTTTAAGCCACTGGTTGATTCAACAGATTCATCTAGGGCAGAGTCAAGATGTTGGCTCAGTAGCAGTGAAAGCTAAAACCACTCTGACAATCCTTCCAAACCAAGTCTTTAAAAAGCATCTTAAAATGATAGGGATCAAAAACCAACAGCAAGACAGAGAGAGAGGGCTCTCCTATAGAAAACAACTTGAAAGGTAGGCAAAGAGAGAGAGTCAATTTTCACAAGATAAGGGAGAATCAGAAGTAAAACTGCACACAGAGGAGTACTGGTCAACCACTCCTCCCCACTCCCACCTATTGCACCAGGTTCTGAGGCTGGACCCAACTTCAAGATCCCAGAACTCTGCCTACACTAAAAATAGAGCACCCCATACCCCACGCCCACCTCTTTAAATCCCAAACTCTGGCCCCAGCCTGCAGTGAATCCCCAAAGTCCAGTGCTTGGCATTTTCAAGCCTGCACTGCAATGAAGACGTAGCCCTAGGTCAAAATAACTCAAGAGTACTGATATCTGCAAAACATCAACAAGAGGAGACAAAATCAGCAACTTTCAAAACTTCCACAAGTAAAAAAAAAAGGTGGGAAAATGAGCAAATAGCAAAAGAAACACCTACTATAAAAAATTTCTATGCAGTCAGAGCAAGGCACAAAGTCAGTGAGATCTAAGCAACCACCTACAAAACTTCAAAGAAAAACAGTAATTGGTCTCAGAATCCAGAATAATTCAAAAAAGAATTCAAGAATCAAATGAGAGAGGTGGAAGAAAAAGGGGGAAAGAAATTAAAGTAATACAAAAAGAAAATAACAGATTATAAAGCAAAACTGATTTTAAAAATAGAAGAAAATATGGAATATCTCATTGAAAAAACACTGACCTGGAAAATAGATTCAGGAGAGATAATATAAGAATTATTGGACTACCTGAAATTCATGAGCAAAAAAAAAGCCTAGACATCGTATTACAAGAAATTATCAAGGAAAACTGCCCTGATATTCTTGAATGAGAGCAAAATAGAGATGGAAAGAATCTATAGTTCGCCACCTGAAACAAATCCCTAAATAACAACTTCTAAGAATGTTAGACCCAAATTTAAGAGCTCCCAGGCCAAGGAGAAAATACTGCAAGCAGCCAGAAAGAAAACATTCAAATGTCATGGAGCCCCAGTCAAGATTACACAGGATTTGGCATCATCAACACTGAAAGATCATAAGGCTTGGAACATGATATTCCAGAAGGCAAAGGAACTGGGTTTATAACCAAAAATCACCTACCCATCAAAACTGACTATATTCTTTTAGGGGATATGGTTATTTAATAAAATAGAAAATTTCTAAGCATTCAAGAAGAAAAGGCCAGATTTAAACAGAAAATATAATTTCAAAATACAAATTTCAAGAGAAATATAAAAAGAGAAATAATAAAGAGAAAAATGTAAGAAATTAATAAAATTGAAAATAAAATTACTATTGAACTAATGAAGATTAGGAGTTGGTTCTATGAAACCAATAGATTAATCTAGAAGTTTTTCTTCCTAGCTTACAGGTTTGATAGACTAATTCTTTAACTCAGTCAACTAAGAGGTGTTTTCTTCCCTGATAAAGACATCTTTTCTATAAGTAAGAAGATTTGGGGTTAGAACAGTACAAAGGCCTAGACATGAGATGGAGGGTCATGGGTATGCTACTAAATGTTTAACAAAGTGCTTGACACATTTTTAACCTTAATCTGCATGATCAACATTTTCTTCATCATTTTTTAAATCTAGACAATCAATAATACTCTAGGTCAAGAACTGATTTGTTGCAATCATCCATTTCCAAGATGCCAACATTCAGAACAACTATTTAAACATGGAACTGGCTCAAGCACATTCTTGTGAAATGGGAAATTAGTCTGGCTGAAAGCAAGGGAAAGAGAGCAATGTCCAAACAGACTAGAAAGATGGGCTGGGGTCAAGAGTTGAAGGCAAACTGAGGAGTTTCTATTTCATGTTAGAGAAAATAGGGAGCCAGTGAAGTTTGTTGAGGGATATGGTCAGCAGATCTGTGCCTAAAGAAATTTTCTTTGGCAGCTGGATGGAGGAGAGACTATGCTAATTCCCCTTCATGTTCCTCAAATTCCATTGATTCACAAGTTTTCGGTATCAATGTTTTTAATTATTGACTATTTTTGTAGCTTTTCATTCCCATGAAAACGATTGCTCATCACGTCAATGTAGATTTCTTTCTATAAAAATTTACTGTGTTACAAGGCTTTGGAGTTCTAATCCAAACAACATCCCATACTTGTTTATTTTCATTCCTTCCTATTCTCCTGCAAATGTAATAATTTTGGAAACTATTCCCAATGTACTTGAAATGCACGCCAATGATATTCTCTTGAGAAAGGGTCAATTATCAAATGTTCATATTTGTGTTTTCCAAACAGCCTGGACACCACCACCCACACTCCTCTTTTTCACGAAAATGCTGAGTATTTCAACCCGAAATATGCAAACCTTTTTTAAAAATCTAAATCAATACCCAGAGCCTTGCCAAACACAATCTAGCAATTAGCATTCAATGCTTTATGGTTCAGAGTTCATAGATTCAACTGTCTAACTGAATTTTGAAATTGTTTAGAAGAACATACTGTAATGCTTGAAAATTTTAATGCAATGGGCTGGTCAGGTGTTTGGCCTGAGATAAGGTAAATTCCCTAAGAAAGTCAACCTTGACCAATCATAAACATTACTTGAAACAAACAAGGAATGAGAGAGCAGTAATTTTTGGACAGAAATGGACTCAGTACTGTTAATTTGCAAATAAACTGGTACAAAAGGTCATGGGGCAAAGTGAAAATCAGCAGAGTTTATATACTGTTTACAATTGATCTGGAAAACAAATGTGAGTCTTCTGCCTTCTATCATTGGCATCAGGGCCTCAAATGAAATGGAAGGACCAAAGGTGGGCTCTGAAAATAGCTGTGGCCAAGGGATCACTTCAGCTCAGTTAATTAGCCCTCTAGTGACCAGAACACTGAGGCAGGAGGGATGGCTTTGAGCTTAGTGTAAAGGGCAGAGAAGCCAACGCACTCCACTTCAGTGGTTGCTTTAAATGAGGTGCACAAAGGATGAGGAGGATGCCCCTTGGCCGATGTAGCTGCCCGAGTCCCAGGACTTCCCACCAAGAGGTACTCCTTTAAGACAATGATTCAGAAGTCAATGATACTTGAGGAAGGGTGGGAGGGAACCTCTCAAGAGGGTCATCCTTTCCTTACTGCAGTCTTATGTAGGAACATTTTGAAAAGGGAATTTTCTAGGAAGAGGAAAGTAAGTCAAGACACACAGCCCACTCAGAATGCCCTTCAGGCTGCTGGCCTTTGCTCTTTTTTTTTTCTTAAATCCTGACCGTCCATCTAAGAATAGATATTAAATATCTTCCATGGTTCCAAGGCAGAAGAATGGTAAGGGCTAGGTAAGAGGGGTTAATTGACTTGTCCACAGTCACACAGCTAGGAAATATCTGAGGTCATATTTGAAACCAGGTCGTTCTGTAGAGGCCTGGCTCTCTATCCACATTAGATGCCCCTGACACTATCTTTTCTTTTTTCTTTTTCCTTTAAACCCTTACCTCCCATCTTAAAATCAATACTATGTACTTGTTGCAAGGCAGAAGAATGGTAAGGGTGAGGCAATGGGGGTTAAATGACTTGCCCAGGGTCACCCAGCTAGGAAGTATCTGAGGACAGATTTAAACCCAGGAACTCCTCTCTCCAGGCCTGGCTTTCAACCCAATCAGCCAACCAGTTGCCCCCTTGATATCCTCCACTCCAAGAATCCCAGAATTTTCAACAGAAAAATTAATAGGAATGTAATAGGAAGGAAATGATCAAAGGCATCTAAATCCTTCATTTGGCACATGAGAAAAATGAATTGCAAAGAGGTAAACACACTTCACAATCTTTGAGAAGGCAGTGGTAGGTCTTGCTACAACACAAATTATCTGATTTGCCCTCCTCCAAATAACTCAGTGGCATTAGTGCTAAGAGAAAGGAAAAAGCACAGAAGGCACCTTTCTTCTCTTGGAGTCACTTTATGCAGTAATAAAGCAAAATCTTCTTTGCTTTTTTTTCTTTCTTTAAAAAATTTATTTATTTGATTAATTAATTTAGAATATTTTCCATGGTCCCATGATTCATGTTCTTTCCCTCCCTTCCTCCCTCTCCCCTCCCATAGCCAATGAAAGCGAAATCTTTAAAAAAAAATGAAATGATGAACTTTTGTTGTCCAGCACTTCATGATCTTATTCAGGTTTTCTTGACCAAGACACTGGAGTGATTTGCCATTTCCTTCTCCAGCTCATCTGACAGATGAGGAAACTGAGGCAAATGGGGTGCTGTGACTCGCCCAGGGTCACACAGCTAAGAAATGTCTGAGGCCAGATTTGAATTCAGGAAGATGAGTCTTCCTGAATCCAAGTCCAGTGCTCTATCCACCTCAGCACCTAGCTGCCCTAAAATAAAAAAAAAAAGAAATGATGAAGTATTCCCAGGCTATTAAGATTCCCATTTTACAAAGGAAGAACCCTATTCTGCACAAATCCCTTTGATTCCCCCATAGAGCTGGCATGGTCAGCTTCCACACTCCCAATCTGAAATGCCTGTATCTGTCCCTTCCTTCTGTCCTCATAAAGCCAGGAGCTCTCACAAAGGCACCGGGACAGGTTTCAGGTGTGAGAGGCAGAAAGGCGGTCAGCCCAGCTGGCCAGTGCTCCCTTTGCCCTTCCCCTGCCACGGTCACTTGGTCATCAGCCTATGGTCACTGGCCACAAGGCCAGGATACGGTCAGATGGGGAGTGGGGGCAGAGCTTTATTAATAGTTCTTTTCAGGTGAAAATGCTGCGTGTCCCCTACTACCATCCATTTTGGGAAAACTAAGCCAAAGAACAGAGTAAAGAGCCCCGAGCCTTGACTAGCATTCTAAGGAAAGGTCCCTAGTGTCACTAGAGAACATCCTCTGAAGATATCATTTCTATGTATTCTAGGGCCAGTCAGGTCAAAGGGATGCACAGAATGTCATCTCACTCATATATAAAATGGGGAAGGGGCCCAGGGGAGTGCATCCTCCTGCTGGGAATGCTGTGAGCAGCTCTGCTCATCGAACCCCAAGAAGGAGCCTGCAGAACTCAAACGGAAATGATCGGGGCACTTGAGGGAGAAGAACGAGCCTTCACTGGTCAACGACATGGGGCTGAGTTAGTCTCTGGCTCCTTCCGCTAAGACTGCCATGTTGGTGGTTATTTAGACGCTCGTGGGTCATCTACTGTTGTCCATCCATTTTCTAAGAGGACCAGTGGCATCACTATGGGGTGAGGCAGAGTGGCATGAAGTCATCAAGATGACTGGTGATGGCTCAGGATGCAGTGGGTGACCTTGACATCTTCTAGGGCTGACCAAGCTCTAAGTGTTCCATAGCGCCCACTTCAGGGCCTTCATGGCCGCTGGAGCAAATTGTTCTTATCTACCCATTCCCCCCAGAGAAGTCTCCACCTGCTTGGAGTAGACACCCTCCAACTCACTGGCAGATTTGAGGCCTCTCATCTACTCTCAACCTGATTTAGCCCATTTGCTCAGATAGTCTGACCTGCTGTGCTTTTTGGTGCCACAGGTGAGAGCTGGGTGACAGGTGGACACCAAAGATGGATGAGCAGCCCTAAAAGGGACTTGGCAAACCCTCGCACCAGAGGGGCTAGTCCTTCCTGAACACCCACATACTAGGCACTGCCCGACCAAATTTCTGTTCTCTGTGGGTTTGTTTTATCTACACTTGAAAAAAAAAAAACAACCTTTTTTTTCCAATTAACAAAAATCTTTTTCTTTCCCTCCCATCTCCCACCTAGAAAAAAGAACGACAAAGTCCCTCTAACAAAAAAGCATAGTGAGACAACATAAATTCATTCCTTCACGGGCCATGTCACAAAACGTTTTGTCGCATTCTGCACCCCGAGTCCATGAGCTCTCTCTCTGGTCCTCTGGAACCATGGCTGGCTAATGCACTTATTAGAGCTCTTAATTCTTTCAGAGGTGTTCGTTGTCACTAGATCACTGCCTACGTTTTTCTCCCACTTCTGCTCCAATTTGCATCAATCTTCCCAGGTTTCTCTCAGGCCGTGCCCTTCAACATTCCTTGTAGCATCATCATAGTAATCCACCATAGCTTCCTCGTTCAGTACTCCCCTCGTCATGGACATTCCCATCATTTATAATTCTTCGTTTTAAGAAGAGCTGCCAGGAGCCAACCACTTCTCCTCAAAGTTCCTTCCTCGTTTTAGAAGTCCTACTTGGATTTCTGAAGACAATGCAAAAGTAGGGTTTTTTGAACCTCAAATGCAAGGCTCCCCAATGTTGAAAAATGGCCCAACTATATTAAAGATTGGAGGGAAAAAAGTTTAGACCCCTCCCCCACCCAAGTCCAACTCCTCATTTTACAGAGGAAGAAACCGAGGACCAAGGAACTTCCGTGACTTCGAGCAGTATTCAGTTCAGAGCTGGAAGGGCCCTAGAGACCTCTCCCTATTCCTTCATTTTCCAGAAAAGGAAACTGAGCCCTGGGGAGAAGTGACTTTTCTGAGGCCACACAAGTGATCAGTGGCTGAGCCATCCTCCCACCACATTCGCTCAACATTACAAGCGTGTTTACCCCGCAACAACCGTCTTCTAGTGCTGAGCAGGCAGCTCTGTGCTGGGGGCAGGTCATGGAGGTCCGGCCCTCTGCAGGCCATCTTCCTGCCTGCCGTGGTTAACTCTGACACAATTTATGAGCCAGGCCTTTATTCCGAATGGCCAGAGCTATTCCCGAAGGGATATCTTGAGGTCTTGGATCAATAACGCAGGCCTCGTCTGAGACGTTCAATCTCTTTCTAACACATCAGAGGTGATTGTTAAGTGCTGCCGCTGCCTGGAATTCTGCAGAAAATGAAACACTAAAGAGGGCTGGGGGGAAACTGTGGGCGGCTCTTCGGCCACATCAGTTACTTATTTCAGTGAAAGAGTTTCAAGGTTTACAATAAAGCACATTAGCACCAATTCTTGAAATAAGGCAGGACGCAGCAGCTTCACACCCGAGGAACAAACTTACTGAAAGCGAGACAGCCGAGCGGCTGCCGTGGCCGGAGAGAACACGCTGGCCCAGAGTAGCCTGGGTGCAAAAGCGGAGGCAGAGCTCTGGGGCCCGGAAGGGATGAGGGGCCTGGATGAGACAGGCCCAACGTAGCCTTGGAGGACGGGGAGCCAAGCACCAGCGCCGAGGGCGGGCCAGCTTTCTGTCTGACCGCTCGTTTTGTAGAAGGGCAGCCACTCCACCGCGTCCAGCCTGCCTCTGGCCACTCCACGCAGAGAGGCTTCTTCTGGGAGCCCCGGCCCAGCTTCCAACAATTGCCCTGAGGGCTGCGTGGTAGGGCAGGCCCCTCGGGATAAGGCGCCCTGAGGCCTCCCCTTTTCTTCTAGGATCCCCAGCAATGGCAGGTAGATAGGAGGACAAATAGAAAGACAGATGGACAGCCAGTGAGCGCTGGTTAAGGATGCATCTGCGCGTTAGACTTTAGGCGAAGGGCTGGGGGTACAGATGGAAACAAGAAGAAAGATGGCCCCTTCCCTAATAAGGGGGAAGACAGCACATGAAGAGGAGATAGCAAGAAGGGGAAGGAGAGGAGGTGGCGGCTATGAGGATGGAGGTGACCCCGTATGAAGACGGCGGGGAATGTCCTGGGGGGCTGGCTCTGGGCAAAATAGGAGGGAAGGTCCCCAAAGCTCTGAGTCCTTGGAGCAAAAGCCAAGGTGGGGGTTGAGGAGGGGTGGGACGGGGACGATGATGGCCAGACTGCAGAGAAGTCTGGGAAGTTTTTCTTCCAGAACGCAATGCCCCCAACACCGGCTCTGAGGTTCCATGGAGGGTAAGGCGGGGCTGAGGATGACAAAGTGGGAGCAACATCATGCGGCAACCATCCAGCTCTGAATATCTGGTGGCTGGAGATATTCCAAAGCAAAGGTATGGGGCACAGGAGAAGCATTTAATTTGGAATTCAGGGTGGGGGCTCACACTCTGGCCCTGCCATTTACCCCCCAGGTTACTCGAGACAAGTGGTAACCTCTCTGGCCCTCGGCCCTTGTCGGAAACATCTGTGTGGGGCTCAACGGTCTGGAAAGAAGATCCCAGCTCCGTGTCTATGAGCCCACAAGCATTTATGGAACTCGAGAAAAGGCTGTGTCAAGAGGTCTATCTAGAGCCCTGTGGCCATCCCACCCAATCTCCTCCATGAGTGCAGAACAACTGCTGTCTACAATGAACCCCAACAATGCTGCTGAATCACTGTTCAGTACAGGAATTTCCGAATCATCAATGATTAACGAGGAAATGATTACAATTAAATAATAAAAATTTTAATATTAAATAACTCATATTTTCTCTTGGTTCCCATCACCATCGGCCAAGGAAAGGATACTCACGAGCTATTGTTTTCTTTTATTGAATTCTCTTCATTAAAACACACGTTGTAATGGTGATCTTCCTCCCACATCACGATGCTAAGCCAAGACAGCTTCAGACATTCGTACTAAGAAGTCTTTGCAGTGACTTGGGCAGCAACGTGCGGGGCCTTGGCATTGGCAGGCAGAACCAAGGGGAGCCAAGAGCTCCTTCTAATAACGACAATGACCGGCACGACTGAGGCTGGCCACGTTCTGGAGTTCATGACTTCCTTTGGGGCTCACGAGGACGGAGGTGGTGCACACATTCCTCCTGGATATTCCCAGGCATGCGGGGAATGGGCAGTCCATTAAGTTGTCCAACAGGCATAAATGTAGACATGGACAGAGAGAGCGATCTCTCTCTCTCTCTCTCTCTCTCTCTCTCTCTCTCTCACACACACACACACACACACACACACACACACACACACCCCTAGCTAGCTAGCTATTGCCTTACATACAACATGTGTTCGTATACAGGGACAAAGAGCTAGCCCAGAAATGAGGAGAAAGGGAGCAGATTTCGGATTCGGAAATTGGCCTCTGATCAACGATCGCCTGCTATAGACGAATCTTCTTAAGCCCAACCTTTCCCCAGGGACATCATAACCTTTGTAGGGCTGCCTGTGAATGATGAAACACTAAAATCTCAGAAGACCCAATCTGGTGTTGAGCTGAGAAGCCACAGAAAGAGCTCCGTGTGCCCAGAAGCGGGCTGTGTGATATCTTCCCAATGAGGGCGTCCATAGAGACGTGACATCAGAGACACCTCCTGGAAAAGGAGATGGGCCAGTCTGTAATGAGGCTGTGGCATAAAAGATGGACAACCCAAGGGCTGTAATTTTTTTTACATTAATTTAAAAAGGATTAGAGGAAAGCACAGAGTAGATCCTCACAGGCCAGGGGACAAGAATCATAAATGGGTTACAACCTGCGCAAGCTAAGGGAGTGCCCGTATCAATGGAATCATAAATCTACTGAAGTATTTTTGCTCACACTTAGGTCTTAACTGACCTAAGTAATACTTAGTGCTTTCAAGTTCAACTTGTAAAATATAAAATGGGCAACTGGTGGCACAGTGGATAAAGCACCAGGCCTGGAGTTGGAAGACTCAAGTTCACATCTGGTCTCTGCCATTTACTGTGTGACCCTGGATAAGCCACTTAATCCTGTTTACCTCAGCTTCCTCATCTTTAATTATGAGCTGAAGAAGGACATGATAAAAACAACTCTTGTATCTCTGCCAAGAAAAAAAGGGGTCATAAAGAGACAAACATAGCTGAAAAAAAAAAACCAACAAAAATATAATGCATTAAGAGTTTTTTATGCAATCTTTTAACTTCCTCTACCATCACAGATTGGGACCCATTCCTAAATTCATAGATAGGTTTCAAGGAATTAGCTGAGGTTCAGGGAGATTCTGTAAATTTCTCAGTCATTCAACAAATGTATCAGAGGTGGAATTTGAACGCAGATTTTTCTGACCCTGAACTCTGGTCCAAGACTCTATCCTATCTAACACTCCATAGTCTGAATAGTAGATACTAATTCCCTTCTATTTCTAATTCTATTTCTATTCTTAAGGGTTTAATAAAATTTGCTACTTTCATTATTTATATATAATTATTCTAGTATTCAAGACACATATGGCCTAATCATTGTGGATATTTCTACCGGCAGTTTAAATGACCACCGATTTGCATCTGCCCATCCTATGTGACTCTGGACACATCCTCTCAAGGTCCCCACGGGGAATTCACCCAGCATGCTCAGGTCTTCCTCTGGTTCTGCACCATTCTATATAATTATAATGCAATGGGTGATGAGCAATATTGGGCAGGATACACACTACCTGGGTGGCCAAGGGTAAGTCACTTAACTCCTAAGCGTCTCAGGCAGAATGTAAAGACCACCGTCTTCTTCTCATCCCCGTATGTGACAAAGAGGGGGCCAATCCCTCTGAGGCACAGACACTTGGCCCCGAGCCTTCTCACCTTCTTCAGGAAATCTTAACGTGGAGCCATTTCTTCTGCCTGCCACATACATTCGATTTCTCCCTATCCAGTAGACCTTTCTCTGTTGCCTTCAAACATTCCCCATCCCAAAGAAGTCTGCACTAGAGCCAGCCATCCATCCGGCACTATCACGGTGCAACTCTCCCTGCTTTCTCAGCCAAAGTCCTTGAAAAGAAGTCTGTCTGCTCTTGCTGTCTTACTTCTTTGAAGACGGCATTCTGGACCCCCATCCATCCACCCACCCACCAATTGCTAGTGACCATACCGTCTCCCAAATTGCCTTTCCTTTTACTCCTTTGTTATTCTTGTATTTAACTTTTTTATTTATGCTTTCTCTGTTTTTACATGTACTCCTCGTTTCCCCCATCCAAATCTAAGCTCACAGCAAATAGGAATTTTTTCATTCATTGCATTTGCATCACTGTTGCTTAGCACAATGCCTGGCACATAATAAATATTTGTTGATTGATATATACTTGATGTAGAGAAAAGTACTCGCGTATGGAAGACATCACAGGTACTTGACGGGCCAACAAAATTACGAATACCATTTATATGATCCTCAGTGCATTCTGGGGTGGGAGAGAACTTCATGGGAAGTTACGTAAAAGCTGTTTAGAGCAAGATAGAAAAGGAAGAAGCAGAAGAGGCAGAAAGGCAACAAAGGGAGGCAGGGGAGGGAGGGAGGAGAGTACCCAGGAGCCTTTCAAGAAATAGCTGCAGAACTGACCAGAAGCACATCCCATCTAGGAATGACATCAAAGCCAATCTTGGCAGTAACTCCCATCTTCCATCAAGTACATGGGAATGTGCTTATACCTCCTGAAGTCATGAATCATGCCTGTCATGTTCCAACATGAACATAAATTCCCAGGCGAGGCAGTGCTCACTCTGAGAGCTTCCCATTTGTCCAAAATGAAGGACCCATTGGCCCATGGCCACAAGAGCACGCATCAAGCCGCCATTCTCTTGGCAACAAACACCTAAAAGATGTAAGGTAAAGTAAAACATGTTTCTGTCATGAATAGAGGCTCTCTTTCCATGAACAACATTCATAGAACGAGGGTCCTGGTGACTAGGACAAGCTGGTTCGAAGCAGCTCTAAGCATGCCAACTTGCCACCCCACACAAACTTCATTATCCACTTCCAGCTGAACAGAAACGTACACATTTATCATAAGGCAACATCACTTGTGAAAGACTCAGTATCACGACCAAACATCTCTCTCCGACATCCACAAAACTTTAGGGAGCGCCCTATCAGGTGGTTTGCCAGGCATGGGCTCTCTGTTCTACTTTCGCAATCTGAATCAATGTCTCCATCCTACCAGATCCCAGCAGGCCATTCTTGGGGAGAGAAGACCGAGAGCACGAACACACAGAACTCCTTTCTCCCCACCTTCCCAAGGACGTAGTTTACTCCCACCTGAGTGGGCTGACTGCACACCCTGAAAAACCCATTTCCACCACTGAGAACAGGAGGTCAAGAGTGAAGATTTTGTTTAATTTTTGCAATGCAAGAAGTGGGATTTCCAAGTCCCACCCAAGAAACCTGAAGGCTGGAGGCAAAATAAAATGACCAACTCCTGGCTCTCTTCTAAAGAAGCTTCCTAAAAACTCATTATTGCCTTTTCTTGGTCAGAGCTTCAGTGCAACTTTGATCAGCCTCCAGGCATTTAGTTATTTAGTTTGCCCCAAGATTTCTACCATGCCAGGCCTTTGGCCACAAACTTCAAGTCTCATTATTCAACACCTAATGAGAGAATGAGAACACATTTGTGAAGTGCATTCTAAATGTCAGGCATTCAACAAGTATCTGCTATCATCATTATTATTATTATTATTATTATTATTATTATTATTATTATTATTATTAACAACAAATGTTGAGCAAGATTATTTGAAGCTTATCTTATTTTTATAGGTAAAATATTTACTTCTTTAAAAAAAGCCACCCTCTACAGAAGTGAGTCATGTTACCGGCCGGGCTGGCAAATTCCTGATAAAAAGCAAATAACCATCAAATGTCGGAGATATTGCTTCAGCTTTCTTTTTTCCAGCAGGCCTCACATACAGTGCTGACTGCCGCTGTATAGCTCCATACTCAGGTTACCTCCATTTTGGTAAGTCATACATTTAACTCCAGGAACTGGACAATTTGAGCCGTCAAAAACTATACCCTCAGGACAAGACAGGTGGCCGGCCCCGAATGCCGAACTGCTTTCTTGCGGCATGCTACTGCCATCCATCCTGATTAAGTTATTCCAACAATGTGATGGAGTTCTGGAGGATCGGTTTGTTTTGATGAAGACATTATTGAAAAGACAGGGCCAGGGACCGCTGAATTAACAGTCATGACACAGGCACTGGCCTTAGTCTTGAATTCAGTTAAGTCTTGTTTCTTGCTGGTTTGTAACCAGAAATGTGCCACCATCCCAAGCATGTCTTCTTGGTGGATGTGAAATGAATTCCAAACCACAGGGCATGTTTATCTGTGAGGCTTTTCGCATAAAATATCTCCTTAGAATGGAGTCAAATGCTCGTGGAGCTAATGGAATGAAACCATCGTGGTATGAATAATACATAACATGTACCAATCAATGCTAGGATGTTACAAGCTGATGGAAAATAAATACTCTAAGTGAAAACAGAGGAAGACATCCTAAATACAAACATTGCATAATAATCCATTTCTTATCTCTCCAGAGTGAAAGGAAGAGAGAATTGTTGCAACTCAGCCAAAACACAACAGACTCTATTATCAACTGTTGCTTTTTCCTTGCCAGCTTCTGGTCCCCGTATCATTTATCAGCAAAACTCATTACCCCCATGGCCGCGAGTGAAGGGAAGGTATGGACTCATTTGTACATTTTAATGTGCCTTGGCTGGGTGTCAGACGAAGAAACCTCGCTGCTGGTCACTGATGGAATTCTATGGTCCATCTTGAAAATCATCACGAAATTGGAAGCCAGCCTTGACACAAAGAACTTGGAATAAAAGAGCTAACTATTGACATCTGTTTTCCAAAAAATGTATTCGGTATCCTTAATGTATCCGTATTCCCACGTCATGTCTCTTCCAGCATACAGCAAGAGAGGAAATGATTCACAGCTTGCTGCCCCTAGGTAAAGTGGGCAGACAAACTGATCTAACACGTCCCGAGGGATGGACACGGCCTCGCTCATTCATGGACCTGTCAGCTGCTTTCTAAGGGAGGGCCTCAATTATAGAACAGGGCTATTCCCTGGGAAGATCGCATGAGTGTGGAACTACAGTATTTGTCCATTTTAAAATTTTCCTTCAAGCTCCTTAAAACCAAAATTCTTTAAGAGTAATTTTCTAGACATAATAGTTGGCACAGCCTAAATGCAGATGGAGAGAAATGTTCAAAAAGAAAAGAATCAGAACTCCAATAAACCCTGGTGCGAGAGAGAGGACCGTTTCTCCTTGGTTATAACTAATGTGTTATCCCTCGGTGACTTCACAACTTGCCAAGTTTTCCTTCATTCTGCAACCCAAAATAAAGGAGTTGGTTTTTCTATGAAACATCCGATTTCTGTTCATTCTTGCCCAACAGTCAAGAAAGCAAAGGAGCCGGGTCTTGCTACTCACCCATTTTGGCAGAATGGCTGAGGCTATACATTACATTCACCATCATCATTATGGCCAGCATCTCCACATACTTTGTAAAGCTTCCTTTATGTGGATCATTGCATATGGGGAGGGAAGTGGGAATAAAAGATAGAAGAAACAGACAGGGGAAGGGAAGGCAGAGGAAGCTGAGAGAGGAAAGAGGGATGAGGCAGAGGGAATGACAGCGCCACAGGGCAGGGAGAAGAGAGAAGAAGGAAAAGAGAGAGGGAAGGAGAATATTTTTAAACCTCCTCTTACTAGACCTGTTAATACTGTAACATAATAGCTATGGGTAAAACAGCAGGAAAATTTCCAGAAATCAAAGGTGTTGGGAATGGATCAGAACAGGAAACCAGGAAGCATTTAAAAATTATCTCCTCAAGAATTTAAAAAAAAAATGGGTGGTTCTCGATTTTCTGGGTTTGTCTAAGTCGTTTTATATAAAAGCAGGCAGGGACGCTCTTTCCAAGTTTCTTCCATTGTCTCAGCTCCATGGGCTTGAGGCTAACAGCACTGAGCAGAGATCCACAAAATGTCAGTAGCTAAGCTGGGGCAAGAGAAATGAATGACAGAATCTCAGGGCCCAAAGCAGTCTTAAGAAATCATCTCCTCAGGCAACACCTCCCCTGTCTCTAGAAGAAATGAAGATAATAGACATTGGCCCATTTAGAAAAGAGGCACTAAAAATGTTATTGGACGTTACAGAGGGAGACTGGGGGAAAGTGTGCCTATTTCTATAGGTATGTGTGCATAGAGCATTATTAATGATAATATACCAAATACTTGTCATCTCCAAACCACTTGTAACGAAATACTTTCAAAATATAGAGACCCAGCAAAGGAAATCAAGACCACATGGGACGAGGGAAAACTTCACATCGCCTGCGTTGTCCTGTCTGCTACGCGAGTCCGACAGAGGCTGCTCTCAGTAAGCCGTCAGGAAATAAGCCTACAGCTGTGAAGTTTTAGTCCACCACCAAAAGCAGTTCTTTTATCAACTTGTACAGCAGTCCACAGACCGTCAAATACACAAGAATAAGAATGGAAACAAGAAACGGAATATTTAAAAATATTAAAGAAAGAGAAACCAAGGGAAATGTTTAAATAAAATGAGGGAATCACAGGGTCCAGGGGGGAAAAAGGAATAGATTTATGCTTCTCCTTGGACTTCCTTTTTGAACTCCTTCCAAAGGATGAAAAGAATATTCGCAGAATGATAACAAGGACATTTGTACAATATTCAGATTGCAAAGGACCTTCCAGAAGACAACCTTATGAGGATGAAGCAGCAGGTATCCTCATTTCCATTTCACAGACAGAGAAACGGAAGCTGATAGTCTCAACCATCACTCGTAAATGTTAAAAGGCAAGATTTGAACCCAAGACAGTTGACTCCAAGCTCCCACAATTTTGCTGCATGACTTCTCAGTGTAAAATTTGGAACCCAAATAAGTATCTGTGTGTATATGAATATCTAGGTGTATATCTAGGTGTGAGTATCGCCATCTGGGACACCAGAGAATTATTCCAAGTCAGTATCAATAATACAAAGTTTTTGCTTCTTCATTCACAGACGATGCATCCATTAATGCAAGAAGTCCCAAACCTCTTCCCTATGCGAGGTTCGTTATCTTTTTGGTCCTGTCCAGTGATCTTATGGATGCAGGGAATTCCTAGGGAAGAAACGCTCTTCTACCGTGGCAGGTCAGCATCTTGTCTGAGGTCCGGAGACAGCGAGGGCCTTCCTTGGCCAGGGTCAGCCAGCCCTGCTGATGCATCAGAGGCGAGAAATGAGCTCAGCGTAGCCTGGATCCAAGACCAGGCCTGTCTCCATGAGGTCAGGCTAACTTTCTCATGGTTGCCTTGTTTTAGTCTAGTGGAGTTCACAAGAGCCTCCCTCCTTCTCCGCTGTAAATCATACCCAAAGAAGTTCAAGCAAATGGTGCCTCGGTGTCCTTAAAGGCGAAGGTGGATTCCTCAAACTCTGGGTCAGGAAGTTTGCCTTTGAGTCCTGGTAAAAGTCCGGGAAGGACCATGAAGGAGGTGGTTTGTGAGCACTGAGAAAGGGGCGAGATGCCCTCTGAGAACTGCAAGTCATGCCGAGCAACCCTAATCTCATTTGTTGACAAGATCATTAAACTTCAAGGGATCCCAGAAAAATTCACCATCTCTTTCTATCCAAGATGTAGAGACACGGGGAGAAGGACTGTTCCTGTGAGCCAACGTAGGGACTTGCTGACCCCCCAAAGCCAGCAATGATAATGACAAACGGATTGACATCTTTTGGGGGGATGTCTTCAGGGCAAGGGAAGGTTCTACCGAGAACCTCATTCTGTCCACATTTTTATCAAAGATTTGGACAGAGACATAAATTCATATGGAACCTGCGGGTGATAGAAAACTGCTTCACTGGAGGAGTGCCATGGCCCAGCGAAGGGTGGCCAGGAGGGTCTACACCACTCCAAAAGGACAGACTGGGGATGCTTAGCTCAGAAAGGTAATCACTGGGTGAGGGGAGCGTCATGGCATCCCCAGGGAAAGGAAGAGGTGGACTTGTTTTCCTTGGGCCCAGCGAGAAAAATCAAAGGCAGCAAGGGGCAGTGGGAAGAGTTCTGTACTTGGAGGCCAGGACATGGGTTCAAATCCCACCTTTGCCAGTTACTCCTTAGGAGATTTGCATGAGTCAGTTAATTGGCCACTTGGGGCCTCAGGCTCCTCCACTGAGGGATGAGATGGACAAGGCAGCTTCCAAACAATCAAGGAGCACTTATTAAGCGCCTGCTAAGTGCCACGTACTCTAAAGGCTCACCCATCTGCTGGGCAAAGACAGGGCATTCCCAGGGGTTCATGGAGCACTGAGGCTCTGGGGACACCCTGCCCAAGACGCAGCTTCTCATCGTTAAAGCAATGCCAAAGTGGGGCTGGCTCCACCTCGGAAATCAAGTACCAAGTGACGGGGGTTTTCCCTGTTTCTCAAAAGCCTTGCCTAGAGAACTCTTAGACTCGGCAGCAAGTATTGGTGGCAAGGCAGAAAAGTTAAGGGTTATGCCATGGGGGTGAAGTGATCTGCCCAGGATCACAGCTAAGAAGTGTCTGAGGACAGATTTGAACCCGGAATCTCCCATCTCTAGGCCGGGCTCTCCATCTACCAAGCCACCCAGCTGCCCCAATAAATGGGTTTTCAGGCAATCAATCGATTGAGCATATCTTGAACGTGAGCATTACGAAAGGCCCTCCGGAGTCAACGAAGGACAACGTGGCCGTCTCCCCCCTTGAGGAGCCGGCATTATAATGGGACATAAGGCCCCCAGGTACACGTTCCTAAATGAGCCCAAGGTAGGGGGAGGAGGGACATCAGCACCCAGGCTTCCCTCGTGGAGCTGTCTCGCCAGCTGGAGCGAGCGGTCATTTGTGAGAATCCCAATGGAGGGGGTGCCTAGAGCTGGGCCTGGACACAAGAGGTCCTGGGTCCAAAGCTGGCCTCAGATGCTTCCCAGCTGCGTATTCTGGACACCTTACTTAGCCCCCATTGCCTGGCCCTTAGAAACAATAAGACAGAAGTAAGGGTTTAAAAAACAACAAAAAAAGAATTACAATGGAGGAAATCCTTCCCCACTCTGGCATTCTTGACCTCCACGATCATTAGGGACCTAAAAGGCAAAACCTCAAAGAAGCCGGGAGTATTCAGGCCAGAGGAACAATGCAGGCCCACCCAAGGAAGGGCCTGAGCAGGCCGAGACCCATAGGAAAGTGCCACGGAGAACTCCTTGGGCCCAGAGGACATGCTCAGGCGTAAGACAAACCTCCCAACGTCATCTTGGTTGGGCTAAAACGGCTCCCAAAGGCCCTGGATGTCGGCAGCAGAGATGCCAGGCCCCTGGAGGCCTCCGATCAGACAAAATGTTGGACTGCAGGAAGCGGACTTCGTTTGAGAGGCCCCAGTGGAAGATGGCGTCCCTCGGGCTTCAGGGTTTCCCTTATTTTATTAAAGCCCCTCTGCCCCAAGGCATCAGAGAAGCACGGGGCGTCGTTTCCTCCAACATGAGAACGAGGGAAGGCAGGCAGGAAGGAATAAAAGGATAGAAGTGCTCCTTAAACGGTTACTCCAGCCAGGAACTGCGCCTGGCAATGAAGGCCAGCCAGCAAGAGGGCGCCATATGCATTTGGTGGCTTGGCTGTGAAATGGCCCGGCAGGGGTCTGGCCACGGGCAAGCGAAGGCGGCACCCGCATCCGAGCTGAGCTGCGGCAATAGGAGGAAGCGGGCGATTCTGGGGATGAGGAGGTCGTGGCCGGCGGTCATCTGGCCTTCACTGAAACACTTGGAAGGGAAGCAAAACCAGCTCCCTTCTGAGGAAGGTTATTTCACTTTGTGATAATCAAGTCAAATCACTAAACATACTTATTACGTATTTACTATGTGCCAGGCCTGGTATGTGTGTGTGTGTGTGAGTGTGTGCGGACAGATGGACAGAACTTAGTTATCTCTATATCTATCCACCTATGTATAGACCATCAGATGTCTGTCTATCTGTCTGTCTATGGGGTGATACTGGGGTGGGGGGAGCTCTTTAAGCTCTATAAAGCATCTCACACATATCATTCATTCGATAATCACAACCACCCTGGGAGGTCAGTTCTATCATGATCCCCATTTTACAGATAAGGAAACGGAGGCCGGCAGAGGTTAAGTGACTTGTCCAGGGTCACACAGCTAATACGTATCTGAGGCAGGATGGAGACTTGGGACTTCCTGACTCCAAACCCTACATTCTGTCGCCTGGGCCGCCCAGAAGAAGCTCTCCTGTACGTCTGTTTAATTTTCTCCTCTCTAGGCTACACGATGCCAGTTCCTCCTCCCCACTCATGGGCAGGTTGCCCTGCCCTGGCTGCCCCGCAGGGTGCCAGCCTCCTTCAGCGAGGGGCCCAGGCCTGCAAGCTGAGCTCCCAATGGACGGTGGAAACCCTCGAGGGGACCCAGCGCAGCAGGGCGGCCAGCTCTCACGCCCTCCTTCCCCCCCGGGCTGAGGGAGCCATCCCGGAGGTCCCGTCACGGTGCTGACTCACCGACTCACCGGGCTTATCTGTCCCAGTGGAGGGGAACCGAGGATCCAAAGACCTGCTCATCCAGGCCAGGCTCTGCTTCTGGACTGACACATCCCTAGAGGGACACCCAATCTGGGGCCTGGGGCCAAGTCAAATGAATGAAGCTGGCCTCGGCGGGCCCAGAACACGCCTAATTACTGCTCAGCCCATTGCCAGGTGCCCGTCTGAGGAGCCTGCAAGCTTCCCGGGCACAGCAGGGAGGGGGCTCCTTCTCAGAGGAGTGCCACACAGGGAGAGTCTGATGGTTCACCGAGACAAAAAAAATCAAGTCGAAAATGGAGGAGGGATGCTCGTAGGAGCCTGGCCTTAGAGACGGAGCAGGAGGAGGAGGAGGCCCAAGGCCTTACTTTACAACATTCCACTTGGTGTGGAGGCCTCATCAAGACCTGGAGAGGGCCGGTCAAGTTAGCCTTTGGAGAACTATTTCTTTTTCTTTTTTCAAACTCTTACTTTCTGTTTTAGTAACAACCCCAAAGGCAAGGGCTAAGCAAATGGGGATAAATGACTTGCCCAGGATCAGACGGCTAGGAAATATCTGAGGTCGCATTTGAACCCAGGTCCTCCCAACTCCACATCTGGCACTCTATCCCTGAGCCACCTGGATGCCCCATTTTGTTCACTATTTCAGGAGGCCCAGAGTCACAAAGAAGGCGAAGGAAGGACCTCTGAAGGAGAGAGACACAGCCACAGCCATTCCCTGACCTTGTCCGTCCTCGTGGAAAATTTCAGCTGAGCCAAAACAGCAGACCAAAGTGAACATTTCTTCTGACATCTCAACACACCTCTGTAGACCTTTTAACAAGCCTGTTGGGGCCACCTTCGTGGTTTAGTGGATGGAGAGCCACGCCTAGAGATGGGAGGTTCAAATCTGGCCTCAGATCCTTCCCAGCTGGGTGACTCTGGGTAAGTCACTTCACCCCCATTCTCTGGCCCTGACGGCTCTTCTGCCTTAGAAGCAATACACAGTATTGAGTCTAAGATGGAAGAAGAAGGAGAAGGAGGAAGAAGAGGAAGAGGAAGAGGAGGAGGAAAAGGAGGAAGAAAAGGAGGAAGAGAAGGAGGAAGAGGAGGAGGAAGAGGAAGAGGAGGAGAAAGAGGAGGGAGGAAGAGGAAGAGGAAGAGAAGGAAGAGAAAGAAGAGGAGGAGGAGGAAGAGGAGGGAGGAAGAGGAGGAGGAAAGGGAGAAAGAAGAGGAGGAGGAGGAGGAAGAGGAGGAGGAAGAGGAGCCTGAGGCCACAAAAGGGGGTGGGGTAGGGGGGCAGCAGCTCCTTGGAAGAAGCCGGTATCTGTCTGTTGTGGTCCACATCCACTCTTCGGGGCTCCAATCACAAAGTGATTTTCCATCTGACCATAAAGCCTCGGCCCTGTGTTGTAATCACAGACGCTTATTCTGACTTGGTGACAGAAGATTTTCTGATGGACGTCCCGAGGGCACTGAAACATAAAAGATGCCCCAGTTGGAAGTAATGTAAGATGGCACTTTTCTGAGGCCTCTGTCTGTTCCAGCAGTTTGACAAACCAGCCTTTCTCCCGGGCCGGCTTTCGCTGCAGGCCCACGCAGGAGGACGGAGGTGCCTCTTCCCAGCCTGTCTTCTGCTGCTCTCTGCTGGAAAGGGCCCTTATTTTACCGGCAGGCGGATCAGCCCAGACGACCAGAGGGAGCCCTTGGAGGCAGCAAGGCCACAGACTGAAGGCGTCTTCAGAAGGGCCCCCTTTGTCTGACAAGGCCCCCTCCCCCCCCCCCCGCACCCCTGGCCCGGCCACAGGTGAGCAGGCGAGGATACAAGCCGGACCGTGTCCGGGATGGGGGCGGCCCCGGGGCCGGCTGCGAGGCTTCTCTTTTCCCTCTCAGGTCAGTCCCTGTCAGTGGCGGCTCTTTTCCCCACCGGGTTTCCGGGGCCATTTGTACACGTCGGAGGACGTTTCTGAAACAAACGGCACGGCTGGGAGTTGGCGGTGGGAGGCCGAAGGCCTCGTTCGTGCCGTTCCGGCGCGGAGCCGTCCGTTCGCACCCCCTCCGCTCGCCTCCCAAAACGCACCTGCGGGCAGCGTTCGAGCCGGAGCTTCGGCCCGCCGTCCGCAGGAGTCAGAAGGGAGACGCGACGGAGAGAACACAGCGAGCTTGTTTCCACCATGTTCTGAGGGCCTCCGGGGAGGCCTTCAGCCTCCTCCCGCCTGGGGAATCGCAAACACAGCTGTTGGCAGCCGTCCGGGCAGACATGAAATGCTTCTCGATTTTTACTAATACCTGCTAGAAGGACGTCTCGGCCTCTGCTTGGAAAGAAAGGCCAGAAGGACCCCTTTTCTGACTATAATCCACAGAACTCCCCAAGATGTTCCCGGGGAAGGCTTTCCGGGCAATATTTCTTGGGCAAAGAAGGCCAGAGACCCGGATACGGCTGGGGAGACGCTGCCCCCGCCTGCCCCGCCCCCCCATGAGCCTGGGACGAGGAGCGTCTGAGCGCCGCCCGCAGGGGCTCGGGGCCGCCTTCAGGCCCAGCACACGAAGGCCGATGGGATCCAATGACCGCAGGCAGAACCCCGGTGCCGCTCTGTCCATCGGGCCCACACCTCCAGCTTCTCCTGCCCTCCTGCTGGCTCCCCAAGAGCCTCCGTCCCTCTCCCCACGAGGCCCCCCGGGACTCCCCGAGAGCCTCCATCCCTCTCCCCACGAGGCCCCCCGGGACTCCCCGAGAGCCTCCATCCCTCTCCCCACGAGGCCCCCCGGGGCTCCCCGAGAGCCTCCGTCCCTCTCCTCACAAGGCCCCCCGGGACTCCCGGCTCCCTCAAAGACTAGATGCCACGGCAGGGGCCGAGATGTAGAGCTGGGAAGGGCCCTCATTAGGGGCCCATGAGCGCAGCCCCTCGTTTTACAGATGGGGAGGCCGAATGCCGGACACGGGGCGAGAATCCGAGGCAGACGTCCAAGCCGGGGTCCGAGCCCGCAGAGGCACTTTATGGGTAAAGTCTTCACACGCCCGGCAGCACCGTCCCAACCTTCCCATCCGGGACCTCCCCACAGTCCAGCCTCACCCCAGCGCTCCGTCTCTCGCCTCCTGACTCTACCGGCCATATCGCAGCCCCGAAGGCCCAAAGCTCCTTCCAAGCTCTGCTGGTGCTCCGCATCCTCTCCATCACCTGTACTGTGTCCTTGCCGTCTACCCCCTCCTCTCTGGCCCGCCCCATCTGCCGTCCAGGCCTGTCCAATGGGCCTCCCCTGGGGCAGGCCGTCCTCTCCCGTACCGCCCCCAGACCCCCGTGGCTCCCTCTCCCCTCCAGGGCCCCCACGATCCAGCGTCCTTCAGGGTCCGGCGCCGCCTCTGCCCGGACGCTGCTTCTCGCCTCTCTGACCTGAGCTGTTTTCTCGGGCTGCCCCGTGTCTAGAGGGCTTCCTCCTCACCTCATCCCCCTTCCCAGCTTCCCAGCTGGAATCCCCCTCCTCCAGGAAGCCCTTCTGGCTCTCCCCTGCATCGGAGTGCTTCCCCCATCCCTGCCCCGGGTATCCGGGAGGGAAAGGCTCGGAAACAGCCAAAGTGGGCGGGCTGGGCAGGAGGCTGCCCCGAGCCTGGGGGACGGGGAGGCAGCTCGTCCCCCAGAGCAGCCCCGGACAAACGTCCCTCACAGGAGGAAAAACACAGACTCAGGACAGCCAAGAAAAGAGGAGAGAGCAAAAGCGCCGCATCTCGCACCAGGGACTGAGGCCGGCGCGCAGTCCTAGCGGGGCAGAGAGGAGGGTTTCATGAGGCGTCTTTGGGCCTTTAAGTACGATGTATTTACACGAGGAGGCTTCGAATCGGCCTGGAGCTAGGAAGACCCACGTTCAAATCCTCCCATTGACACGTATTCACGGTAGGACCCTGGGCAAGTCCTCATTTCTTGGAGCCTCAGTTTCCTTGTCTGTAAAAGGAGGAGGACGGCACGACGTCTCGGCATGACGAGAATCTGATGCGAGACAAACGTGAAAGCACAATAACGTGACAGCTGGCCTACAAAGCACACGGCCGGAATGGTCCAGGAAGCCGCGCTCCAGGTGCGAATCCTCACAGACATCTGGGCCCGCCTCCCCAAGGAGCCTCTCCGGGGCGCCCTCGGGGCCCTTTCCTAGTCCTGCCTGCTGCCGGGCGGGAGCCCAAGCCAGCGACGTTCCGGCTCCTTCGCAGCCATCATCGGCCAGGATGGAGACGAAGGTCTGGCATGGTCGGCGCGGCCCGGTCGGTCCGGCGGACGTTGGGCCACCGAAGGGAAGATGGCGCCGGGCTCCGTCCTCCTCCTGGTTCACGGGTCCTCCCAGCCTCCTCCAGGCCGGCCGCTCGGCCATTCCGCCGCTCCTCCCGGGTCCATCTCGCAGGCTGTGCCAGGACGCCGGGCGGCCCAGCAAAGGAACCGGAAGCTGACCCGTTCGCTCGCAGTCGTGACCCCGGGGCCCGGGGCCCGTCCTTCTTTCCATCCATCCAAGCGGCCTTTCCTGACCCGTCTCTATGGCGGCCATAGAAGGCCGGCACCAAAGGGAAGTGCCGCGCTTCAGGGCGAGGGGCCACGATTCCTCTCCATCCGCCGGGCCCGTCCCACCCCAGAAGAGGCTCCAAAGAGCCCGACCCGGCGAGGCCAGGACGGTGCGGGAAGCTGCGAGGCGCTCACGGAGACAAGCGAGCCCCGAACCCCTCCGAGGAGACGCGGCCTGTCGGGAGCGAGAGGCCGCCGGGGGCCGCTGCGGACGGAGCAGCCGGCTTCGGGCCTGCCAAGCCTGCCTCAGCGCCCTTCTCGCTGGGAGACCCTGGACAGGCCACCCTCCCGCTGGCCTCAGTTTCCTCCTCTGTAAAACGAGCCCGAAAAGGAAATGGCACCGGAAGAGCCGGGCCCGAGGGAAAGGCCTGAAAGCAAAGACGCCGCAGCTGCGGTTCTGAAAACGAGGCCCAACCTGGGTCCAGGGCGAGAAGCCCGCGCCGAGGTGGCGCCGAGGTGGCGGGTTTGGACCACTTCCAGAACACAGCAGCAGCAGCGCGGCGTGGCACAAGATGCTTGAAAGAACCAAAGCCGTCGCGAGCACAGAGGAGACCCTTACAGAGCC
>NC_058130.1:17784304-17849304 GCF_016433145.1 Gracilinanus agilis | reverse complement strand
CCAATCTGCTAAGTGTGAGATGGTACCTCAGAGTTGTTTTTATTTGCATTTCTCTAATCAGGAGGTATTTAGAACACTTTTTCATATGATTATTGATAGTTCTGATTTCTTCATGTAAAAACTGCCTATTCGTGTCCCTTGACTATTTGTCAACTGGGGAATGTCTCAATTTTTTAATAAATTTGACTTAGTTCCTTATATATTCGGGAAATTAAACTTTTGTCAGAGTTTTGTTATAAAAATGTTTTCCCAGTTTATTGCTTTCTTTCTAATTTTGGTTACATTAAAACTTTTTCAGTTGATATGTATTCAAAGTCATTCATTTTACATTTTATAATGTTCTGTCTCTTGTTTGGTCTTAATTCCTTCCTTTCCCACAGATCTGACAGGTATATTATCCTATGTTCATATAATTTATTTATGATTTCACTCTTTATATATAAGCCATTTGTCCATTTTGAATTTATCTTGGTTTAGGATGTGAGATTTTGATCTAAACCTTATTTTCCCCATATTGTTTCCCAATTTTCCCAGCAGTTTTTGTCAAACAGTGAGTTCTTGTCCCAAAAGCTGGGTTCTTTGGGTTTTTCAAACACTAGCTTGCTGAGGTCATTTACCTCAAGTCTATTCCATTGATCCACCCCCCTTCTGTCTCTTAGCCAGTACCATATTGTTTTTTCTTTTTTTTTTTTAAACCCTTGTACTTTCAGTGTATTGTCTCATAGGTGGAAGAGTGGTAAGGGTGGGCAATGGGGGTCAAGTGACCTGCCCAGGGTCACACAGCTGGGAAGTGGCTGAGGCCGGGTTTGAACCTAGGACCTCTTGTCTCTAGGCCTGACTCTCACTCCACTGAGCTACCCAGCTGCCCAGTACCATATTGTTTTGATGATCACTGTTTAATAGTACAGTTTGAGATCTAGTATAGCTGGGCCCCACTCCTTCACTTTTTTTTTTCATCATTTCCCTTGATATTCTTGATCTTTTGTTCTTCCAAATGAACTTTGTTATAATTTTTTCTAATTCTATAAAAAAGTTTTTTGGTAGTTTGATAGGTATGGCACTGAATAAGCAGATTAATTTGGATAGGATTGTCATTTTTATTATATTAGCTTGTCCTACCTATGAGCAATGAATGTTTTTCCAATTATTTGATATAGTTTTAATTGTGTGAGAAGTGTTTTGTAGTTGTTGGCAAGCACGTATTAAATGGCCTCTCTGTGCCAGGCCCTTTGCTAAGGGCTAACGATACAATTACACCTTGTATTTATTTTTCTGCATTGAAGCAGAATGTAAGCTTTACGAGGGCAAGACCTTTCACCTTTGCCTTGGCAAACCCGCTGCCCCGCAAGGGCCCAGGTCCGTTTCTCTGTCTTCTTGCGATTCCAAGAATGAAAGGACCCAGGTCTCCTAGGGAGGCCAGGCCTCCAACTTACAGTCCCATAACCCTGAGAAGTTGAAGAAAATGACCCAGAATCACACAGCCAGAACATGGACGGATCAAGGTCTTCCTGCCTCGCAGGCCGGTTCCTGACTACAAGGCCCTGCTGCCTACTGATGGAGTTCTCTTGCATGAGTCAATTCTATAAGTGGAAAAGGTTTCCTTTTATGTCATTGCTTTTTCCTCTATCTCATCCCATCAACAAAACAGCATTACTATTCTTATTTCAGAATGTTTCATTCAGTGAAAGTCAAACTAAAGTATTCTTACTGTCACCAGTGCGAGTGACTGAATAACAGTCTTTTTCTGAATAACAAGAATTAATCCCCGACTTCATCCATTTTAGGTTTCTTTTATGTTGTAAGTGACTGTCAAACAGCAGCAAGTACATTCAATAAGGAACAGGAAACAAGTGTCATGAGATTTCTAAGTTCTATTTCCTCTCAATTCCTCCAGTCCTTCTCAATGGCACTTTTCCATAGTGTCCATTATAAAGAAACGTAATCCTGCTTCTATTTGTTCGGCCTCATTCATTCATTTCCTATGGCAGTGGTTATACTTTTCAGTCCCGACTTGGGGAAACTATTTAGCCTGATGAAATATAAATCACAGGACTGAGAAGCTATGGAATTTTAAGTTTTAGTTTAAGGGTGTTTAAGTCTGAGAAAGAAAAATGAGCAAGTGGCTCTGGGGTTTTAATAATCTGTCCTGGAGTAAGATGACAGCAGCCCAATGGCCCACTTAATAGCCTTCCCGCTCTGGTATTGCCGCTGCCTTTCTACGTGGTGATGGAGACGGGCCCATGACATAACCCAAAGTAGCGTTCATTCATCGTGATAGAGAGGGAACTCACGGGAGTTCAAAGCTGAATGTGTTCTCATACACAAAATACAGAAACGTTAGCCAAGTGGGGAGGAGGAGGGTTGAAGCGGGTCTTTACTTCCAATTATTCTATGAATGAGACATTTGGAAAGTAGCTACGGCAAGGATTAGGCAACGAGAAGCAAATTTGTCAAAGATGACGAAAGTGGGAAAAGTCCCTGTTGGAAGGGCTACAGAAAGATAAGGATATTATTAATACACTGTTGGTGATGGAGGTGGGGGGATGATCTGGGAAGCAGTTCAATCATTATGGATTTCATTTTAGAATTTTTCAGTTAAAGTGACTAAGTTGCCTCTGCCCTTTGCTCTGGAGTTCCCACAACTAAGTTTATGCCTCAAGAAAGTCAAGGACGAGAACAAGGGTTCAGTGTAACCCAAATTTTTGTTGTGGCATTGTGTATGGTAGCAAAGAAAAGTGTATGCCCACGGATTAAAGAATGGCTGAAAAAGATCCACAAATATAGATGAATGAATATTATTTTGCAATGAGAAATAATATGAAAAATTGAGAGAAAACATCCAAAAATTATATGAGCTAATACCAAAGAACAGAAGCAAAAGACCAATATAACAACTATGTAACTTGCTCATTTAAGAAATGCCTAACTCAAAAAAAGGAGGGGGGGGATCCATTGGGTGCTCTGGAAAGCAGATAATGAAATAGACTTGGTCATTATGAAAAAGAGAAAGGAGATCACTAAAACCTATTGTTGCCTTTGGGGTCACTGTGCTGAATGCTAGTTTAGGGGGCTTGCTTTCTTTTGTCTGTAAGGAGGACTCAATCAGTAAGAAAGAGGAAGACTAGGGGAGATTGTTTTCTCCGGAGTGACTATAATGTAAAGAATTCTATAAAACTGACCTCAGTAAAGTTTTTCATTTCGTTTTTAGTGTGCCCTCTTATCCAAACTGAATGCTCTACCCCAAAGACAGTCTAACCAGGGGACAGTACAAAGCACCTATCTCCTCTCATTCTTGGAAGTGCTTCGTCTCTTAATGCAGCCAACATCGCATCAGGGGTTCTGGTGTCGCTAAAATCCATAAAATCCTACGCCAAGAAGGCCTCGTGTCATGGCACCAATCCTAGGCAACAGAAGGGTATGTAGCAAACTCTTGGCCAGTTCTGCCAGGCTGGAAGGGCATTCAGCTGGGTCAATAAAGAGATCAACAAAGTGGTGAATCAATAATCAAAAGTCATTTATTGAACAGTTACAACGTGTCAGGCACTCTCCAAAGTTCTGGGGGTCCAAAGAAAGGGAAGAGCAGGGTCCCTTCCTGAAAGAGCTCACATTCAAATGGGGAGAAAAGAGGCACACCTATAGGGAGGAAACGAGGTGGTCCTCGAGGGGCAGCTGGAGGGGACAGGCAAGGCCACCTGCACCAGGTCACATGTGGGCATGGTCCAGAAGGAAGCCAAGAACAGAGGGACCCTAACAGCAGGCATCTGCCCTGGGGCTGCAGCATTGCACATCAACACCCTGAGGGGCGCCCTGCAATGCTGTTTACTTCCCCTACACAAGAGGGGAAGCCTGATGGCACTGCCCACTGCCCGAGCCCTTCCTGCGAGCCTAATTCCTTCACAGACACGTGTGCAGCCCTACCCAATTCTGCAGCCGAGGCAGTGTCAGCAGAGAGATGGTGTGTCTAAGAAACACAGACCAGGAGAGGCAGGGCCAAGATGGTGGATTGGAGGCAACAACCCAGCTGAACTCTTGCAACATTCCCCACCAAACAACCATAAAAGAACACCTCACATCAAATCTTGGAGCAGCAGAGCCAACAAAAGGCCTGAGTAGGAAGCCAGCAGAAAAGGTCCGTAACTCGGGGGCTGACCCATAATGCCTATGGTGGCAGCTTCAGCAACGGGCCTCAGAGCCTGGTGTCTCTAAGCCATGGTAGCATCAAGCTCAGGAGCTCTCAGCTCAGAGACAGTAAAGGGGTCAGACAGCTGCTCTGAAAAGATTACGGGGACCATTCCTGGACTGGGTACAGCTGGTGCTGACTGGCAAGTCTATTTATTACCCATATATAGCTCCAGGGTAGAGAGTGGTGGTTAGCTGTAAGGAAGCACAGGCCCTGGTCACAGTTCCAAGGCAGGAAGGGGTGCTAATGCTTGTAACTTCAAAAGAGAAGACCCGCAGGAAGAGGGCAGCTTAGACGGAGCAAATCTTAAAACCTCCGCACCCTTACACACCGAGATAGAAAACAATGCGCTTCGAGAAGAAAGAGGACCAAATCTAATAACAGGACAGAGCAGGGGGGACGCTATTGCAGCACAACTAAAGAGCATGTACGCGAAGAAAAAGGCTTCAATTCTTGAACTGCTGGGTCTGAGGGTGTAGAAGGGGTATGAATCCAAGGACGCCTCCCCCACGTGCTGTGCAGAGTCTCCAGCGGCCCGGGAAATCTCAGGGCCGGTGGATTCACTGGTCCTGAGAGAGGGCCTTGCTGGCACCAGACTCGGGGAGTTAAACACAGGCACTGGAGAGGTGACTGGAGGAGAAAACCAGACAAACACAGCAAAAATGCCCGGAAGATGGTGGCTTAGAGAGAGCCAAACCCCAGACCGCAGACAGCTTAGCTTCCTCATACCGAGATAGAGAACTCAGGGCTTCAAGAGGAAAGAAAACCAGATCAAACACAGCAGACAGTGCAGGGGAACCCCACTGCTGGAGAGCTCAGTTCAGAGAAAACCATCCTTCTTGTCCCCCAAAGGTTTTTTTGTTTATTTGTTTGTTTTTCCCTCCTCTTGAGGTTTTAGCCTCAGGGCAGATTAAGCAGTAAAATTAATCCAATCAATACAGGATTAATCCCAACAATTGGACATACAAGAAGTCTTCAGAGGGCAGAGAAAGTAACTACAAACCTCCATTGCCAGGTGGAGGGAAGATCTTTCATCAAAGATCATTAAAAACATCTGCTCAAACTAGCAGAACAAGGAAGGAAAAAATGAGTAAGCAACGGAAAAAGAGAAAAGAAATGACAATTGACAGCTTCTTTCAAGGAAGTGAAAAGAGAGCAAATGAAATAGAAATAGAAGAAGAGGAAGTAGTTCCAGCGAACTGGACACAGGCTTTGGAAGATCTCAAAATTCAATTAACACAATAACTTCAGGAACTCAAAAAGCAATCAAGAGAGGCAAGAGAGGCTGAAGAAAATTTGAAAAAGGAAATACATGAACTAAAAGAAGAAAATAAAGTCTTAAAAGCCAGAATTGCCAAGCTTGAAAATGAAGCAAAGGCAAAAGATGATCTACAAAGAAAATCAGACCAGAAGGAGAAGGATGACCAAAAAGTCAGGGACGAAATTCAGTCTTTAAAAAACAGAACTCAACAACTAGAAGCAAATGACTTCACAAGGCAGCAAGAATATATTAAACAAAATTTAAAAAGTGAAAAATTTGAGGAGAATATGAAACACCTCATTGATTCAACCAAAGATCTGGAGAATAAAGCTAGAAGAGATAACTTAGGAATTATTGGTTTACCAGAACATCATGATAAAAGAAAAAGTTTAAATATCATCTTACAAGAAATTATCAGAGAAAATTGCCCTGAAGTTCTCGAAGAGGGGAAAAATGGAAATTGAAAGAATCCACAGATCACCTCCTACATTTAATCCACAACTGACAACTTCCAGGAAGTTATATATTATAGCCAAATTCAAAAACTACCAGACCAAGGAAAAAATATGACAAGCTGCTAAAAAGAAGTCATTCAGATATCAGGGAACAGTTAGGATAACACAGGATCTGGCTGCATCTACATTGAAGGACCAGAAGGCATAGAACACAATATTCCAGAAAACAAGAGAATTGGGTCTACAATAAAGAATTGACTATCCAGCAAAACTAACTATATTATTGCAGGAGAAAGTATGGTCATTCAATAAAATCGAGGGCTTCCAAACATTCATCAAGAAAAAACTGGACTTAAACAGAGAGTTGGCCCAAACCCAGAACTCAAGAGAATCAACATAAAGTAATTAAGAGAATGGGGGGAGGAGAAAAAAATTCTTTTCTCTAAGGGACACAAGTTCAATCAATTTGCATCCCAAAAAGAAAAGAAGATATTGGCAAATATTAAAAATTGTTATTACCAACAGGGTAACTAGAAGAAGTTTACATACAGAGAACAGGGACAAACTGCATAGGATGAAATGTCAAGCGATATATATATATATATATATGTGTGTGTGTGTGTGTGTGTGTGTGTGTGTGTGTGTGTATGTGTATGTAGGTAGGTAGGTATAAATATAAACAAAAGGGGGGGGGGAAGATAATAATAAGAAAAATAGGAAAACAAACAAAAAGGAATAAACACAACTACAAAACACTTTCCAAACAATTAGAACTAGATCTAAAAAACTGGAAAAACATTGACTGCTTATGGGTATGACAAGCTAACATAATAAAAATGACCATTCTACCCAAATTAACTTATTTAGTGCCATACCTATCAAACTACCAAAAAACTTTTTTATTGAATTAGAAAGAACTATAACAAAGTTTATTTGGAAGAACAAAAGATCAAGAATATCAAGGGAAATAATGAAAAAAAAAAAAACGTGAAGGAAGGTGGCCTAGCAGTACCAGATATTAAGCTACA
This sequence comes from Gracilinanus agilis, assembly GCF_016433145.1. Lineage (NCBI taxonomy): Eukaryota > Metazoa > Chordata > Mammalia > Didelphimorphia > Didelphidae > Gracilinanus > Gracilinanus agilis. The sequence goes on along the minus strand of NC_058130.1, from coordinate 17,842,380 downwards.
CTATAAAGCAGCAGTCATCAAAACAATATGGTACTGGCTAAGAGACAGAAGGGAGGATCAATGGAATAGACTTGGGGTAACTGACGTCAGCAAAACAGTGTATGATAAACCCAAAGAGCCCAACTTTGGGGACAAAAATCCACTATTTGACAAAAACTGCTGGGAAAATAGGAAAACAATATGGGAGAGATTAGGTTTAGATCAACATCTCACACCCTTCACCAAGATAAATTCAGAATGGGTGAAAGACTTGAACATAAAGAAGGAAACTGTAAGTAAATTAAGTGAACACAAAATAGTATACTTGTCAGATCTCTGGGAAAGGAAAGATTTTAAAACCAAGGAAGAGTTAGAAAAAATTACAAAATATAAAAAAAATAATTTTGATTATATTAAATTAAAAAGGTTTTGTACAAACAAAAACAATGCAACCAAAATCAGAAGAGAACAACAAACTGGGAAAAAATCTTTATAACAAAAAATTCTGACAAAGGTCTAACTACTCAAACATACAAGGAACTAAATCAATTGTATAAAAAAATCAAGCCATTCCCCAATTGATAAATGGTCAAGGGATATGAATAGGCAATTTTCAGATAAAGAAATCAAAAGTATCAATAAGCACATGAGAAAGTGTTCTAAATCTGTAATAATTAGAGAAATGCAAATCAAAACAACTCTGAGGTACCACTTCACACCTAGCAGATTGGCTAAAATGATAGCAGGGGAGAGTAATGAATGTTGGAGAGGATGTGGCCAAATTGGGACATTAATGCATTGCTGGTGGAGTTGTGAACTGATCCAACCATTCAGGATGGCAATTTGGAATTATGCCCAAAGAGCGATAAAAGAATGCCTGCCCTTTGATCCAGCCATACCATTGCTGGGTTTATACCCCAAAGAAATCATAGATAAACAGACTTGTATGAAAATATTTAGAGCTGCGCTCTTTTTAGTGGCAAAAAACTGGAAAGTGAAGGTATGCCCTTTAATTGGGTAATGGCTGAACAAATTGTGGTATATGTTGGTGATAGAAAACTATTGTGCTGAAAGGAATAATAAACTGGAGGAATTCCATGTGAACTGGAAAGACCTCCAGGAACTGATGCAGAGTGAAAGGAGTAGAGCCAGAAGAATGCTGTACACAGAGACTGATATACTGTGGTAAAATCGAATGTAATGGACGTCTGCACTAGCAACAAGGCAATGACCCAGAACAATTCTGAGGGATTTATGGAAAAGAACGATACCCACATTCAGAGGAAGAACTACAGGAGAGGAAACACAGAAGAAAAACAACTCCTTGAACAGTTGGGTTGATGAGGACATGATTGGGGATGTGGACTCGAAAGGAACACACCAATGCAACTATCAATAATATGTAAATAAGTCTTGATTGATGACACATGTTAAAACCAGTGGAAATGTGAGTTAACTATGGGGGGGGGGGGGAGTTTGAGGGGGTGAAGTGGAAAGTAAAAACATGAATTATGTAACCATGGAAAACTTTTCTAAAAATAAAAAAATTAATTAAAAAAAAAAAAAAAGACGACCCGGTCATAGTTCCAGGGCCAAGAGGAGCTCTAGTGCTTGCAACTGTAGGGGTCCAAGGGTCCTTCCTAAGTAAGACCAAGGTATAGACCAGGAAAGAAATGATCATACCACTTTGAGAGCCCTGAAAACCTAAAGACCCACAAAACTAGCTCTGAAAAAAGGAACAAGAAAGTTTAAAGCTTGGCACAATGCCTTACCATCCCCTAGTGAGCACAGAACAACTTTAACAAAAGTGAAAAGTGCTGAAAAACAAAAGTGGAAAAATGAACAGATAATTAAAGAAAGAACTTGACCATAAAAAGCTACTACCAGTGGCAGGGAAGACCAAAACATAAACTTAAAAAAAAGACAATGATGTGAAAATAGCCACAACAAAAACCTCAAAGACAATGCTATTTGGACCTTAGCCCAACAAGAATGCTGGAATAGTTAAAGAAAGGGAGAAGAGTGGTAGAGAGAAAACGGGAAAAGAAATGAGAGTGATGCTAGAAATTTTTAAAAAGAGAATTAACAGATTGTTAAGGGGGGACACACAAAAATGTTAAAAATAGCACCTTAAAAAACACAACAGGCCTAATGGTAAAATAGACACAAAAATTCCATGAATAAAAGAACTTATTTAAAAGCAGAACTAGACAAATAAAAAAAGAGATACAAAAGCTCACTGAGGAAAAAGAATTGGACAAGTGGAAGCTAATGACTCCATGAGACACCAAGAAACAATCAAAGTCAAAGGAATGAAAAAATAGAAGAAAATGTGAAATATCTCATGGGGAAAACAAATGCCTTAGAAAATAAATCCAGGAGAGAGAAGAATTATTAGACTACCTGAAAGCCATCATCAAAAAGAGACCTTAGACATCACCTTTTAAGAAATTACCAAGGAAAATGGTCCATTTATTTTAGAACTAGAGGATAAAACAGAAATTGAAAGAATCCACTAATCACTTCCTGAAATAGATTCCAAAAGGATAATTCCAAGGATTACTATAGCCAAATTCCAGAACTCATAGGTCAAGGAGAAAATACATCAAGCAGCCAAAAAGAAACAATTCAGATATCATGGAGCTATAGTCAGGATAACACAAGATTTAGCAGCCTCTACATTAAAGAAACAGGGAGTTTATAATATGATATTCTGGAAGTCAAAAGAGATAGGACTGCAAACAAAATACCTACCCAGAAAAACTGGGTATAACCTTCCAGGGGTAAAAATGGATATTCAATGAAATAGAGGACTTGCAAGCATTCCTGGTGAAAAGGCCAGAGCTCAATAGAAAATCTGGCTTTCAAATACAAGATCTATGAAAAGCATAAAAAGGAAATGGAATAAAAAGCATACAAAAAACAGAGAAATCATAAGGGGTTCAATAAAGTTAAACTGTTTACATTCCTATGCAGGAAAATTATATTCCTAATTATACTCCTAAGAACTTTATCATTATTGGGTCAGTTAAAGTATATATAGACAGAGGGCCTGGGTATAAGTTGAATATGGATGATATCTAAAAAAATAAAATTAATGAGTGAGAAAGAGGAATGCCCTGGGAGAAGGGGGAAGGGAGAAAATGGTGTAAATTATCTCATGCAAAAGAGCTTTTATGGAGGGGGTGTGTAGGAGAGAGGGTAATGGAGACTGGAGTAGTATGGAGCACTTGAACCTTACCCTCATTGAAATTAGCTCAAAAAGGAAATAACACACTCAGCTGGATATAGAAACCTATTTTACCCAATAGAAAAGAGGGGAAGGGGATGAGAGAAGGGCATAAGGAGCCCAATAGAAGGAAGGGCAGATTGAAAGAGGCAGTAGCCAGCAGCAAAACACTTTTGAGGATGGACAGGATGAAAAGAGAGAGACAGTGGAATAAACAGGAAAAATAGATAGAGGGAAATTAACATTAAACTTAACTGTGAAAAAAATTATATGAGCTTTTTTGATAAAAAGCCTCACCTTCCTAATATATAGAGAGAATTAGTCAAATGTATAAAAATAGAAGTCATTTCCCAATTGATAAATGGTCAAAGAATATGTTTTCATCTCCCCAATGATCAAAGGCAGTTTGGGGACAAAGCAATAAACACTATATATAGTCATGAGAAACAATGCTGAAATTCACTTTTGATTAGAGAAATGCAATTTAAAATAACTCTGAGGTACCATCCCATATTTATCAGATTGGCTAATAGGACAGAAAAGGAAAATTACAAATATTGAAGGGAATTTGGGAAGGTTAAGACACTAGCATACCATGGGTGGAGTTGCAAACTTGTTCAACCATTCTGGAGAGCGATTTGGAACTGTGTCTCAAGGGCTATAAAACTGTGCTTATCTCTTGACCCAGAAATATCACTACTGAGTCTATATCCCAAAGAAATAGAAATAGGAAAAGGAAATATATACAAAAATATTTCTAGTAGCTCTTTTTGTGGTGATAAAGAATTGGAAATGGAGGCGATGTCTTTTAATTGGACAATGGCTGAACAAGTTGTGGTATATGATAGTGATGAAATGCTATTATGTTACTATTATGGTGAGCAGGATACTCTCAGGAAATCCTGGAAAAACATATGAACTAATATACAAAGTGAAGCGAGCAGAACCAGGAGAACATTGTATATAGTAACAGATATTCTATGATGATCCAAAAAAACATGGACTCCAGCAGGTAACTTAATTTGTCCTCTAATTTAACAGATATTCTCATAAGGTTCCTGATGAATTACCACTTTAAATAGTTTCAAAATGTGTGCTTTTTTACTAAATTAATTTTATATAGTTTTAATATCCCAAGTATATAGCTAAAAAGCTACTGTTCTGCCTTCTTTTATTTATAATTTCAAAACTAGTACAAATTAAAGATAAACATAAAATTAATCAACTTTGTTCAGCCATTTCCCAAATGATAGGTTCTTCCTTAGTTTCTGCCACCACAAAACAATGCTCCTTCATTTTTTTTACATACAAGTAAAATGTGGTTTAATATCCTTTCCCTCTTTCTTTGACTTCTTTGGGGCATTAGGCCAGATAGTGATACTGGTGAGTCAAAGGGTATCTCAGTCTGGAAACTTTGTGGGTGTAGTTCCATACGGTTTTCCAGAATGGCTGGACGAATTGATAACTCTGCTGAAGGTTCAGTGATGGCCCTGTTTTCCCACAGCCCATCCAATAGTTTTCATTTCCCAAGGTAGAGGAGAGAGAAAATGTTTGTTCATTAAAAAATTCTTAAGACATACAAAAATGCACTTGAATTCCTAAATGCTATGAAAGCAAACAAATATTATCAAGTAGAAAAATTGAATCTGAAAACTCAAAGAGAAACTCATTCTTTCATGGATCTGTAATCTAGCTACACCAGTCAAATTCTCATCAAATTCTATAAAATTCCTAACTGAGGCTTTGTATTAAGAGACATGGAAGGATTAAAGACAAGATCCAGCAGTTCCTTGGGAGGCAAAGCCAAGGGAAGAGGCCTAGATTGGATTATAGCTGACCACTACTGAGGGCTGACTCAAGTGCCAAGAAATCCTCTGAGTATTCCCCCACCCTGTTTCCTACCCAAGTTGCTTCTGAACTGAGAACACGAGTGACCACAGAGAACCTAAAACACCTCTGCACACACACCCTGGGCTTGGGACCGAGAGCCAATTCTGGGCTCCTCTAAGCAAGAGCTTGTGAGGTCTCTTCCAAGAACCAGCTCCAGAAGGGGGAGTCAGTGAAAGGACGGAGAGTCAAACTGAGAAAGTAGAGAAGATTTCTCATCTCTCTTCCCCTTCCACCTCACACAGCCATGTTTCTCATTGGGCCACAGGATTCTGGATCTGGAGAAGCTCACTTCACTGACCCCAAACTACAGACCAGGGGAACTCATGACAATGTGCCTTCTCAGAAACTTACTAATAGGCAACACGATTGGAAATGTTCAACTAGACGAGAAAAAGCTTGGATAATTAAGGCCTAGCAGAGTTACCACAGCAAATTTCAAAGGAGACTAATGAATGCTTTTTATTAGTTAAAAATTTTGTTTAGAAAGTCCTTTTAGTTTAGAAAGTCTTTTGGTCTGCCTGGTATTGTTTGGTTTAAAAGCACGCTATGGGTAAGCAAATTAAAAGTTATATTAGAAGAATGAAAGAATACATGCCTTTTATCTAAGTGTCGATGGACTGTTTGGCTAGGACAAGTAGGTAAACATACCCAGAAAGAGCATGACTAGCTCCACAAATGAGAAGCATCACAAGAAGCATGGTTTGGACTGGACAATCCATTATTCTATTCTTGAGGCATCCATCCCAACCTCGTGGCATCAGCAAGTCTGACAAGTAAGCCAGTTATCAGTCATGGAAATGGTAACCTTTAAAAGAGTGACTGGCACTCACCTGGAGACCTCAAGAAGGGGAAGGAAGAAAGGAGTGGATGGAAGAGGCCATCGTACCCAAGTTTTCTGCTTCTGCACAAACCCTGGGTAAAGATGAAGCCTCGAGCGAGGCTCTCACACTGATGGTTCTCAGAACGAGATGGTAGTTGTGGTGATGGGAAGCCACAAAAAGGTCTATTAATTACAGCCAGAGAAAAACATTCCTGACCCGAGAGTCCATGCTGCAGTGTACTTCCATGCTAAATCACACGGGTGCCTCCAGCATCCTGAAAAACATTCTCAAAATTGCACTGACCTGTTTGTACGTCCCATCTAACAAGGTGTCCAGATGCTGGAGCGGGGCAGGAGTCTTATCTTTGAACCTGGTCAGCAGGCGTCGCTCAATAGCTCTGAACTGGATGGCTCTTTCTGATAACAGTTCTTCAACTTTTTCTCCATTCAGTCGGAGCTAGAATTAAGAAATTCCAAAATTCTGATTAGCTGCCCAATAGAGACTCGGTGCTATATAAGACATGGTTAGGATCAAAAGTAGAGGTGGTGGCCTCGCAGCCCATTAATGAACTTCATGTCTGGTGCAGAACAGTCATTACATAAATGCCTTTGATGGGTTATGCATGAGGTCCATTCTTCTTCTTTTAAAGCATTTCTCTTAGTAGGAATAAGATACTACTGAAAATTAAAATAATCAATACATAGAAATTAAAAGACTAAACTGTTTCCTAAAGCGATCAGGGGAAAAGGAAAAGAATCCATATGTTCCAAAATATTTATAGCTGCTCTCTTTGTGGTGACTAAGAATTGGACATTGAGGGGATGCCCATCACCTGGGGAATGGCTGAACAAATTGTGGCATGATTGTGATGGAAACCTGTTGAGCCATAAGAAACAATGAGCAGATTAATTTTTTTTATAAACTTCAAAAGAACCACATGAGATAATGAAGACCGAGACAAGTAGAAGCAAGAAGACATTATGTAGCTATAGATTTAATATTTGAAGAACAACTTGTAAATGTTCACCTACAGAGAATGGACTGAGGAATATAGAAACATGAACAACATAATCTACAAATTTTAAGGAAGGGAAGGAAGGGCTGAACAAAATAAATAAATACAATTTTCAAAAGAAATTAAAAGACTCTCAAAGTGATGCTGTGATTGCTTCACAAAGTAAATGCAATTGTATGAAATCTCCAAATAAATATATATGTATATACAAAGTTGCTGAAAATATCCATGTTTTTTAGAATTAATGTCATAAATGTACAAGTAAAATGACTTTGTGTTTAAAGAATGTTTATGACTGCATGCAGGCTGGAAAATCTATTGTATGCTTTAATTAATGGATGTGTGATAGCATAGGGGGAAATGCACATGTTTTTTTCTTTACAAATTATTCTATCAGCAAAATGAAAATAATTTGTCATATAAAATCATGCCATAAAAAACTGGGAGAGAGGAACGGCCTCTCTCTTTCACAACAAAAAAGTCCTTTGAATTTGTAACTCCCGTATGACAAAGTAAAAGGACAGTGTTGGTTATATAGAAAGAAGGGGCTTTTATACAAATAAAATCAACCTAGCTAAAGTGAGAAGAAGAGATAAATGGCAAGTGGGAGTAAAGGCGGCTGTTGGTGAAAAAGACTGTGATGTGAAAAACAAAAGATAGAGTCAGGTTGGGATGGTCTTTTAAGGGTCAAGAGCATCAGATACCTACTTTTCTCATCTTGCTAAAATAATCTCATGAGAATGGGTTAAGCCTAGTGTCCTGTGGATGTCCATGATGAATCCAGAAGAAGGCTTCTAAGTAGATGATTTTCTACAGCAGACCACAACTTCTAGGCCTACAAATGACTGCGCTATGAAGACTATAACTCACGCCATGCCACTGGTTTGTTGAGTGCAACAGAAAAAATTCTGGCCTTAAAGACTCTGTTCAAATGAGGTCTCTCCCATTCCCCGACAGATACTGCTACCCAGAGAAAATCTTGTTCAGTCATCCACTGAGTGTTCGCATCCACCGAGACATAAACCAGGTCAATATATTCTGCTATTGAAGCATTTGACAAAGGTATGGATACAAAGAGAAATACGAAGAGAAAAAACAAAATACAAAGAGAAAAGACATCTGTTATCAATAGTCATTCAACATGGATCTGCCAAGCAAATAATCCATAAAGTAAAGCCAATCGGACAAAGAAGGCCTGTTGGTCAGAGGATGACACATAATTGGACAGGAGGTCGATTCAAGATGTATCTTTGATTGGCAATAGAGATGGGCAAGCGTTCGATGCCAGAGTTTCGAACAGCTGTGAATATTTAGCCTAGAGAAGAAGGAAAGGCATATATGGTGGGGCACGTGATGGTCATCTTTCATGATGATGGCCATCACTTGCAGTGTTACCAAGTGAAAGAAGGATTCAATTTGTGCTGTTTGGCCCCTAAATGATAGAACTGGGAGAGAGGCATGGAAATACACAATGGCATATTACTGAATAGAAGAATTTTCATCTCTCTTGGTGAGAGAGAGAGAGAGAGGGAGAGAGAGAGAGAGAAGATGATTATATGCCTTGTTCCCTGAAGCTGTCGTTCTCCAGTGACCTGAATGGCATTCTGTCTGAAAGAGATTCCAAAGGCAGAAAGGAAATGGTTTATGAACTGAGACGATCCAACTTAATAATTCATCAACGTAGCAACTTTATGGAAATGCAGCAACTCTAAAATACAACCAACAGGTGGAAAAACTGAAAGGCAGAAAGAAGCACTTGTTTCTTCTCAAAAGCAATAAAGAAAAATTTTTTCCATTTCAATAACTCCCAGAGATTACTAAATGGGATTAGCAGAAGTCAGAGAAAGTGTGAAGTTACCCAACAGCAAATAAAGAAATAAGTGTCTTGTAATACTGGGGGTGGGAGAAAGAAGGACACATTTTCTAATATATTTGAACTGAATATGAATGTTTTCTTAATGCGTAGACATAGAACACGAGGGGAAATACATCCAGTCAAACGGGCTGAGTGCATTGCAAATGAAATCCACTGGGCTCAAGAAAAGCCGAGCTCTGCCCAGTGAGGAAGCTGGACACGGCAGATAGCCGGGCTAGCTAATCTGAGAGCCCCCCGAGCTGGGGAGTTAGAGGCCGATGTTCTCTGTCTCCTCCAGAGCCATTTGCCATACTCACCACAGAGAAGGTAACTAACAAATGATTTTGACTCTTAATAAAAAATCAGAATTACAGAATTTTTTTTGAAGGAGTACAGTCACCGACTACAAAGTACCATTACAAAAACAGTGCTAGCTTTTAAAAATACACTGGCTTCTAGATTATGAAGGAGATTATTTTAGTGCCATCTTTGAAGCAAGTCCTCTGGAAACAAAGCTGAGCATCCTTAGCCAATCGACCAAGGAGCACTGAGCAAACAAGTCCTGTCCTAGTCACCAGATAAACAAAGAGTGGCAGTGCTTGCCCTCAAAGAGCTCACATTTAAGTGAAGATTCGGCATTGCTGTTCAATCATTTTCAGTTTATCCAACTCTTTGTGATGCCATTTGGAGTTTTCTTGGCAAAGATATTGGAGGGGTTTGCCATTTCCTTCTCCAGCTCATTTGACAGATGAGGAAACTGAGGCAAACAGGGTTAAGTGACTTGCCCAGAAGTCACACAGCTAGTAAGTGTCTGAAGTCAGATTTGAATTCAAGAATTGGAGTCTTCCTGACTCCAGGCCCCAGCTCTCTAACCACTGCACACTCATTTGGCCCTTTAAGTGAAGATACATGAGAGGATGCTCCATCTAAGGCCATTTTATCTCCAGTGATTTAATATTCATATGTTTGTTGATAACTGGACAGGAATCTAAGACTTGCACCTTGGTTTTGGTTTGATATGAGTATTCTCTTGTAAAAATGACCAATATGGGAGTGATGTTTGCATGATAATACACGTATAACCTCGATCAACTTGCTTACCATCTCCAGGAGGGGGGAGGGAAACAATTTGAATCTTACAATTTCAGGAAACATGATGAAAATTGTTATTGCATGTAATTGGGAAATGCAATCTTTTTCAAAATCATGTGCCAAAATGTCATCCTTAGACTGCGTTATATTTCTAAGGATTAAAACTTTTCATACAAAATGTGTGCATAAAGTAGCATGACTGATGTGGCAGAAACGCACAAGACTGAATATACAAAATATACAATTTGAATGCAAATTAAATATACAAAAAATCACCAACTCTCGATGGGTAGGCATCGTGGCAATAATAGGAACATTCAACAAATCATTCTTGTTACTCCCACTTGGGAACTGCCCGTGAAACCAATTACAAACTAAATAGGAAAATCTACCTCTTTATAATCTATATACTTAGTCATAAACATTTATGAAGTGCCTACTGTGTGTCAGGCATTGTGCTAATTGTGGAGCTAGAAAAAGAGGAAAAAGACAATCACTGCCCACAAGGAGCTCCCAGTCTAGTGGGGGAGACAACAGACAAATATGTACAAATGAGCTAGATATCCAGGATGAACAGGAGAAAATGACCAGAGGGAAGGCACTGACTTAAGAGGGGTTGGGAAGATGGGATTTTACATGGGACATGGAAGCCAGGAGGAGGGACGGCATTCCAGGCCAGGGGGGACAGCCAGGGAGAACGTCCAGAGTCAAGAGATGGAGTGTCACAGGATCAGAGTCCCTGTTGGGGAGTGAGGTGTAAGAAGACTGGAAAGGGAGGAGGGGGCGAGGTGATGAAGGACTTTGAATGCCAATCAGAAGGGTTTTTATGTGATAGTAGGAGCAGAGATATGGGTCCAAAGGAATTTAGGGCAGTCCCCCAGATGAAATCCATATTCCTCAGAGCACTACCGCACCCTTTTTTAAGTATTTTCTGTTCTGACAATAAAACCAAAAGAGGAATTCCAAATAATGAAAGTCTGGTTGGAATAGGAGCCCAGGCCACCAAGACGACTCCTTTTAGGAGCGAAGGGTCATGGACGCACCTCCCTTCTGCTCTATTGGTCCAAAAATACCACGCGCACTTCCTCTAGACCAGGGGTCGGCTCCACCTCCCAGTCTGGGCAGAGCCCCAGGATGTGCCCCAGGGGGCCCTTCAGCCCCCGCCCCATATTCCAGCGTCTTCACCTCCATCCTCCTCCTTCTGCAGGCATTTATGGCTCTCGCGGCCAAAAAGGTTGCCGACCGTTGCTCTAGACCAACCGTCCTTAATGTGGAGAGAAATTTCAAGTCATTAGCTTAGAGCCCTGTGCTCATAAGGCCAAGACTTGAAGGAACCTCCATATGAATCAATTAACTTACTACTTCCGTGGCCGGTCCAATTCCAAGTGATCCTCTCATAAATATGGGTCACTAGGTAGAGGGAAATCAGACACTGGCATGGAAGGATCGACATAAACCCATTATTCTTACTGGAAAGATAAGTCAAGGTATGTCATTGGTAACAACGAGTTAAGGCAGATGCATATTCATGCACAATAGAAAGAATATCATTTTATAACCATAATTTACATTATCAGACATACCTCAAAATGCTGGTCAATGAGGTCAAAATATTCTTGTAGAGGGATGCACCCTGAGAAAGAGCAAGTGAAATCTTTGATTCCCTGTTTTTCAAAATGGTCCTGAAGCCGAAGAGTGAGCTCTTTGGTGATGAGCCAAAGGTCCTCGAATTGTTCACTCTGGATGCGGTAGCGTTCTGTGAAAGGTAACAGCCAAAGGAGAGAGGGGGCTCCGTTAGTGTTCCGTCGCTCATCTCGAGGTTGGCAAATGTCCCAGAGGACAACACTAACTCAGCAAAAGCTTTCCAACATGCGGAGGTTCAAGCTTCTTCCAAAACAGCTACAATTCCCATTGATTTTATATAAAAATTCCTGTTGCTTTATTACTGTCTTCTTCCTCAAATACAGAGCCTGAATTCAAAGGGACGGTCACAAGAAGCTGGAAAGGATGCTCCTATTTATTGAGCAGCCTCGTAACAGAATCTCCTCAAGTAAGAGCAGCCATAATACAGTCCTTTAAAAATCTTTTTAAAAATAAAATATCCTCTGGGGACAATTTTGGTTGATGTAAGCACTTGGCATCAAATGACTATGGGTGACAAGTGTTCAATCAACTCAACTACTGCCATGCTGCACTAAAAATGGCACTCTAGAGCAAGGACAGAGAGAATTTAAATCAATGTTCATTTATTAGAGGAAGAGACCAAAAGGGAAGGAAGTCCTGTTTGCCAGGTGAGGCAGTGCATGGGTTTGGACTTTTAAGGAAGACCCAAAAATCCTAATTACTAGCAAGGAACCCTGTGCAAGTCAATTGATATTTGCCTTAGTTTCTTCAACTGTAAAATGGGGATAATTATAGCTCCTATCTACCACCAGGGCTGTTGTGAGGATCATGGAAAGAATATGTATAAAATCAGTGTATCAAGTGCTCAGCCCCATCTTTCTGGATTTAAATCGGATGCTTACTCTAGGTGTCCCTGGACAAGTCACTTAAACCTGTTTTCCCCAGTTTCCCCTTTTTCAAAAATGAGTTGGAGAAGGAAAGGGCAAACCGCTCTAGTATCTTTGCCAAGAAAACCCAAATGGAGTCACGAAGAGTCAGACACAAGCCATCAACTGGACATTTCCCCATTACTTGAAAATGAGCATTCAGGAGGACATCTAACAGCCCCATTTCCCTCGTCTTCCACATTTAATCAGTCAACACTTCTTAGCAACTGTATCCCATCAAAATCTACTTTGCATCCCCTCCGCCACAACCTTATTAATACAAAACCCCTCATGGTAGACTCTTCATATAAAGCAGTAACTATTCATGTTATTTTCTAAACCCTCGTTGTCTCTCTGTCAGGTCACTGCCATCATCCCCTGATGGCTAATCTCCGCCCTGGTCCAACATGCTCCCCTCCTCCAAAAGCGTCACTCCCTGACTTTGGCCCAACAGATGAAGTCCTTCCTTCTCTCACTACTCCTGGCCCAATACTACCGACCATATGAGCTCCCACACTCAACACTGAGGACCAGGCCAGGCTCAACACTGACTAGCTGAGAGGCCCTGGACAAGTCACTTAACTGCTGGGCCTGAGGTCCCTCAGGTGATGGGAGAATAGCACTACTCTCTCAGTGTAGTTGTAAGGATCAAATGAGATCCTCTCGGCCCAGTGCCTGGCACCTATTCTTGTAAGAAAGTATATGTTTTCTTCCTTCTGGTCTTCCTTCCTTCCTTCCTTCCTAGGAGGAAGTGGACGATGGCTATAACCTAAGTTTCCATTTTTATTGTCTGACAAATAAATTATTCTGTTTAGGGATTATTTCTCAATTTTAGACTAATTATAAGAAATAATCATGATAGTTGGCATTTATCTAGGGGGTTACTATTTTCAAACAACTCTTTTTTTGGGTGCACACCAGCTATCATTATCCCCATTTTGTGGATGACACTGAAACTCACTCGGGGCAGATATGAACCAAGATCTCTGCACTCCAAGCCCGGTGTTCTTTCCACCACAACAAGCCATCCCTACAGTTCCAACCTCCAGCCTTCTTTACTCGAGGGCAGCTTCAAGTGAAAGATAAAGTTAGGGTTCATGAGCCTCAGAAGAGAAAGGGGTCCCTCCAAGGATGGGAGATGGCCCCCAGGAAAGAGTCTGGGGAACGGCTACAAGCTCAGTTTGGCTGAACTGCAGAGGCATGAAGGGGAACAAAGAAAATGGAAATGGAGAGGTAGTTTGAACCCTTAAATGCCAGGCTGAGGAGTTTGTATTTTCTCCTATAAACAAGAGAGAATGGGGCAGCGAGGTGGCTCAATGTGTTGAGAACCAAGCCTAGAGACAAGAGGTCCTGGGTTCAAATCTGACCTCAGACATTTTCTAGCCACACGACTCTGGTCAAGTCACTTCAACCCCATTGCCCAGCCCCTATTGCTCTTCTGCCTTGGAAGCCATACACAGTATTGACTCTAAGACAGAATGTAAGGGTTTAAAAAAAAAAAAACTAATGGGGGAAAGACTCTATTAGGGGATGCTAAATATCTAGGGGGTAAAAATAAAAGTCTAGTCAGTCATCTGAATGGTTTCAACTACCCAGATGGTGGGCCTAAATGTAGCCAGTGTCCATGGAGACATAAATATCCTACAAATAATTTTATTTTGCCTTTATCTCACTAAGATAAAATAATAAATGTAATTCAAAAAAATAATTTCCATCCAGCTATACAAACTATTTTTATCTTCGGTTTCCCTACTTTCCTATAAAGACCTTCTAGAAAACTTCTCCAAGAGAAAGATGCCCACAGATAGGTTCAGATGCCAGCCTTGCTCACCTTTTTAAAAAAGTTTTAAGCAGAACCCTTAGTGGACACATATGAGTTCATCATCCCAAAGACCAAGAAAACATCAGAAAGCAAGGAAGAACCCTAAAAGGAACTGATCCAACCTGGCATTCCTCAAATTCCTGTAGATCCCAGTCAGTCTTTTTCTAAGTCTTTCTTCCCCTTTGAACCCAAGCATTAAATTTCAGGTTTAATTTTCCTCCCACATGTAGCCTCAGCAGTTAGATGAGACGGGGCACGACGTGGCCTCTTTTAGGGACTGGACGACTTGGAAATCACTGACTACTGGGGCACGTTTCCCCCACCTCTAAGCTCTACTTTTCCTCTTACACTAGAGTGGAACAAATGAAGGAAGGAACAAGCACTTACGACGCACTCTGTGCCAACCACTAGGGACAAGAACGCAAAAGGCATGCGAGTGCCTGTCCCCGAGGAGTGTCCAGGGCCATCCCACTTAAAGGCAACAACGTCCACGGGGGAGTGGTGGCCGGGGAAGCCTTCTGTCCACCCCATCTTCCTTTTCAAGACGAGGAAGGATGGGTTTGGTCAGTCATCCTCCCACGGCCACACACGCTGCCAAGAGCAGATCCAGGATCGCCATCCAGGGTCCGAAGTCACTGCTTCCTCCCCAATGCCGCGCTCCCTCCTCGAGGCCACCCTGTGCCATCCATTAGGCTCGTCACAGATCAACCCAAGAGCAACAGCAATTTAGATGGACTTACGGGAGGTCTTGGATGCGAGGACGGTGACTCGGGAGCCAGTTATGAAGCGGAAGCCCAGCACGTTCACCTGATCGTCGTCTACCTGGTTAGCAAAGCCTAGAAGGAAAGGAAAGCACGGAGAGGCATTTGGACTGGCAGAAAAGAAAAGCCTGCCCAGAAAGGCGCAGTTAGCCCCGAGAGTGGCTCCTCTTGGGTGCGGGTGGCCATTCGCATTCTTTCAGCTAATTCTCGTTTCCGGTGGGATGCAAACATCTTGAGGGCAGGGACTGTTGGGATTTTTTCTCTTAATCCCCCTCACCTGGCACCCTGGTCATGGTTATCACCGTAATTGTATTATACAATAAGGAATGGCACTGTTGAATTGACATGAATTTCTTTGAGAAGCTCCCTTTCTACTCTAATCATTTTCTGGCTAAATCAGATTGGCTAAAGTTATCTTCATTTTTGTGGCCGAGAAAGACTAGGCCCGTGTGGGCGAACCTATGGCACGTGTGCCGGAGAGGGCTGCTCCCCTCCCCCTCTCCATGCCGCTAGAAGGCATTCCTCACATGACCCGCCCTTCTGCCCAGCCGCCCAATGGAGCCCTTCCTCCCTCCCCTGGCTGGGGCAAGGGGGCGGCTCACATGTGGTGTGAGGGTACAGTTTAGGCACTCGTTCTCTAAAAGGTTCGCCATCACTGGACTAGGCATAAGCAGCCTAGAAGAGAGTTGGCCCTAGGCAGCCGCCAGTGATGCTGGTCTCACAGTTCTGAGGATATAAGTCTCTCCACAGCAGCAGGAACCTAAGGAGACATCGAGTTGAATTTTTGTACTCAATTGAAATTTTTAGAATTTTTAGTTGGGTGATTTTTATTAAGGATTATTATACTGGGCAGCCAATTCATTTTTTTTAAACCTGCCAAATTCAATATTCACCCATATAAACACTAAAAAAGACCATAGTGAGCTCCAGCTTTAACATGAGGCCAGGCAAATCTTTGGTAAATTTTGTTCATCAGGTTTAAATATAAAAATAAATCCATTCATAATTGATATGCAGAGAACTCTCAAAAGGGAGTTTCCAAACATTAAAGGAATCAAGTTAAATCATTTCTCAGAAGCTTATGTTTTTCTCTAGAAAGTGAAAAAGTCTCAACTTCCTTCATATTGCTAAATCTAATTTAACTTTCTAAACACATTTCAAGTTAGCAAGAAGTTCATCATTCACTGTTGCCCTAATCAGACAGCCGAAGCCATCGATCACATCAAGCAGGTTATTTGCCTGATCACTTTGGTTAGACCTATTGAGGACCCCAAGACCTCTCTAGTCTTTCGTGAAAAGGATCTTTCCAAGCAAGATCTCTGGCCCTGAGTTAGCCTGTTTCAATGAAAAGTCTAACTCTTGAAGAGTGAGCATGCTAGACTTTTCCTGCAATAATATTCTCCAAGCAGTTCCAGCCCCTAAATACTGAGATTCCAGGGGTCTTAACTGACACTCAGCTCAGGAGATGCATACAGAAATCAAATCCATTATCCAAAGATGGGTTGCTCAGACTGAATAGACCCAGAAGTCTGGGAGAAATGGATCCAATCTATTGACAATGCACCCACCCAGGTTATGCATCATAAAAGCCTACAGACCTCAATTTTATGTATTTTTTTAAACCCTTAACTTCTGTGTATTGCTCCTAGGTGGAAGAGTGGTAAGGGTGGGCAATGGGGGTCAAGTGACCTGCCCAGGGTCACACAGCTGGGAAGTGTCTGAGGCTGGCTTTGAACCTAGGACCTCCCGTCTCTAGGCCTGACTCTCCATCCACTGAGCTACCCAGCTGCCCCCACCTCAGTTTTATTTAGAATGTTTTTAATCATATCATTCAGAAAGTGATCAGCAATTAAAACTTTCCTTAGCACATCTGTGGTGATCAACTTGAAAGCGAGAGCCCATTTTACTATATTACATCCCTCTTCAAGGAAATGCATTTGGAATCAATCCTCCATGGGATCTCATCCCTTTAAATATAATTATCAAGCCCCCAGGACTCAAACACTTCACCAATGCTAATCATCTGAGCAGCCAACAAATTCCAACTTCTTCTTCCACTCATAATTTCCAATTCTATTTCCAAGGGAAGACAGTGGCTGCCTAGACAAGGGACTCATTGTTAAGGATAAATGACGAATACAGAGTACAGGCATCACTCTGACTTTCAAATGAATCAAGGAGATTTACCTCCATTGATTCCCACATTCCCAATTTGGCACAAGGAACCCCAAAAGGAAGTAAACAAAGCTTCAAAAAACAGGTCATGCAAACCCATACACCTGCTCTCTCATCCAACAATAATACTCTTAAGAAACCAGAGAGCAAAAATAAAGCATTCTTAATGGATGGTGCTAAATATGGAGATAGTTGTATATGTTATTGGATTTTAAAAATAAGAGTTATGAAAACACCTTGCAAAATAATCAAAAATCAAGTTTAGGAACACTTAGGGAGTTAATGACGCCACTCTTGCCTTACCGCAACATTTCTAAATTCTCAAAGAAAAGTATATTTGGTATTTCGAATCCTACCCACAAAGCCAAGGTCAGGCAACATCTCGGAGGCAGCAATGCTGAGTTTATTAAGGGGGCAAAGAAGGTCAAAGAAATGAGCACACGCTTTTTGTTTTCAATTCCACACTCTCCCCAAGAAAGTAGATGCATGTGGTTTGCTTAGGAATTGGGGGCTGTTAAAGATCCTTGTCACCCAGTCAAAGCTGTCCCAGAACTAGTTTTGCTGAATTGCTAGGAAAGAAAACAGCACCTGGTGGGTTCTGCCAACACTCACAAACCAAAGCTGAGTCTCCCAGGGGTGTCCCAGTCCTCAGGGTGAAGCTCCAGCAAACAACGGGGGCCAAAGAATGAACATGTTTCTGTACCAGATGCTGGAAACATCAGAACCCCAAAGAGCACCTATTTATAGGATTACTCACCTGGGGCATAAAGGCATACTTAGAAAGGGGGGTTATTTTATGTACCTACAATAAAGATGAATAATAAATATTTACATTCCAGGCAGAGAAATCCTGCCATCTCAAAAGGCACATTTGATGTTTTCATTTTTGGATGATGAAGCAAAATAATGATTAAAATATTTTGAATCAAACTTAAAAGCTGCATGTTATTACTTTGTTGATATAAGCTACACCTTTGACCAGGCAAAATGAAGAGGGGAGGGGGGGGAATCCTCGAGGCATTCTTCTATGCTGACTTGGTGATTATCTTATAATTACCCCATCATTACTCACTGATGAGGGGAGTCCATTTTAAATTCCTAACATTTCTGATGTTACCGGCACACACACCCACTGCTTCCAAAGCCCTACCTGGGAAGAGCATGACAAGGCTGATAGGAGATTTGTTCGTGTCAATCGTTAGCTTGTGACTTGCCATTTTTGAAGGCTGATATGGCAAGCATATTAACTTCAGGGGCAGTCTGAATTTACACTGGACAACTCGAGGAATACCTGAAATCAGGGGGAAAAAAACAAGCAACCTTAATTAGTAGGGTGGCAAATTCTCCAATACAAAGCAAAGTTTTTCCAAAGTCCTACAATTCTAAAACACGGGACTTTTTTGTCCTGTTCATTTTGTAGACTTGACACGAAAATGGATGACTGAGAATTTGCAGCTGGTCAGTCTCTTAGCAGGGCTGCCAGTTATCAGACTCCAGAGGAAACTAAACATTGACCCAGGAGCACCGAAATGATGGCTGTCATCTACCACCATGTCAGCTCCGCCATGCTACCATAGCCCAAGCTTTCCCATTTTCCCATCACTGATGGGACAAAGTTTCCAAAAAGGAAACCTCAATATGTTATCCATAAGCACAGTAAATCCAGTCCCAAAGGACCAAGAACAGGAAATTATGCTGTTCTCCACCCCTACAAAGGACTGAATATCGCCATACCTAAGACTTCTATTCAGGAATTTTAGAAAATGTATAAAAACTTATTTTTGAGAAATATTTCCTAATTTTCTTTCTGAAGAATAAAATTTTCATTTAGAAAGATCCCAGAGTACTCAAGACACAAAGTGGAAACCACAATTGGGTCCTCCATATTTATTTCACATCTATTTCTTCAAAATAGAGAATGCAGCTTTGCCACAGGATGTAGGCAGGTTTTCTACGCCACATTTCATTCAGTTCAATAATCATTTTTAAGTGCTTACTAATGGAAAAGAAGCATGATTTCTGGCTACAGACTGTGTGTGTGTGCGTGCGTGTGTGTGTGTGTGTGTATTCTGTGTATAGAAAGTAATTCCTCTGATGCTGCATCACGGGATGGACACGGGGAGTAATCAAAAGCTCTGGAAAGTCACACCAAAGTGAGATGAGCTTGGAGTATGAACCCAGATGGAGGTTGCTGTCCAAAAATCAGCCTTGCTGACATCAGAGAGGCTTATTTCAAGGCCACTGGCAGATATGGGGAAGGAGGAGAGGGTACATTTTCTGGCTATAGAACTCTCTACCAAATCACCAACTGTTGGAGGGGTCATGGCCCAAGTGCTGGCAAATCCAACTCACAGGTTCTTAAAGTGTATAATTATAGAAATAACACAGAGAGGGATTTTAAGGAGCCCAAAAACAAAAATAGAGAATAATGATTTAAGTCAAATAGCAATTTGGGCCAATTAATGACATTATGATATAGTGATACCATGTGGGATCAATGATATAGTTAAAGTCCTGAACGTAAGGCTAGGAAGACCCTGGCTCCAAACCTGCCACTAGCTATGTGACCCTGGGCAAATCACTGGCCTTGTTCAGCCTTTGTTTCCTTCTCTGTAAAAATGAAAGGCTTGGCTTCTGAGATCTCTTTCTGATCTAAATAATCTAAGATCTTATGGTCCTATGACGTTACAGGAGGGTAACTAATTAATCAATGATCAATTATTTATTAAGACTCAAAAAAGGTGGAGGTTTGGGGTACAGCAGGATCTGTTCCCAATGAGTAAATATTTTCAATTATTCAAAGTGTTGAATTCCTCCCAAATTTCTTCTTATTCTAAGATCACCAATCTTGGTGAAAAGTATTTTTAAAATATTACTTTTTAAATTACAAGGCTAATATTTAACAAAATGGTTATGTGCTTTAATTGTTTGGCTTTGTTTTCTTTTTAGTTATGCCAATTGTGATAATAAAATTAAATCTGCCCTGCCCATCTTTAGATTTAATCACCAAAGGTGAGAACATCCCCATTTAATTCACAAGTTGCAAGGTATGTGACCCACGTGTGCTAGAGTGAGTGATGAATCGGAATTTACTGACTGCCTCCTGGGCAGTCCTAAGAAAAGCGTCTGTTGTGATTGGACACATAAACTAAGAGGAAGACACAGGAAATGAGGCAAAAGAAGCCCCTTTAAAAGAGTGGCAACTTCCTGTAGCTCTTCTTGTTTGTGACTTGGACCTGGAGGAGCGCTGGACCTAGGACTGAGAACTTAGTGAGACTGTTCTTAAATCTTTCCCTTAGAACTACACGTGGTGAGTGTAAAGACTAAATCTTCCTGGACTTCTCTAAAGAAACTGCTCTTTCAAAAGAGATTCTGTAACTGAAGCTTCTGCTTCATTCATCTCCAGCCCTCCGGGGCCCTCTGGCCTTAGGCTCAAGGCTGAGCCTCCTCCGACTGAGGATTAATTAATTGAACAAGGAGGCTGGGGCAAATTACTTAGTGTGCTAGATTACTTATCCTATACTCTCTCTCATTTTCTTTATTTTATCTTCCTCTTCTCATTTGTAAATAAACTTCCATAAAAGTCATTTTGACTTGAAATTATTCTTTAGTTGGAGATTGATAATTATTCAATCCCCTGGCAACCAAACCTTTTAATATTCACCCAACCAAAACCCCTTTTTACTCCTTACACAACACAAAAATAAACCAATCATGGCCATATAAAGCTCACATGAAAATTTCAGTTTCCAGAGAACATTTCAGAAAGCAGCAAGGTCAGGGGGAGTGGAAGCCACTGAGGGAAGAGACTGGTTCATTTTGGTTTTGTAGCTCCAGCACTGATCAAAAGGCCCAGCCATACATAACAAGGGCTAAAGGACTGATCCAGTACCTTACAGGAATCCAAAGCATTCCAAATGCTAGATGCCAATTTCTTTAGGTATCAAACTCTGTTGGCTTCTATAACTCACAAAAATTCACTCTCCTGAGAAAATCGAAAGGTTCCAATTTGTTCACCTGCATTCTGATCCTTTTCATGCCTTCTAATAGAACCTAGAACCTGGAAATCTTTGGATCTGTTCAACAGAAGAGCCCAACTTAAGGAAAATCCTGTGTAACTGAACCTTTTGAAAGCTACTGGGAATGGTATCTTTCAACTGATTAGAAATGGTCAGGTCGGTATTTATCTCTTATGAATTAAGTGTTTCTCCTCCCTATTCCATACATGGTTTAAAAGAAAAAAATGATTTTTTTAAA
The DNA here is from genome assembly GCF_016433145.1 of Gracilinanus agilis. Lineage (NCBI taxonomy): Eukaryota > Metazoa > Chordata > Mammalia > Didelphimorphia > Didelphidae > Gracilinanus > Gracilinanus agilis. Next base: position 17,820,935 of record NC_058130.1, on the reverse strand, counting down.
ACTTGTGTAGTGAAGTTTCTTTTTTTTTTCTTTCTTTTTTTTTTTTTATTGGCTCGAAGGCAGAAGAATGGTAAGGACTAGGCAATGGGGGTTAAGTGACTTGCCCAGGGTCGCACAGCTGGGAAGTGTCTGAGGCCAGATTTGAACCCAGGACCTCCCAACTCTAGGCCTGGCTCTCAATCCACTGAGCCACCCAGCTGCCCCCTGTAGTGAAGTTTCTTAAAGTAGCCTTGAGAAAAAATGGATTCACTTCATTCCTCAGTCAGAGACTTTTCCCTAAAACCTTCCTTGTGCTTAGCATTGAACTTCTCCCCACATCATCACAACTGGGCAAGATTCCTGCCAATTCCAAGAATGAATGGTTAAGTATAGCTTGTAATAATTAATCACTTAATGGGAAAATCTGCATCAAAATTATCTGTAGACAGAATGTTGTTTTTTCCTGAAACAATTATATATGTCACAACCTTAAGCCCAATATCACTGTCAAACAGGAAGCAGACTCGAAAACTGCTTTAAAAAAAAAATATATATATACATATATATATATATATATATATAAATTTATTAAAATGTCTAAACCACACTGTTCTTCACACGAGCATTAGTTCTTCTTCAACCTAGCGAGTCCAGGAAGACATGAGTCCACAGACACAGACAAAAGGGCATTTTGCAGGCACGATGATTTTCTCATTTTTGACTGCTTGGCAGGTTAATCCTATGAGAAGGGCAAAGCTGGCTCTACACGGTGAGTCAAAAGCATCCTTCAGAAAAATTATACAATTGATAGAAATTTGATAAGAAGGGAAAAAATGGAAGTGACATTCTGGGCCCATTTTGTGACAGTTTCAGAATGTTTCGCCGGAATAAACCCTGCCTGACCCTAAAAAGCGTGTCCTTGAAAGCTTCCTCTCTTTGAATGAATTTTGCAAGTCAAGGAATCTCAACATCAGACAGGCCTCCTGAGCTTTAGTGGCTTGGGGCTGGGATGACCTCTAGAGGGAGATGTTCTGGCCCATTCAAAGGATCCTGGTGGAGGGATAAGGCCTAGAGAATACAGGGGAGAAATAAAACTGCATCTACGGAAGGCACAATTCACAAAATTATATGCACAGGAAATACCTAAAAATTCTGTTTCCAAAGACTACGTTTTTCTAAATACAGCAAAGTCAACAACAATATGGCTGGAAGACTAGCACTGATCAATCTTCATAATTTTCACAATTTCTGTTTTACTTTTTCCAGAAAGGAGTCATTGAGTCTTTTTTTTTGCTTCTGAGATGACTGTTCTAGAATTTCTTGGCCCCACTCTTTCTCACAGTTTGTCATCTCCTTCCCAGCAGAATCCAGGCAAAGCATCATCCTTCAGAACCATCAAAGTGAAAAAACATCCTCTCTACCCATCCACCAATGCCACAATATTATGCCAATTGCCCACCCGAGTGTCAGTACTAATATTCACTTTCTTTCAAAGTTTCCTTTCACTTACCATCTGGATTGAGGTCTATAATCAGAGGCAGAAGGAAGGAAAAAGTGGGGAGGGGAAAAGGAAACACAAGACAGTAAATTTAATTATCTTGTGTAAAAACACAAAACAAATCTAATATTTATCGGTTTGGAGAAACAAACTCCACTCAGACTATCCCACAAACACTACATTGACAAGGCACCCGATTAAAGGTTCTGGGTTCTCAAATACGGTCCCCAGAAAAAGGAAATTGGTAAAGAGCCCCAGGATCTCCCATCAGCAGTTAGTTTCAACCCCACACTATTTTATCTAGTTCATGAATAATCCCAGCAATAGCTTCCCATTCTCTTTCTTTTGTTGATTCTCTTTATAAAAGCATTCATTAAAAGAGAAAATATGTGTGTGGCAGCAAGATGGAGAATATTTGCCGTTGATTTGTTCTTGAGTAATGGAGCTGATTCTCTCTGAAAAATCTCATTCAATCAAGCCCTACCAACATGAAGCTGGTGAAGGTTTCCTTTGGAAGGGCCTGAAGTTTGCTCTTGTGCGCAGGAAATACAACCAAACTAGGAACACAACGTGGTCAGAAGCCTTTCCTTAATGGCTTGAGCCCGCTGGAATAGAAAGCCTAATGGTCACTTCCCAGCCCCCTGATGGACTTCTGACTCCTCTAACGGGGTTCCTGAAACAGTTACAGGCACAGAAGAACTATCCAACTTGGAGGAGGACAAGAGAACCTCCAGGGGAGGCCCCGGCTTCCCCCAAAGGGATGACGTGCTCTAGTGCCCCTTCGTGAGCCTGTCGGCATTACATTTGTTTTAAAGTTGTCTATAATGAAGACTTTAACAGATTTCAGTCCTTTCCCTCTTCAAGCAATTGTGGTTTTTTCCCTCTGAACCAAAAGAGAGGAAACTGGCTTTTCTCAAAATGCAAACATTAACTCTGGTAAATTCATATGAATAGATGCCTCACTGCCTTTGCCCGGTTACGCACGTGTGGCTACACATCTGTACGTCTGGGCTCTAGAATGGAGAGGTGGCACGTGCGGAGAAGAAGCAGAGGCAGCACTGAAGAGACCTGGGTTCAAATCTCACCCTGAATGTTCGCTACGTGACTTGAGCAAATCACACCAGCCTTTGCTGCTACAATCCAAATAAGGCTGTGAATACTGGCCTTTGCAGACGGAGAGAAACAGAAAGGCCAGCCTTATTCTCTGTGATCCCAAGATCGGAAGCCCTGAAGTCTGGCAGCCTCAGAGCTATAAAGGAGCTTCCTAACCCCTCCTAGCATGCATTCAGAAGCTAAATGAGACTCTGGCATCTCTTTGGGAAGCCCCAGCTTACCTGTGGACATGCTATATGAGGCCACAGCAGTGCCTTCCAGTTCTGAAGGCAGGTAATTCCCCTTCAGGAAAACAGAGAAGTTAATGGTTTTCATCATCTCTGGCTCTGCAGCAATGGAAAGAAAAAAGAAAGAAATGAAACTAGATGAGGCTTCGGATGGACCCAACACATCAAGATGACTTTAATCCCCGTTTTTCTCCTCCTCCTAGAATGTGGGAAAGCCAGGAAAGTCCCCACATGCAGCAGGAAAGAACAAACACTACTGTCTGAAAGGTACAGGAGTCGAAAAATTAGATGCTCCTTTTCAGTCGGCTGCCCAGTGAAAACAAAAGCCAGAAGGAAATAGAAGATGCATCCAAACGTCAAAGGTCCATGGAGGCAGAGAGACGATCCTAAGGCGTGCTCATGGCACTAATTCCCCATCAAGGTGGAAATCATTCATTCGGCCTTCAGGAAAACCAAAAGAACATCCAAAGTGAAGAATTCCACCCCTGACCCAGAATCCTCAAAGCCTCACTCCTCTCTCCTCACCAAAAATCAGGGCTCTGGCCAAGGAGGTCTGCCTCCAGTAACATGCCCGAGCAGACCCTAAGGCCACGTCCCCTCCACACAGAGCAGACCAAGACTGGGCCTCCGGCAAAACCCAGGGTCCAGTTCTGGAGTGGTTCTGCCTCATACACACATAGGGTACAAAGGGTTCTCCCTTAGAATATGGTGAATGCTCAGAACTGTCCAATGTCTCTTGATGCCACCTAATTGCCTTCATTCATTATTTCCAATGACAAATATTGGAAATATAAAGAAAATAAAGGAAATATGCTAAGAGATGAAAAGGACAGAAAATAAGAATAATATATACTATGATAACATTAAAAAATAACCACAAAATCAAGAGAAAAAAGCATCAGAACCAAACAAATCCAAAGCAAATTCAAAAGCAGAGGCTGTGTATATTGTATTAGCACACATATATAATTCACATATTTTTAAACAAATTCTAAATAATGTGAGGTTGTGGTTTTGCGCATAATTTTTTGGCAGTGGTTTATTTAAATGTTTTTGTCATTGTCAATGGTTACTAAGTAAATAATTTTTTTAAATTTTTAATTACCACAGAGGTGAAGAAGCATGGTAGAGTGGGAAAAGTTCAAATAATATCTAAGGCATAGCTTTGTAAACATGGATAAGTGTCTTGACTTCTCTGGGTTCCCCTGCCTAATTCTGTAAAATAAAGGAAGTATAACACATTTTTTTTAATTATACATCCTTCTTGGTTTTTGTATACCTTAACTGTGCTCTAAATTAGAATGCAGAGTCAGACTAATCACCACAGACAAGTCCCTTAAACTCTCTGTGCCTCCGTTCTCTCCTCTGTAAAATGAGGAGGTGGATTCAAGGGCCTCCAAGATCCCTTCTCATTTTCCAAATTAATTATCCTCAGAGGAAAAGTTTTAAAAGGAAGTGGGTAAAGTTGGGTTCCCCAGAAAAGGGCTCATCCCATTCACGTCGGACCAGTCCACCTCAGCACTACCCTCATGATACACGATCCAAGCGTATCCTCGGGGAGGCCAGGTGGCAGAGTGGATGGGGCTCCGTTCTTGAGTTTTCTTGTGCCCTCGGCAGACTTGCATTCTCTAGAAAGAGACAACACGTCCACGAACATAGCGACAAAACGAGCATTTACAAATAAAAAGGACCCTTCGGAGAGGCCCAGAAGCAGCCGTGGAGAGAGGCTGGGCAAGGGAGGCTGCGACCAGAAGAGAAGCTGTGCTAAAGGCAGTGTCTGAGCTGAAGCTGGGAAGGAAACGAGGGACTTCCAGCAATGGATGGGACAGAAGGCATTTCTGGAATGGAGAAGAACATCCATAAAGGAGAGAATGAAGGCAGCAAGAAAAGACGGCTTCGGTCCCACTGACCTCTGAACCGGCTGGACCCCATCCAAAGCACTGTTTCCAGGCCTGGACAAGGTAGGTTCTTGAAGAGCAGGGATGGCTTCCTTGTTTGCATGTCGATCTCCAGGGCCCGACGCTCTGCCGGCGCTTAAGAAGTGCTCGTGGAGACGGCTGAGAAGGGCGAGGAATATGGCAGAGAGTCTCAAGGCCGTGGCCATGAAGATGGGGAAGGAACTGAGGATAATTAGCCTGGAGAAACCAGAAAACACCTGGGCCGGACTTTCCACCATTTCAAGGACTGCCTGGGCAGGACTGCTTAGACTTCTTCAGGCTGGCCCCCAAGGAGAGAAGCCGAGGAGAGTGAAGAGGAGATTCTACTGAAGGGAAAACTGCAGCAATCACAGCGGCTCCAACATAAAACGGGAGGCTACGGGGTCCCTGAGCATTGTCAAGAGGACGCTTAGCCAGGGAGGTTCTCTTCAGGTGTGAACTAGACAGGCTGGGCCTGAGGCTGGGCCCAACTCTAAAAGGCTGCGGTTCTGGGAGTGACCTCGGAGGACTGCCATGGAAAATGGACCCGCCGGAACCCCGCTTCACATCCAATTATCAGGGAAAGTGAGTTGGAGCATCTTCGGGCCAAGGACCCAGAACACACCAGGGTCTCAGAGTTACAGAGCGCTTTTCTAACAACCACCTGCCGAGTGTATGAGGGGCGACTACTCCCATTTCACAGGTAAAGCGACCCACCTCTGGGCACACAACTAATGCAGCGGCAGACCCTGGACACCACAGAGCTCTGTCCCTGGCCTAACAGGGTCAGGTTAATGTTATGGACAGTGTCTTGGATGAAGGCAGACGTGATGGGCAGAACCAAAGGGCAACTAAAGGAAACTGGGACAGCCAATACTTCATTTTTATTTATTTTTATTTTTAATAAGTTTTTATTTTTCCCCAATTACTTGTAAAAACAATTAAGATTCTTTTTTTTAATTTTGAGTTCTAAATTCTCTCCCTCCTCTCACCTTTCCTCACATACTCTCTACCACCTCCCTGAGATGGCAAGCATTGAACATTGGCAATCACGTCAAACATTTTTCCTTATTGGTGGGGAGAGGAGGCGAAAAGGAAGGAAAGAAGTAGAGTATGCTTTAGTCCACATTCAGATTCTATAGTTCTGGAGGCAGGCGGCATTTTTCATAAGGAGTCTTTGGGGTCGTCCTGAATCGCTGCATTGCTGAGGTCAATCACAGTTGTTGATCAAAAAATATTGTTACTGTGTATAGAGCTCTTCTGGTCCTGCTCACTTCACTATGCATCAATTCGTAAAAGTCTTTAGAGGTTTTTCTAAAATCATCATGCTCATCATTTCTTATAGCATGATAGTATTCCATACAATCACATGCCACAACTTATTTAGCCATTTTCCATTTGACGGTCAATCTCTCAATTTCCGATTCTTTGCTACCACAAAAAGAACTATAAGTCTTTTTGTACAAATAGATACTTTCCCCATTTTTTTCATCTCTTTGGGATACAGACCTAATAGTAATATTGCTGGCTCAAAAGACATGCACAATTTTATAGTGCTTTGGGCACAGTTCCAAATTGCTCTCCAGAATGGCTGGAAAAGTTCACAATACCAGCAACAGTGCATTAGTGTTCCCCAAACCCCCTCCATTTGACATTTTTCTCTTCTATCATACTGTCTAATCTGAGAAGTGTGAGGTGGCACCACAAAGTTGTTTTAATTTGCAATTTTCTAATCAGGAGTGATTTAGAGAATTTTTCATATAAGTACAGATAATTTTGATTTCTTCATCTGAAAACTGCCCATTTGAATCTTTAGACCATATATTAATTGGAAAATGAATTATATTTGTATAAATTTGACTTAGTTCTCTATATATTTGAGAAATTTATCAGAGATACTTGCTATGAAATCTTTTTTCCTAGCTTTCTACTTTCCTTCTAATATTGGTTGCATTGGTTTCGTTTGTACAAAACTTTAAATTCAATACATTCAAAATTATCCATTTTATATCCTATAATGCTTTTCTTATTTGGTCATAAATTCTTCCCTTATTCATAGATATGACAAGTAAACTATTCCACATTCCCCTCATTTGCTTATGGTATCAACCTTTATGTCTAAATCATGTATCCATGTTGATTTTATCTTGGTATAGGATGTGAGATGTTGACCTATCTTCAGTCTCTGCCACACCATTTTCAAACCTTCCCAATAATTTTCTGTTAAATACTGAGTTCTTGTCCCAAAAACTTGGATCTTTTGATTTATCAAACACTAAATTACTAGGATCATTTATTACTAGGTATTGGGTACCTAATATATTCCACTGATCCACCATTATTTCTTAGCCAGTACCAGATTGTTTTAATGATTACCATTTTGTAATACAGTTTGAGATCTGGTATAAGTAGGCCACCTTCCTTCACATTTTTCCCCTTAATTCCCTTGATATTCTTAACCTTTTATTCTTCAAGAATTATTGCTATTTTTTCTAGCTCTTTAAAATAATTTGTGGGCAATTTGATTTGGTATGGCACTAAATAGGTAGATTAATTTAGGTAAAATTATCTTTATTATACTGGCTCAGCTCACGCTTGAGCAATTACTATTTTTCCACTTGTTTAGGTTTGACTTTATGTGTGAAAAGTGTTTTGTAATAAGTTTATGTAGTTGCTGAATTTGTATTAGCAGATAGACTTCTAAGTATTTTATATTATCTACTGTTAATTTAAATGGAATTTCTTTTCCTATTTCTTGCTTCTGGGCTTTGTTGATACTATAGAGAAATGCTAATGACTTATGTGAGTTTATTTTACATCCTGCAACTTTGCTAAAGTTAGTAATTATTTCAACTAATTTTTAGTTGATTCTCTAGATAGATACTACTTATCATTTTAAGGAAAGCTCCATTTATTCCTATCCTGGGTAGTGTTTTTAGTAGAAATGCATATTGTAATTTGCCAAAAGCTTTTTCTGCATCTATTGAAATTATCATTGATTTCTGTTGGTTTTATTATTGATATGGTCAATTATACCTGATAGTTTTCTTAATATTGAACCAGTCCTGCATTGCTGGTATAAATTCCACGAGGTTATATATAGTGAATAATCTTCAAGATGTATTTCTATATGGTCTCCTTGATAGGATATTATTTTAAATTTTTCCATATATGTTACTTTGGGAAATTGGACAAGTTTTCTTTCTCTGTTTTTGCTCTTCCTAGTTTTAGGTACAACACCATATTTGTGTCATGAAAAGAATTTGGCAAAGCTCCTTCCTCAGCTATTTTTCCAAATATTTTATACTGTATTAGGATTGATTGTTCTTTAAATGTTTGGTAGAATTCCCTTGTGACTTCATCAGGTCCTGGAGATTTTTTCTTGGGGAGTTCATTGATGGCTTCATCAATTACTTTTTCAAAGTTGGAATTGTTTAAGTATTGTATTGACTCTTCTATTAATCAGGGATAGTTTATATTTTTGTAAGTAGCCATCCATTTGATTTAGACTAAAAAATTTATTGGCAAAAACTGGACAAAATAACTCTGAAAAATTGCTTTAATTTTCTATTCACCCTTTTCATTTTTGGTATTGGTAATTTGATTTTCTTCTTTCATGTTTTGATCAAATTAACCAATGATTTATCTATTTTGTTGGTATTTGCATAAAACAACCTTTTAGCTTTATTTATTACTTCAATGGTTTTCTTACTTTCAATTTTATTAATCTCATCTTTGATTTTCAAGATTTCCAATTTGGTATTTAATTAGGGATTTTAAATTTGTTCTTTTTTCTAATTATTTTAGTTGCATGCTCAATTTACTGATCTGTTCTTCCTCTAATTTATTTGTGTAAGCATTTGGAGATATACATTTTCCACTAGTGCTCTGGCTGTATTCCATAAACTTTAGTATGTTTTCTCACTGTTGTCATTCTCTTCATTAAAATTACTGATTGTTTCTATGATTTGTTCTTTGACCTACTTATTCTTTAGAATTATATTAGTTTCCAAATGATATTTTAACCCCCTACTTTCTGTCTAACAATATAAGTATCAATTTCTAGACAAAGGAATGGTAAGGGCTAGGCAACTGGGGTTAAGTGATTTGCCTAGGGTCACACAGCTTGGAAGTATCTGAGACCAGATTTGAACCCAGGACTTCCTCTCTTCAGGCCTTGCTCTCTATCCACTGAGCCACCTAGTTTCCCTCTCCCAAATTTATTTTTAATTTCTTTCCATGACCATTTATTTAATTTTTCTTGTGTTATGATCTGAAAAAAGTGGACTTAATGTTTCTGTTTTTCTGCCTTTGTAAGATTCTTATACATGGGAGGCTCTTATACATGGTCAATTTGTGTGTAGATGCCAGACACAGCTGAGAAAAAGGTATATTCTTTTCTGTTTCTATTTTCAGTTTTCTCTAGAGTTCTATCATATCTAACTTTCCTGAAATTCTATTCACCTCTTTGACTTCTGTTTTGTTTATATTTTTCATCAGATTTATATAGTTTTAAGAGGGCAAAGTTGAAGTTCCCCCACTAATAAGAGTTTTACTATTTCCTCCTTTAAGTCACTTAACTTCTTTAAAAATGTGTATGCTATACCATTTGATATATATATATATATATATATATATATATATATTTAGTATTGATATTATATTATTGTCAATGGTACCTTTTAGGAAAATATAGTTTCCTTTCTCATCCCTTCATATTAGATCTATTTTTGCTTTCACTTTGTCTGAGACCATGATTGCTACTCCTGCTTTTTTTTACTTCGACTGAAATAAAATTGATTCTGCATCAGATTCTTACCTTTACTCTGTGTGTCTCCCTGCTTCAAATGCATCTCTTGTCAACAGCATATTATAGAATTCTGGCTTTTGGTCCATTCTGTTATCTGCTTCCATTTTATGGGTAAATTCATTCCAAACACATTGACAGTTTTGATGATTAACTGTGTATTTCCTTCCATCCAACTTTTACCATATTTATTTTTCTCCTTCTCTCTCCTTTCACTCTATCCCTCCTCACAAATGGTTTATTTTTGAGAATCATCTCCCCAAACCCATCTTCCTTTCTATCAGTCACCTCCCCCTCTTTTCTTATCCCCATCCTTTTTTACCTCCCCATAGGAAAAGATAGGTTTTTATAGCCAACTAAGTGTGCATGTTATTCCCTCTTTGAGCTAAAACTGATGAGGGTGAGTTCAAGCAATGTCCAAAACCTCCCTTCATCTTCCTCTCCATTATAATAGCTCTTCTGTACCATTTCAGGACAATTCACCCCACTCTATTTCTCTCTTTCCTCTTCTCCCAGTGTAGTACTCTTCCTCATCTCTTAATTTTGTTTCCTTGGATATTATCACATTGTAGTAAATTCACATCCATATCCTCTATGTATATTCCTTCTAATTGCCCCAAAATTGATCAGGTTCCTAAGAATTACAAGTATTATCTGCTTATATAAGAATATAAACATTTCAACCTTATTGGATCCCTTACAATTTCCCTTTCCTGTTTACCTTCTTATGCTTCTCAAGTCTATTTGCAGTTATGGTCTTTTCATTAGAAATTTTGGAAAGTTCTCAATTTCATTAAATATCAATTTTTCCTCCTGAAGGATAAGACTCATTTTTGCTGAGAAGATAATTCTTGGTTATAATCCTATCTCCTTTGCCCCCAGATATCATATTCCAGGCTCTGTGATCCTTTATTGTAGAAACTGCTAAATCTTGAGTTTTTCTGATTGTAGGTCCACAATAGTTGTTTCATTCTGGGTGCTTCTGTATTTTCTCCTCAACCTAGGAGTTCTGGAGTTTGAGTATAATTTTTTTTATTGTGATTTTTCCCTTTCTGAAGGTGATCAATGGATTATTTCAATTTCTATTTTTTCCTCTAATTCTAGGATATCATGGCAGTTTTCCTTGATAATTTCTTGATATATGTTGTCTAGGTTCTTTTTTTAATTGTGGTCATTCAATAATTCTTCAATTATCTCTCTCCTAAATCTATTTTCCAGGTCAGTTGTTTTTCCAAAGAGAAATTTCACTTTTTAAATTTTTTTCATTTCATTCTTTTAATTATGTTTGTTTCTTGCTGTCTCATGAAGTCATTAGCTTTTGTTTGCCCAATTCTAATTTTTAAGAAATTATTTTCTTCAGTGAGCTTCTATACTTCCTTTTCCATTAAACTAACTCTATATATTTTAATAAGTTATTTTTGTCAGTAAATTTTTGTACCTCCTATTCCATTTGGTCAATTCTACTTTTTGAGGAGTAACTTGTTTTGAGAAATTTTTTTCTATCTTTTCCCATGTCCTGTGCTTCCTTTATTCAAGCTGTTGACTCTTATTTCAGGATTTTCTTGCATTACTCTCATTCCTTTTCCCAATTTTTCTTCTAATTCTCTTATTTTATTTTTAAAGTCCTTTTTTTAAATCTCTTCCAGAAGTTCTTTTTGGGCCTGTTTCTCCAATTCACATTTTCTTTTGAGGTTTCACTTGTAGTCATGTTAGCATTGTTCTCTTCTGTGCTTTGACCATCTCTGTCACCATAATAACTTTCTTTAGTTGGGGTCCTTTTTAGTATTTTTGCTCATTTTTCCAGTTTATTATGTCACTTTTTCATGTTCCTGAGTTTGAGAAGGCATTGTCCCAGCTTCTTCTTGCGAGGTTCAGGGCTTTGCTCCTACCTTGCACGAGCCTTGTGGGGGCCTCACTGCTGGATTACACAATAGAGGGCCTCGCTGGTGCCACAATGAGGTTAGGCCCCTTCTGGAGGTTTAGGTCCAGCTTGTTCCGAGCTGGGGCCTTGCTTCTCTCGGGGCAGGTCCCACTGAAGCCTCAGCCCCGACCTTTCCTGGGGCTGGACCGGCCTCTCTGCTATGGTGGCAAGGGAGGCCACCCTTGCTCTGGCTGCCTTCTCCACACTACACTTGTCCCCAGCAAAGGGAGACACACCTTGTCCTACTGATTCTCCAAGCTTTTCTAGGTTGGAAAATGGCTTCACTATGCCAACATTTGGTAAAAAGTTTGTTTGAAGGGGGTTTAGAGGGGAATCTGGGAGAGATCAGACAAGGGCCTTCCTCACTCTGCCATCTTGGCCCACACTTTAAGTGACAAAGCTGGGTGAGACCTTGAGGGTTAGATGATGAGCAGAATCTCATGAGAGGAAGCCCAATAAGCAGATTAAACTCTACCTCTGGATCTTGAAAATCTGATGAGGAGAGGCATGATGAGACCTGAGGCCAAGTGAAAACACATGAGTGTCCATGAGCTCAACGCAGATCAGTGAGTGTGACGGGGCGGCGCAGAGACCTCTATTTTTCTTTAACTAATGTTCAGAACAAAGGTGGTTCCGGCCCAGCTAAAGGCTGGCTCTGAAAGCCCCTCCCTCGGGGCTCCCAAGGCAGGAAAGCAGAAAGGCCGGGGCCTGGCCTCGAGGAGCTCAGAGCTTCCCGGAAGGAGGGGGCAGCCGAAGGAGCCCCTCGTCCCCAGAACCATCTAAAGCACTCACCCAAGGCGTCAAAGATGAAGTGGTCACAGGTCGATGCTAACGGTGGTTCCACATAAACAGACAACTTCGTCTTCTGCAAGGCTATCCGGCTCTGTATCATGACCTAAAAACCAGGGACAGAGAAAATATTTACTAAAAAGGATATGGAACACGGTGGGTCTTTCTCCAGACACAAACCACAACCTTTCTAAATCTTATGAGACGCTCCTTGAAAGTCTATGGATCTGGGGACAGGACTGAGAGCCAGGCCTAGAGACAGAAAGGAGGTCCTGGGTTCAAATCTGCTCTCAGACACTTCCTAGCTACGTGACTCTGGGCAGGTCACTTCACCCCCCATTGCTTAGCCCTTACCACGTCTGCTTTGGAACCAATCCATGGAATCAATTCTAAAATGGAAGGTAAGAATCCTTCCTTTAAAGTAGTGGGTGGGTGTCGTAGGTGGATAGAAATCCAGACCCGGAGACAGGAAGACCCAGGTTCAAATCTCGCCTCAAATACTGAGCAAGTCACCACCCCGACGGCCCAGGCCTTATCAATACCCACAAGTGATTCTCCGTTGGAAGGCAAGGGTTAAGGAAAGCCTCTGGATGTACCAAAGGAACCCCCGCCAGGCAGCCAGTCTTCTCGAGAGGCTTCTCAGATCCTCCGCGGGGCCGGGACTCCGAGCCAAAGCGGGCCGTGCTAGGCCAGGCCACTTGGACCCCCCCCAGGCATGGGCGTAGCGAGCACCAGCTAATGTCCAGGAGACAACGGAGGAGCCAGCAACGCCTGCTCCGGCGGGAGGGTCCACCAGGGACGGTGTCCACGCGATGAAGCTCTGCCAAGCCTCGCGGAGTGGCCAGGAGCGGCCGCGGCATGCTCCGTCCTGCCTCTGCGCAGCGAGCGCTCCTCTTTCCGCGTCTCGCCCGCCCCCGAGGACGACACGAGCCCGACGGAAGTCCTGGCCCTGTCGGTCCCGAGGACGAGCCGCCCCTCAGTTTGAGTCATCTGTGGCAGCGGCCTGGACGGCAGCCTCTGCCGGCCCGGCCCGTCTTCCTTCTCTTCCAGCCCCACAACCTGGCTCGCTGCATTGCAGGAAATCAGCCTGGAATCACCCCTCCGTCTGCCGGTCTCTTCCCGGCATTCAGGAGGCTCTGCGGCCCCTTGGCGTCCCCACGGCCCTCACGACGGGGCTTTGCACGGAGGACTTCCAATGTGGAAGGACCCGGGAGCTCACGGAGGGGGCTCTGTGGCTGGGGACTCACGTGCCGTGCAGCCGGGGTCGAGCTCCTCCCGGGCTCCCCCAGACAGAGGGGGCCCCCGAAAGGGCTGCAGGCCTTCCTGTCACTGCCTGACCGGCCACGGAGCCACAAGCCGGTCCCTCGGGGCCTACTGCTCCTTCTCTGGTCACAGAGTTCTCGGAAGGCCTCTATTGCACCATCCTTCATTTGTCACGGGTTTGGGTGTGCCCCACCCCCACCCTCCTCTCTGTTACGTTATTTCCCATTTCCAAGAAGGAACATTCTCCTGTTTGCCTCTTGCATCATTCCAAAGAGCCCCCAAAATCCATCGCCTGGGCTCTGGCTGTGTGACCCTGGACAAGTCACTTAACCCCCACTAGCCCTCCCCACTTTTCTGCATCAGAACCGACATATGTACTGATTCTAAGGCAGAAGGTAAGGGTTAAAAATCCACAGCCGAGGAGTCAGCCATGGGCTCCCCCATGAAGGATGGAACTTCTCCCTTCCTGCTCCCACTTCTCTGCCTGACTGTAGCGTGGAACTCCACGTGCGCTCTGGGCCTTCTCTGGAGCAGATGGACAGAGAAAGGGGAAAGTCTCCTGGTTCCTCCCATCAGCACAGACATCTGGAATGAAGAATAAGGAGCTACGGCCGAGGGGTGGGAGACGCGGCCCGCCACGTGGGGCCCAAACGATATGGAACAGAATCGGGAAATATCGAACAAAACCATGAAAATGACCAGATGATGCGGACAGCGTGACGGCTCAGAACCAGGTGGACGGGCAGCCCGGGGGGCCTTCACGCACGAATCCACGCGGCCCCCGTTCCTACGGGAGTCCCAGAGCGCCGGCGCACACCATTGGACTCCGGAACGCCTCCTCCGAGCGCTCCCGTCACAGCTCCCCGAGTCACGGCTCCCCCCAGTCAAGGCTCTCCCAAGTCACGGCTCCCCCCAGTCACGGCTCCCCCGAGTCACGGCTCCCCCCAGTCATGGCTCCCCAAGTCACGGCTCCCCCCAGTCACGGCTCCCCCCAGTCACGGCTCCCCCCAGTCACGGCTCCCCGAGTCATGGCAGCCCAACCACACAAAGGCTCCCGGTCAGCCCCGGACGGAGCCCTGCCCGCCTCCCTCAAACGGGGCCACCAGCCAAGGCAACGAGGGCTCGAGGTCGAACCATGCACTCGCTGCTTCCCAAAATAAGACGAAACAGCCCAACACGAGCACAAGCAGGAGAGCCTCAACTGTTCCCCACCCACGCGGGCGCCGAACCGCGGCCAAGAAGGCTTCCCCCACGGGCTTGGCAGGGGACGCTCGTGGGGCGCGATCGCTACAGTACCCCGATTTACTGAGCGCCAACGGCGGGGAGGCCTCCCTGCGGGATCGGAGACTCCCAAGAGACAACGAGCGCTCGGACGCCGGACAGCGCTTGGAGCTGGGAGGACATTTTCCTGCTCTTGTCCTCAGGACACACGCACCACCCACGTCCTGCCACGCACGCCGGGCACAAACGCCCCCCGGAACAGAGGCAAAAAGTGGCCTCGATGGAGAAGTTCGTCCCTCTCCTGGAAACGTCTGTGGCTCACCGTGTCGGCTGCTCTTGGGAAACGCGGCCTACGGAGAGATTTATGGCTGACGTCCAGAGAGAAGCCGCCGGGCCCAGGGAGGACGCCCCGGAGGATCCCCACCGCCGGCTCAGAGGCGGCACGAGCCTCGCGGGCCCCCAGAGCCCTGGGGAAGAAGGAATATCCGGGGCCACTAAGCCAAAAGCCATCTTTGTGCAGAGCGAGAAGCCGAGACCCACAAGGGGGGAACTTGTCCAAGGTCACCCGGGCCACGAACCAAGCGAACGGCCTGTCCGCCGGCCAGCCCTGCCTCTCTGCGGAGAAGAGCCAAAGC
Organism: Gracilinanus agilis; assembly: GCF_016433145.1. Lineage (NCBI taxonomy): Eukaryota > Metazoa > Chordata > Mammalia > Didelphimorphia > Didelphidae > Gracilinanus > Gracilinanus agilis. The sequence continues at coordinate 17,805,566 of NC_058130.1, read as the reverse complement.
GTAGAACTCGGCAGTCCAGAACGTGGAGGGTCGCCTCCTAAAGGGGGTCATTCCATCCTCGTCCTAAACTGAACCTCTGCTGTGACTGGATTTCTCACCACTGTGGCATTGGAGGAGGGAGCTTCTGATTGGGTTCGGGAGCTGACGGAGAGAAAAGTAGGGACGACCACCCTTGTTTCCAGCGGCAGAATCCCAAAAAGGAGCTCGGGGAGCGCTTACACATGTGGGCCAAAGAAGCCAACAGCAGCCACCAACTGGATCCAGGGCAAACCAACCCAGCTGGCAAAGCTCCATTCTCTGACGTCTCTTGCCAAGGGCAGCAACCAAGAATCTAAGTAACCTTATGTGTGCATAATGTGTATGTATGTGTGAAACTATGGAGAGAGAGGCAGAGACAGAGAGAAACAGGGACAGAGACAGAGTGAGAGACAGAGACAGAGACAGAGACAGAGGAGACAGGAGAGGAGAGGAGAGGAGAGACACACACAGAGAGAAGAGAGACAGAGGAGAGACAGAGAAAGAGAGAGGGCAAGGGAGAGAGAGAGATGGAGTCGGGGGCAAGGGGAAGAATGCACCCAGTAAGTTTTGCCTGATCTGCCAAAATCCACAATCTTCTGGTCTCCAGCGTTTAGGAGACGATAACTGTTTTCTGCTAAATTGAAGAATGCTTACTAGGCTATACATTAAATGCCTGAAAAACACTGGCATTCCAGCCCAGGGAAAGAGGATATGGAAGGATATAGAGGGTTGGCCTGCAGGTCGGCTGCATTTATTAAGTTCCTGCTAGTGCTGGGGTTACAGATACAAAGAATGAGTCTGTTCCGACTCTTAAGGAGTTGACATTCTTTAGGGGGAAAGAAGCGCATCTATAGGCCTAGAAACAGAGTCTAGATTTAGGGTTTCCCTGGTGTCAGGAACTCCCAGGAGATGAAATGACCTCCCCACATCCTGACTGGTACCCTCTCCACAACCAGATGGTCTTGGAGTTGCTTAGAGCACTGAACGATGTGCCCAGGATGGTGCCGTGTGAAGAGTGCCCGGGGTCACACTGCCAATTTGGATCAGAGGCAGAACCTGAACCTACCACCCTGGCATACCAGAACCTAGCCAGAATCCAAGATCATGAGGGAAGGTAGGCACTAGCAATGGGATGCTGGGGAGCAAGGGAGGGGAGGCACAAAAGGTGGTGTTTGAACAGATCTAGAAGACAGATGAGATTCTCTGAAGCCAGAGGGAAGCCTTTCAGGCACAGAGAAGAGCAAGCATCAGGGCGGGGAGAGAGGAAGGAGCATGGAAGATGAGGAACGTCCAGGGGGCCATCTGTGGGGAGAGAGAGAGGGCTCTGAATGGCAGAACTTAAGACATGGAATAACGTGGTCAAATCTATAACTAAAAAGATGGTCTGGGGGAAGCAGCTTGGTGGCTCAGTGGATAGAGGGCCAGACTTAGAGGCAGGAGGTCCTGGGTTCAAATCTGGCCTCAGAAACTTCCTGGCTATGGGACAAGCCACTGAACCCCCATTGCCTGCCCTTACTGCTCTTCAACCTTGGAGCCAACACTGAGTATTGATTCTAGGGCAGAAGGTAAAAGTTTAAAAAAGAAGATGATTTGGGCCACAGCCTGCAGAATGGCCTGAAGAATGGAGGGGCACAAAGTGAGGAGGCCGCCCCGAGGATCCTCCAAAAGCCCAAGAGAAAGGGGCTGAACGCCTACACAAAGGGACAGCAGCCCAAAAATGGAGACAATGGCAAGAGGCAGGGAGAAGCGAGTGGAAAAGCACTAAGACCTGCCCCTGAGGAATGGTGAGGGGAGAATCCAGGAGGGCGCGGAGGTTTAGAAACCAGGAACTAGAAGCACGGCCGTCGTCACCTCAGTAGAAATGAGAAGAGGAACTGGAGTAGCAAAGGCTCAGCGCTGGCCGCTGAGTCCAACCCCCTCCTGTTAGCGATAAGAAAGTAGGTCCAAAAGGGAAGTGACTTGGCCAAGGTCACGAAGGCAGTCAGTGGCAGGGGAATCCTCAGCCCACAAAGAGGCCTCTCCATGAAGTCTGGGAAGCAGAGACCCGTTTTGGACAGTGAGTTTGCGATGTCTATGGGAAATACACACAGTGGGGGGAGGGGGAGAACGATCCCAAAATTCCACTGTAAAAAGTAATTTGGGAAATGTATAAAACTACATTTCCCGTGATCCAACATGGTCTAACTGATTTCCGTCTCCAACGTCTTGACGCAGGGGAGAGCTTAAATCTCGTGGGTTAGGAGGGAGTGGCCTCTTTTTTGCGAGTAGGCCATGGCCAGGAAACAGGAGACAAAATGGAGGTGGCGGCAGTTTTGAATGCTTACAAGCGCGTGGTCTAATGATTTTATCTATCAACATGGCTTTAATTAAAATACTAATATATATATTTATACCAGCCTTTATCATTTTTCATTTTTACAATTTGGCAACCACGAAGGGATTCGAACCCTCAATCTTCTGATAGCCTAAGAAGAAGCCATGCGGCTCTGGGACCCAGAGTCTCAGAAGCGATTTTTTTCCTTGCCCAGTCCTCTCCCGATTTTCTCCAGCCTAGAGGCTGTTTTATGGGGAAGAGAGACAATGGTTTTAATTGCCGCTGGGCTGCTAATTATTTTGCTCAATGCCCCGGGCCTGGTGGCCCTTGCTGGCCCTGATAGAATGCCGGAGCCCAGACAGTGTGTCTCTGCCGCTGCTCTTTGCTGCTGATCTCCTGACTACAAGCCTACACCATCGTTCCAGTCCCTGTGACTTTCCTGGGAGGCTTTTCTTGCCTCTGGTGCTGCTGATCCTGCTAATTCCACTCCAGAACCCCGAGCCCCAACAGCGATGACCTGCCACCTTTGCTGAGATCGAGACCTCCAGAGACTGCTTCAGCTCTGACGCAAACCATTTGGGTATATTCCCCTTTCTCTCTACTTTCTTATAGGAGGCATTCTAGCCTTCCACGTGTTTTCTCTAAAGACCTAATTAGGCAACCCCAACCCACACAGACTCTACACGTGGGTAGTTTTCCTGAGCTTTTCTCTAACCCCAAGCCCACGTGGACCTAGCATCTGAACCTCTCAGGCGCTTGGCCTATTCAAACTTTTGCGATTATTAAAAAAAAACTGAACTTAGGGGAAGCCTATTCACCCCATACCTGCTCAGAACTTTGAACTGATAGCAAAGACTGGTGATAAAAAAAAAAAAAAAAAAAAAAAAAAAAAAAAAAACACGCTTAAACTCAGCAGAACTCAATCAAAAGAACCTTAAATTGAAACCAGGGGTGAACTTTTAAAACCTCGGAACTGAATGAGCTTTAATTCTGTTTTAAAAAGACTGTATCTTACTGTATATTGTTAATTAGTTTTGTAAATTAATCTTGCTTATTTCGTTGATTTTCCTGTTGCACTGAATCATTTTACGCTAATGAAGTTTCTGCTTATGATGTTATTATATTTACTAATTTACTTAAAGCTTATTGTATGAGCACAATGCGGTTATATGTACCATCTATGAACATCTTATAGAAGCACATGTCTTTAAATTTTATTCTGCCTTGGTAATTGCAAAGAACCTTGAAAGTTTCCATGCTTTAAATATTACCTTGTAATTTTACAAGAGATCTTTTTAACATTTACTTTAAATCCTTAAGAATTGTTGCCTTAAATGGGTAGAAGCATTTCCTACCCAGGATTTTTTTTTTAAATACAGAGAGTCAAGGAGCTCCTGTATATTCTTATCTGAGGATGATTATACCAGAAGGTTTCTTTTTTAAATATCACATTTTGCTATGGAAGCAATAACAGCATTTGCCAAGGGTTAAAGTTGTAACAAGTATATAAATTTAAATATCACTGTTTATTGTTTTAAAATGTGCTATTGGAAATAATGGTACTCTATTTGAATGTGCATTGTGAATCTGCTATTTTGTAAAACCCACTTTCTCTCACAGAAAGTCTCATTTTTGGGTAACATAACCCTTCTAGTTCTAAGCTATATATATATATTTTTGATTTTTAAAACTTTTTTTTAATGAGAGAAATTGATTTTTCCTTTTTCTCATCTTGTACTGGAAGTACATATATAATCATTATTTATCCTTTTTCTGATTCTACAGCAAATACCTGAGCCTATAGGACTGTGATTTAAATGCCTCTCTGATTCCAGAAGGGAATATGAAAGCCATTAATAGTGCTAAAGAAAGCACATGGTCAGAGACTTGACTGACTAAGATCTGCAAAATAGCAGTTCTATGCCAATACATTAGGGCTTGAAATTGGGTTTGAGTCCTGGAGTCCCAGTCTTTTCTAAAACTTTGGAGGACGTGGGTCCCCTCGACTTAGATTCCTAGAAAGCACCTAAGATTGGTTATTTATTTGGCTCACTTCCCTAAAAAGCTGATGATAAGTCAGATCAGAGAGAGACATTTTCCTTAAGTCCTGGCCCTGGATGGGTAATTGCACACTGTTGAATTCACTTTAATTAGACCTTCATTCAAAGGTCTAAGTTTATTTTCCCTAGATTTTGCACATTTTACATTTACAAGTTAATTTTTTTTTCTTTTTTCTTGAATTTTATTCTTTTTATTTTGCCAATTGAATTCATATAACCCCCAGGACTCAGCCACTCATCCTTAGCTGACCTGAGGTACCTTTTTTTTTAGAAAAAAGGTGTGTTTAAGATTTACCTCACGGGGATATCTGTTAAGTTTTTTAAAATTCGATAATGTAAAAATATATGTATATTTAACTCTTTTAGGAGTAATTTCACGGGGAATTATATAAAATCTTAGAAGAAAATGTATGTTTTGTAATCTATAATGTAAAGTTTAAATTCTTTTGAGAATAATTTCAGGATAAGGATCTTGCCATCTCCCCAAAATCCAAACGACGAACTTGTTTGGTGAGGACACATGAAGATGTCTAAAAAGCCTTCACTGTACCATGAAGACCAAACTTTGAACTTTGGGGTGCAGTTGATTGAACTATGGGGAGTTGAAATTGAGTTGTATGTATTGTTTTAAATTGTACACTGTTGTGCCAGTGGGGGACAGCCCCCCAAATTGGTTTTTTGTCAATGCGTCTAATTTTAACCATTTGTTCATCTATTTCTTTTATCCCCAAATTCCTGAAAAATTTAGAAGTTGTCTATTTTTACAGGTCCAGCGAAGAAAAAAGGACTAACCTTTTTTTTTGCCGGACCTCACGGGGAATTGTAAAAAGTAATTTGGGAAATGTATAAAACTACATTTCCCGTGATCCAACATGGTCCAACTGATTTCCGTCTCCGACGTCTTGACGCAGGGGAGAGCTTAAGTCTCGTGGGTTAGGAGGAAGTGGCCTCTTTTTTGCGAGTAGGCCATGGCCAGGAAACAGGAGACAAAATGGAGGTGGCGGCAGTTTTGAATGCTTACAAGCGCGTGGTCTAATGATTTTATCTATCAACATGGCTTTAATTAAAATACTAATATATATATTTATACCAGCCTTTATCATTTTTCATTTTTACACCACGTGAGGTCTCCTGGCAGCAGGGGCTACAGGCCTGGTGGTCAGGACACGGGAGTTCAATATGGTGGCCTGGAACTCATGGAAACGGCTGCCATGCCCCAGAGGGAAGCCGGGGAGGAGATGCAGGGCAGTTTGGGCGGACACTCATGCACTCGTAGGGATGGGAAGAGAGTAAGGACCCGAGGCCCAGGGCCCACCCGACTCCACACTCCTCCTCGAGCCCCTTTGAAAGCCAACAGCGTGGAAGCAATGGGCGAGAATAGCCAGGCCCGGGCGGTGTTCAATCCACCGCAGGAACTATGGCCCCGCGCGGGGGCAATTCTGAGCCCTGCGGCCACGTCAGATGCTCTGGGGGAGGTCGGGCCGAGCCTCGACAAGAGCCAGCTTCCAGCTCCCCCAACTAAAGCTGACGGTAACCCTCAGACTCCCCAGCGCCCTGCCGACGCCTGCCAGTGGTCAAGGGCCAGCACGCGTTTCACGTGAACAACAGCCATAACCCCCAACACCGGGGGTGACCAATAAAGTCGTGCTACGAGGCACCTCGTCGGGAAACTTATCACCTAACGATAAAGGCCATCTGCTCCCCAGAGCCCCTGAAACCTGAGCCCAGAGCAGGCTTCGCCCCCATTTCAAAGTAGTGCAGGAAGATGCCGGATGAAATGTGGGCGACTGCCTGGCATGTGGCACTTGGGGTTCGCTCCATACCTTCACTGTGACGGAGGGGACGGCTTCGGCTCCTACTTCATAGCTGGTGGCTTGCTGTGGAGACAGAAAGAGAGAATCAGGAAACAGAGGATCGCAGGGGGGAAGGGGGGAGCCATCCCAATATTCTACATGAATGAGCAAACACAATGGAGGCAATATCAACTCCCCACCACCCAACAGCTAAACAGGGAATTGATGGGAAAGATTTATCGCTGATGACAGACTAAAACATACAAGGGGGATTTTTATGCCTCCTCTTTTAGGGAGGCATAACTCACACTGAAAAGATCCCACAGAATTGGGGGGAGAAAAGGTCATCCTCTATATCGCCAAAGACATTCATTTCCAATCTCTTCTACAAACTGATGTTTATATTGCCTATAAATCTCATCTTGTTTTCCACTCTGGAAAGCCTTCCTTGCACAATCAATTTAGAAAAGGCATCTTCTATGCTAAAGAGGAATCACATTCCTGGGGCCCATTCCTTAATTCCAAAAGAGATTAAGAAAGGTTCTTAAAATGCAACCAAAATCAGAAGGGAAGCAACAAACTGGGGAAAAAAATCTTTATAACAAAAAACTCTAACAGAGATCTGATTACCCAAAAATACAAGGAGCTAAATTAACTGTATAAAAAGTCAAGTCATTCCCCAATTGATAAATGGGCAAGAGACATGAATAGGCAATTTTCACATAAAGAAATCAAAAGTATCAATAAGCACATGAGAAAGTGTTCTAAATCTCTAATAATCAGAGAAATGCAAATCAAAACAACTCTGAGGTATCACCTCACACCTAGCAGATTGGCTAAAATGATAGCAGGGGACAGTCATAAATGTTGGAGGGGATGTGGCCAAATTGGGACATTAATGCATTGCTGGTGGAGCTGTGAACTGATCCAACCATTCTGGATGGCAGTTTGGAACTATGCGCAAAGGTCTATAAAAGACTGCCTGCCCTTTGATCCAGCCATACCATTGCTGGGTTTGTACCCCAAAGAAATTATAGATGAACAGACTCGCACAAAAATATTTATAGCCGCACTTTTTGTGGCGGCAAAAAAATTGGAAAACAAAGGGGAATGGCTGAACAAACTGGTATATGTTAGTGATGGAATACTATTGTGCTCAAAGGAATAATGAACTGGAGGAATTCCATGTGAACTGGAAAGACCTCCAGGAATTGATGCAGAGCGAAAGGAGCAGAACCAGGAGAACATTGTACACAGAGACTGATACACTATGGTAAAATCGAATGTAATGGACCTCTGTACCAGCAGCAATGCAATGACCCAAGACAATTCTGAGGGATTTAGGGAAAAGACGCTCCCCACATTCAGAGGAAGGACTGCAGGAGAGGAAACAAAGAAGAAAAACAACTGCTTGAACGCATGAGTTGAGGTGGACATGATTGAGGATGTAGACCCAAAAGGACCACACCAATGCAACTACCAACAATTTGAAAACCAGTGGAAATGCACATCAGCTATGGGAAAGGGAGGGGTTGGGGGGGGGGGGTGAAGGGGAAAGTAAGAACATGAATCATGTAACCATGGAAAATTTTTCTAAAAAATTAAAATTAAAAAAAAAAAAGAAAGAAAGAAAGAAAGGTTCAGACTAAAAGGCAACCAGATGACAAGCTGGTTTTCCACTGATGAGAACAATTGCAAGAGAGAGAGAGAGAGAGAGAGAGAGAGAGAGAGAGAGAGAGAGAGCAAGCTCCATAACTATATCCTTGGGGGGGGGGGGGGTGTCGTATTTAAAAACCAGCTTTGGTGACAGATACAATGACTCAGCAGATTAGGAGCCAGTCCTAGAGATGGAAGGTTCTGGGTTCAAATCAAATACTTCCCAGCTGTGTGACCCTAGGCAAGTCATTGACCTAGCCCTTACCATTCTTCTGACTCAGAACTGATACTTGGTATTGATTCTAAGACAGAAGGTAAGGGTTGATTGGTTTGTTTTTAAGTTTTTGTCTCTAGAAGCAACTTTGTGCTCATTGAATATTAAGAATTTTTTTTTTTTGACAAGTGAAATCTACCCTAATAATCCCAACAGGAAATTCATGGTTTGGAAGGTGAGGTAAATAAGAAAGATAAAATGCCCATCCAACCAAAGGGAAAGAATTGATTCTGTTTCTCTTTAAGGATAATTCAACAATGCTTGTCTGTGGAATTGTGTAAAATGTTCAGAGATCCTCACTAAATCATGCCTCCATGGAGGCAGGAAGGTCTGGTCTCGAGCCCTCCCTGTGACCCAAGAGGGATGATCATGCTTTAAATCAATTTAGCTCTCTGAGCCTCAGGCAATAACTAACACTGAGCTAAGTGCCAAGGAGGTACAATGTGTACTGGAAGTGGAAGTTCCCACATACCCCCAAATCACAGATCCTTCAGTGGAATAAAACCATATAAACACTAGTGTTTGTCCATTTGAGACTCAAGTTTTCTCCATTCTGAGTGAAGTGGAAAGAGAGAAGAACTTGGGAGTCAAAAGACATGAGTTCAAGCTATCGGAGTGACCCGCACCCAGTCACTTCCCTGAGTATCAGTTTCCTCATCTGTAAAATAACGGGGTTGGCCCAGGTGAATTCTGAGGACTCTTCTGGCTAAGATCAAAGATCCTGTCCTTTTAATTAGGAATCCCAAGCCAGATATCAAAACAGGCTTTTCACTCTAAAAGCAAAATTCCATTTCTCCCCTCTTCAAAGGTGGAATTAAGAATGAAATGACCCTCTTCCCTTTCACCTTTCCCCAAGCATCCGAGCACCCAAGTATTCTGGGAGCATCAAAACATTATCCTATAAAGAGGAAAACCGGAGAAGAAAGGATGCCATTTCAGCCAGGCTCATCGTCCTAGTTCCATTTCCTCACAGAATTCCGTCAGTACTACTGACTGCTCTTCTATGAATGAATGATGGGTCCTGACATCCTAGCAAGGGCACGTGTACGGTCCTGGGAAAACACACCGAGAACAGAGGAAGGAGTGAAAGAAGTGAGGCGGGTCACGATGGCCCGTTACCACGTCAAGGTCCTCCCTGGAAAATACCGAAAGTTGTGACACCAAAAGGCAATCGCCTGCTCCAAATAACCCATGGAAAAGAATAGCTAGAAAAGTGGGGGTGACCCAAAGCCAAAAAGCACCCCTTGTGGGACAGAGAGACGTCCGAGCGCTGGCCAGCCACTGAGAAGCAAAAGTCTCGCGGCCGCCATTTTGGGTCACTAAGATGGAAGGTCTGGAAGGGGTCTCGGTTCTCCTACGTGCTTCGGGGGGATGCGTGTGTCCTTCATCGCGAGGCCTACGTTGTGGCGTGTTTTTCTAAAGCTCCATTTACTGGCCTGTTTTTATTACAACTTGGGGCTCCATGTTTATACTAAACCCTCGAGAAAGCCGCTTCTGAGGTTCTGTTTCTGAGCCGAGGCACTGCAGTGACTCCCAGGAGCCGGGCCACTGTCCAGGCTGATCCCCTTCGAAGAGTCACCTCTCAGGCCCAGAATGCAGCCTGTGAAGCAGAGCTCCCGAGGATGGCAAATCTTGTGTGTGCGCACATGTGTGTGTGTGTGTGTGCGTGTACGTGTCTGTGTGTGTGTCTGTGCGTGTGTCTGTGTGTGTGTGCGTGTGTCTGCGTGTCTGTGTGTGTCTGTGTGTGCGTGTGTGTACACACGTGCGTGTGTGTGCGTGTGTGCACGTGTATGTGTGCATGTCTGTGCGTGTGTATGTGCGTGTCTGTGTGTGTGTCTGTGCGTGTCTGTGCATGTGTATGTGTGTGTGTCTGTGTGTGTGTGCGTGTGTCTGCGTGTCTGTGTGTGTCTGTGTGTGTGTGTGCGCGCGTGCGTGTGTGTGTGCATGTGTGCACGTGTATGTGTGCATGTCTGTGCGTGTGTATGTGTGTGTCTGTGTGTGTCTGTGTGTCTGTGCGTGTGTGTGCGCGTGTCTGTGCATGTGTATGTGTGTGTATGTGTGTGTCTGTGTGCGTGTGTCTGTGTGTGTGTGCGTGTGTGTGTGCGCGTGTCTGTGTGTGTGTCTGTGCGTGTGTCTGTGTGTGTTTGTGTGTGTCTGTCTGTGTGTATCTGTGCGTGTGTGTGCGTGTGTCTGTGCGTGTGTATGTGTGTGTATGTGTGTGCGTGTCTGTGTGCGTGTCTGTGCGTGTCTGTGTCTGTGTGTGTCTGTGTGTGTGCGTGTGTGTGCGCGTGTCTGTGCGTGTGTGTGCGTGTCTGTGTGTATGTGTGTGCGCGCATGTGTGTGTGCGTGTGTGTGCGTGTGTGTGCGTGTGTATGTGTGTGCATGTGTGTGCGTGTGTGTGTGCGTGTGTGCGTGTGTGTGCGTGTGCGTGTGTGTGCGTGTGCGTGTGCATGCGTGCTGGTTAGGGGAGATTGTCGCACCTCCACGCCCCTGTAACCATCCCGCACTAAGTCCTCCTTCATCCCCTGCCCCCCATCATCCTCTGGGATCGGGACGGGCCCAGAGAAAAGAAGGAGTCACAGAAGGGGGGAGGACAGCCGATCCCTCCACAACGCATTCAGAAAGTCAGGAGAAACTCGTCCCCTCAAAAAAGGGCCGGGGGCGTATGTTGGGTTCTTTGTAAGATAAGCACCGGGGCGGCCCGTTCTAAGAGATCGCCCGAAGGTTACAGCTGCTGGAGATGCAGCTCTTCTGCGTCTGCTCCTTCGGCCATGGACGTTTAGAGAACATTATCAGGGCTGCCACTTTTATAAAACTTTAGATTTCACCCGTGTGATTCTGCCCTCCACAAGCCAGGTGGCAGCCCTTCTATGCCTTTCGGAGCCGTGCCATCCACTGGCCTCCAGCCAGCCTCTCCAAACGTAGCTGGGCTCACCCTCACTCTAGGGGAATGTGCCCACCATCTGCGCTCCAACTTAACCCCTCTCCTCGCCCCTCACATCTGTGGGCCAGGCTCTGCTGGCCTAGTCCTCTCGGGGCCCTGCTGTGCCCAGAAAGGTGCCAAAGGAAGCGGAGCAGAAGGGAGCCCAGAGAAAGGGAGAAGCCACCCTCAGCTGCTGCCTCCTCCTTTCTTCTCCCTCTTCGGTGTGAGGAAACGGGTTCCTTTAGTGCTAACTAGGCCTCACCCAACCCCTCTGAAATGGCTGCTTGGTCCTTGGTCCTCCTTCACATCCTCGCCCCCACAACCAGCACCAATTCTCCATGACCTCCCAGGAGGTGAACTTATTCACATACAGACACATTGTCCAGGTTGGGGCAGACGGTGGCAAAAATCGACAGGTGGTCTTCTGACTCCGTTAGGGACAAAGAACCTGCAAGAGAAGGTCCGAGTGAAGTATTTCCACAGAAATATTAGTCTTGCCCCATAAAAACCATCATTACAAATAGCTTCTCCTGTGTTTCTTTTCCACTTTGGAAATAACAAATCTCATTGATAATTGGGTTACACAAAGAAAAACATCTAAGTGGGTTAATGAAAGAAAAGCGAGTCAAAAAAAGAGTTTAAAATTTCTCGTCTTGAGGTATCAAGACAGCTCTAGAGATCTTTTCTGAAAAATGTGCTTTTATTATGAAGCGAACAACCACCCACAAACACAAATAATCTAATGCGCAAAGAAGAATGGGAAGCTTCTACGGAGTAACCCCGAACTTTGGGCGCTTTGGCTTTCTAGTGCCTGTTAAAATGGACAACAAAGGAGCAGCGACGCTGTCCTTCTGGCCCTCTTCTGAATCTTCCGTTGTCCCGTGTGTGTTATCTCTCTGAGTGGCTGGTGGCTGGCTGTCGGTTTGTTTGCGACTCTTCTGAGTCCTGCTCATTCCTTTCTGCCTCCGCAGAAGAAGCAAGCAGAATCAAAAGAGGGGAGCCAACAGAGAGGGAGAGGCGCCCGTGCTTGCAGCCCAAAGGGTGGACGATGAGGCGACAGCCCGGCGTTAGGGGGACGCTCTCTCACAGCCGTTTCTGCAACAGCCATCGTCAGCCTGGCCTCCCACCCTTCCAGGGTTCCTGAAGGTATCATGAAAATTCCTTCTAACATCTTATCCGAGGGCAGACGGGCACAGGCCCAGGCTCTGCCTTCTCCCTGTGATTCCATGGAGAGGGCTCCACTAGCTCCCTGCAAACGCCCCGGCACAGGCGCTCCCTTCCACGGGCCCTGCACGTGTCTCGTATGGAGCGAGTGGTCAGCACGCCACGTCCTCCACTGGAGTCCAGGCTCCTTGTGGGCAGAGCCGGGCACAACAGGGATTCTTCATGAATGTTTGTTTGTCCCCCGACTGGCAAGACACCAACATACAAATCTGCCTCTGTGTACATATGTCTGTGCACGTGTGTGTGATCTCGTTTGGCCCAACGTGAAATGGGTCGCCTTGGAAGGAAGGGGGTCCCTGAAGCAGTAGCTGAACAACTACCAGCGGGGCTGTGGGAGGGGAGTTGATCTAGATGAGACGACATCATCTCTGAAATCCCTTCCAACCCTGCGCTTCTGAGTAGAGCCCTCCAGAAGTCAGGAATGTGTTTGGCAAATTTAAGTCAACAAATCAGAAGAGTAGACATTCAAGTGAATAATGGGGTCATCAGAAAGTTTACTACTTTAACTTTAAGCATATATTTGATATCGAGCAGCCTTAATGCTTTTACAAAACAACAAACCATTTTCATAAAACTACATACAAGAATTTTATAGCCTGTTTCCTCATATCTTTTGCAACGTAGAAAAATAAAACTTGTGTTTTCAAAGAGGACTCTTTCATAGATCAAATTCTCTTTTCAGAAATGAAATCAGACGGTAAGAGGGAAGCCCCCAGATGCCCCTACTTCCATTTGGAGGTGATGTACAACATCTCTCGGTACCTTCGCAGAACCAGCTACAAGCAGAATAGCCCAAGGCCTGGAGCTCAGAGTGGGGCACAGGACCAGCAGCCTCCTGGAACAGGAACGCGACTTCCTGCCGTTTTGCATCAATTAAATTCAATCCCATTAACCCACAGCTCGTGGAGAGGGACGAGGGACGTCGACCATCCAGAACAAGTGAGGACGCCATCATCAAATGTCAAGCTTTATAATGAAATTGTTTTTTGTTTTAATGAGCTCTGAGGGCTTTAATCTGACGAGTGCCACCTTTTTTGCCAAATAAATTGAAGTGGCTGGGTGGCACACTGACCCAGCCTGGAGTCAGAAGACCCGAGTTCAAATCCTACCTCAGATACTTATTAGCTTTGGACCCCAGATGAGTTATTTAAACTCTCTCAGTCCCAGTTCCCCCAACTATAAAAATGGGGATAACAGCCGTTACTTCCCAGCATGGCTAGGAGGGTCAAATGAGGGAATATTTGTGAAGTCCTTGGCACAGTACCTGGCACATAGTAGGCCCTCTAAAAATGCATGTTCCCTTCCCTTCCCCCATCCCAAATTAAAATCAACAGAACCCGAGGCTGTTCGGGGGATTCCACTGATGCAAACAATGCTGTCAGCCATGGGAAGCCCTTCTTTCCCTGAGAGGCCAGCTCAGAGCTTCACTACCTTCTAGGTGAAACAGGAGGGGGGCCTCCAAAGAGGATCGCAGCCTTCCTCTCATGCCCGAGTGGCCGTGGGATCAGGGCAAAAACAGCTCCATTCTGGGGCTCTGAATTTTTAATATTTTCAGTTCACTGTTTTCCTTTAAAAGTTTAATAAGAGAATGTGAGCAGGACGAGGGCAACATAATGCGGCTTTAATGTGTGTTACCCCGAAAAGTCATCTGCCTTTTATCTAAGGCTCCAGCAGCAGCCTGGGAGTCGCATGAAGAGCCCAACGTACATGAATGGGTGTGGCGAGGCGATGGGATGAACTTGGCCTCCCCTGTTTTCCTTGGCCTTTACTGCTCTCCCTCGCTTATTATTCCTTCTTGGTCCAACATCTCTTTTCATTAAAATAGTTCATATTTTCTCCAATTTAAAAAAAAAATACATTGACCTGATGCTGAAAAGTAATGCTTTTCATATGCCTAATGAAAAGCACTGGGGTTTTGTTATTTGAGAAAAAATGTCATCATAAAACGATATCCTTGGGAATCGACGAGTAAAAAACACTGAGGGACTGAAAGCTCAGAAGTGAAGACGTCGGCAGCAACAGCGCCATCCCGGCCAGGCACCGACACCTGCCCTTGTGGCCACCCGGATCATGGGGAGGACGTGGCGGCAGCCCCCGGCCCAGCCCTCGCGCCCCCCACGCTCGGCTCACTCCATCACAAAGGAGAAGCCAGGTGGGCCCACGACATCCCTCCCGGCCCCACAATCCTGCCTCCACGGAGGTGGTCGAGGCCGGACCCCCCCCTCCCCCCGAGAGCCACCGCGCCTACCCGGGGACTTGTTGACGTCCCTGATGACCTTCTGCAGCTCCTTCATCTCCACGTCCAGCTCTTCGTAGTTGATTTCTCTGGAGTCCACCTTCGGGGCTTGGAAGAGCGACGGGTCTGTGCCCAGGTAGGAGCACTGCAGGTGGCCCTTGTCGCTCAGCGTGACGATCACTCCCTTCAGGTCTCTGCGGGGAGGAAGGAAAGCGTGAGCCGCGCGGGCAGGGGGGCGCCGGCAGGGCAGCCACGATGGGACCGCCAAGGGCTGCAGCCACGAGCTCCTTCCACCCAAGAAGGACGACTTACGGTGCCTTGGGCAGGGGTGAGCCCATGGCCCGGCCTGGGGCCCGGGGCAGACCCAGAAACCCAACAGAGCCCCCTCAACAAGCCCGGAGAAAGGATGCCGGCTCGGCCGCTCTCCAGTCTGGGCTGCCCACTTTCCCGGGGCGCCTGGAACAGCTCTTGATGCTCCTGCTGGCGGCTGGCCGGCATCGCCAGGAGACGCCAAGGTCTGCCAGGCCCTCTGCCTGGGGGGTCTCGTTTGTCCTCACAACAGCCCCGGGGGGGGGGGTACTATTAATAGACCCATTTCAGAGATGAGGAAACTGAGGCCGAAAAATATGAAGCAACTTGCCCAGGGCTCCACAGCTAGTAAGTATCTCAGGAAGGATTTGAATTCAGTTCTGCCTTACCCCACGTCTAGAACTTTGAGCGCTATATGGCTCTCACTCACACATACACACACATCATTCTGTCTTCAAATCAATACCTTGTATTGGTTCTAAGGCAGAAGAGCGGTAAGGGTAGGCAATGGGGTTGAGTGACTTGTCCAGGGTCACACAGCTGGGAAGAGTGAGGCCAAATGTGAACTCAGGACCTCCGTCTCTGGGCCTGGCTCTCCATCTACTGAGCCACCCAGCTGCCCCCACCTATATTTTTTATGTCTCTCCGATGCCACTTCTGCATGAAAGTCGTCCTCGGCAACAAGGCCTGCCACTGCCCAAAGGTTGCACAATGAGGGCCCTCTGGGGGCAGCTGGGCATGCAGACAACTTTCAAAGGGCCTTCTAGCTCCTGGTGCCAGTCTGCTGATTCTGGGCCAAGTTATGTGCTCTGGGGCACTGACTAAAAGGCAGCTGGTGGCAGAGTTGACACAAGCCAAGGCCAGGAGCCAGGAAGTCCTGGGTTCAAATCTGGCCTCAGATCCTTTCTATATAGGTGACCACAGGCAATTCATTGACCCTCACATGGCTTTCGTTTCCTCAACTGCCAAATGGGGATAATAATAGCTGCTGGCTGCCAGGGCCGTGGTGAGGATCCTCAGAATATTATAAAGAGAATATTAGAAAGCTCTCAGCACAGGTGCTCTGGTAAAGTTAGTTTTCTTCCCTCCCATCCCCATCCCCAGGAGCTGCCCTTCTCACTACCTTGGGCCCAACAGCACTACTTCATCCCAAACTAGGAGCAAGATGGGGCATCAGAAGACCTCCCCATCCACAGGGAGCCCAGACTGCGCTGCATCTGCCTCTGTGCCTCCGAGAAGAGAGGCCGAGGCTCCCGGCAAGCACGTGCCTCCCCGAATCCCAGCTGAACAAGGAGCAGGAGGAGCGTGAGCACGAGGGACATTTTGTAGCTTCTTGCCCGTGGGTGGCCATGACCAAAGAACTGGGCACATGGTAGCTGTACACTGGGGAGGGAATGTTTGCCCTTCTGACAGTCTTCTGAACATGGGGCAGCTCCGTGCCACCTTGAGGCACCGGACAGGGCTGGGAATGGTACCTGGGATTTCACAGGTACAACAATGGCCCCGATGAAGAAACTCCCTCTGCAAAACAGGCCCTCGTCTTCTCTGCAACTTCGTTTTATTTTTTTTTTTTAGATTATGTATATCAACTTTTTTATTTTAGAATTTAGATAAATTCTATTATATATTAACTTATTATATATACATATATGCATATATAATTATATTTTAACTCCTATAATCTATCTATATATATCTATATAGAGGGAGCACTGAAGTTAACTGGCTTGCTCAGGGTTATGCAGGCTAAATGGTGTCTGAGGCAGAACTGGAAATGCCACACTATCAGCCACTGACTTCCTCCGAGGCCCAAAGGCAACAAGAAATACCTTTTCAGGGGCCTTTGGTGACCTCACTTTGTGACACTCATGATGGTGTGGTAATTGGATTAAGTCTACACTGTCCATCTTTAGATTTAATCACCAAAGGTGAGAGCACCTTCCAGTTCTGGGAGGTCCTAACCTACGTGTGCTAGAGTGAGTGACCAATCAGAATCGACTGACCGCCCCCAGGCGTTCTATGAGAAGCGTCTATTGTGATTGGACACGCGGGCTAGGCATACGTGACCCCTTTAAAAAGAGGGAGCCGAGTGAGTGAGGGGTCTTCGGTTGAAGAGGGCTTCTGGTGATGGACCTCTTCTGGTTCGTGGAGGAGTGCTGGAACGCTGAGACCCTGGTGCGGCGGCTTTCAATATCTTCTTTTGAATTCCACATGGTGAGTTTAAAGCCTGAATCTTCCTGAACTTCTCTTAAGGAACTTCTTTTAATAGACTCTGTGAATGGAATTTTGCTTCATTCGCCTCCGGGCCTCTGGCCCTCTGTCGACTGAGGGTTAATTAGATCTACCCGGATTAATTAGAGGATCGTAGTAAATTACCTACTGGGTTAGATTCTATTTCCTTATTTCCTCTCTCTCTCTTCTAAATTATAAATAAACTTCCATAAAAGTCAATTTTGACTTGAGATTATTCTTAATTGAGGATTGATAATAGTTCAATCCTCTGGTGAACATCTTTTAATATACTGAACCCAAAAAAACCCCTTTTCCCCCTTACGACGGACATATACGTGGAAAGATGACATTGAGTCAAGCAAGGCCGCCTGCTTCTCTGCCAGCGTCCAAAAGGGAACAACAGGGCCTGCTCCAGCATCCCAGGAGCTCAGTGGAAATGGTCTCTGGGACAACCTGGGTGACGTGCAACTGCCTCCCTAGACTGGTTTCCTCCTCAATAAAATGATGGAGTTGAACTCAGCAGGCTCCAAGATCCTTCCACCTCTATGATTCTTTGATTTAAAAGGATGAAGGACAGAAATTCAATAAAGAATTTTCTCTGACTCTAAATCCATCAATATCTACTTTGATTCTGCACTTCTAGGAAGTCTCGTGCCTTCCCGTCATGAATTCCTTCTTCAAGCAGCGTTACAAGGTACAGGCATGGCAAGAACAAAATAGTATTTCCACAGCTCTGTGCTGTCATCGCTCTGGGCACGGGTGCAAGTCCTCCACCCCCTTCTCGTCCAGGGTCCCTTTGACGAGTGCCTCACGTAGATGTCCACATGAGGACCCACCTGGGGACTGACCCCGGCATTCATGGGGCACCCACACCGCCCAGACAGCCCATCTGTTGTCTCTGGATTTTGAAAGAATTATAGACTCTCAGGATGGAAAGGAAGCCCAGCATCATCTAGTCCTTTCCCGGAATGCCCGGGGTACATCCAGCGCGTTGATGATCTCTTCAGTGTCTGCCTGGATTGGATCATTCCTAACAGGTAACGGGTAACAGAAGCCACTATGAGTCTCGTCTGTCGTCCTCTGAGAGGCCGCCTCAGAACCTGTGGTACATTGTGATCCGTGGCCATAGAACATCCCAGAGAGAACAATGCGGTGACAAGGCAGATTTTGTTTTAGGGAGACGGTGGGGCCACTGAGATAAACTATTTCACCAGCGTTTACTACCTCTGAAACTACTATGTTCAAGATACATACTGATGGGCCAGTATGTGGTAGCACAGAATGGGTGCTCATGGACCGCTGTAGGGCCTGTCCATCCAAGACCTGTTGCATCCTCAGCGGTCAGGGATCACCTGGTCATCTGGCTTTGCAAGGCCCATCAAAAGCATTTATTAAAAGGACACCATGAAAATAACTGAACATATACCAAAGGTTGTTGGCCGAAGAAGGGGAAGTGAAGGAACTCTACAAACTCAAAAGGGCTTTCCAAATTCAACGAACATATATTTTAATACTTAGTGGCTGTTAAAACCAGTGGAAATGCGCGTTGGCTATGGGGGGTGGGGGGAGGGTGGTCAAGGGGGGATGAAGGGGAGAATAAAAACATGAATCATGTAACCATGGAAAATTTTTCTAAAAAATAAAATATTAAAACAAAAACAAAAACAAATACTTAGTGGCTTCTGTGCAAAAGTGAGGATTGAGGAGAATGAAGAAAAATAAGTGGGAAGACGTGGTTCATGAGTAATAGATGAAAGTGGCCAAAGGCTTGATTACACAAGAATGTACATAAGTACGTTACATGGGAAGAGAGTTAGAAGGTATCTCCTCAAGAAAACTAAGTAAAATCAAACATGCAAAAACGAAATGTAGCTGAGTGTTTCTGAGCAGGGAGCAACAGGAAAATGTTGAGTCATTTTCAAATCAGCTGGCTGCTATCTACAGTCAAACATGTTACAGCAAAGATAAAAATCAGTATCAAATGAGACTAAAAATGAGATGTGGTGTGCAACTGAGGCAACTCAAAACTGACCTTTTTAATCAAGCTATTGATCCTGAAAATGGGAAATGAATAAAAGAATAGACACTGACACAGAATAACATCATTTTTCTAGCAGGGTTCAAACAATGTAAATCAAGCATCCCAGAAAAGCCAAAGGAGGATAGAAAACAGAGAAGAGAGAATTTTAGCCAGAAAAGCTGATCTCCCTGCCAAGAAGTGATATGGCTGCCAACGGCAACACAGGTTTCAAATACAAGCTCATTTGTAAAATCGCACAGAGAAGGATAGAAGATTATAAACAATATCACCTCATAAAAGAGTGAGAAGCAGCAGTGGGAAAAACAACTTTAGAGAGCTTTGGCAAAGGACCCAAATAACCTAGATCATCCCTGGGGCCTTTAGGGATAGAACTGGAGAGAGGTCAATGAACAGATGGAAAATGCAAGAAAAAGTGGCAGAGATTTCTGAATCTAACTCTTTTCTCCATGAACTGAAGGGTAAAGTAAAAACAGCTCTTAAAAAAAAAAATAATGTGAATTAAGCTTGAAAAAGCAGCTGGATCAGTCCAAGTCCAGAAGGAGAAAGCCTGAGTTGAGGGAGAAACAATTTTGAGGGTGTTAAAGGACAGACTCTCAAGATATTTCAAAAGATGAAGGACAGATACCAAATACTTGGGGGGGGGGGGAATCAAGGATTAAATTATTGCATCAAAAAGTGATTTTGAAAAAATTGTGCAGATCGAAGCATACTATTTTTCTATTTTTCACTTTTTCTTCCTGGGTTTTTTTGTTTGTTTGTTTTCTTCCACAGCATTAACTGATTTAGAAATGATTTGTATGATCACACATGTATAATCTATATCAAATTGTTTATTGTTTAAGGAGGAAAGGAGAGAATTTGAATTCGAAATGTTAGGAAATGAATGTTAAAAATTGCTTTTGCATATAATTGGGAAAAATATTATTAATAGAAAAGTAAAAGAAAGACAATATCCCAACTACTGACCCCTGTGAAAGGCACTGTGTCATAGTAGAGAGTAAGCTTGTCTCAGAGTCAGAAAGATCTGGGTTCAAGTCCTGCCTCTAATACAGTGTGTAAGGCGGTGCTCTCACCAAGCTGTGAAAGAGTTGCCCTTGTGTAACAGTGGCGGGAGTTTTCTCGCCGGGGACAGCCTATGCCGTCCAGGTCACGGCTACAGCCAAAAACAGAAACAAAAAACCTCAAAATCTTTATTGGAATCCACATTGAACACAGCCTTGATGAAAGGATGAGAAGGGAACTGAAGGCTTCACAAAGAATGTTCGACAGCAAACCACACTGTTATGGTCACAACTGGCTGAGAGGCACGTGCGGAGCATACAAGGTCTCTCTGGGCTGACTCCGAGTTAAGTACAATAAACTGTCAATTCATTTGAGCCAAATTGAGCCTTACAGCAGGGCATTCATGACAATGTGTGTGCCCCACCCTGGTGGTCCTAGGGACCCCTTTTCAGATAACTGAAAGAAATGCTCAGTTGCAGTTAGAGGTTAGTAACAAGATGCAGTTTTTCCTCATCCAAGTTCACAGACCCCACCTCCTTGAATCCCTTTTGGGAATTTAGGAGTTCTATTAAGAACTCTAACCCTAACCCTCAAAGGCTCTCCTCCAAGAAAGTGTCTCCTATCTGTGTTTCAAGATCATATAAGATTTCTTTAGTATTAACAGTGGACATCACTTTGTTCTCCATGACCAGATTTTTCATATCAATTGTTAAATAACACAAGAAGATATGCTAGCCAATGTGGGTCATTCTTTATCGTGTAAGACATCTAGTGTAGAATCCAAATGTGAAGAATCCTTCACCGGCAATGGGGAGGTCTCCCTGGAGCCTACAAGAGCTCCCTAAATGCAATCCATTTTGAGTTTGGAGCCAGCTTCCAGGGAAGAAATCCCTTCTACTATTGTAAAGCTCTTCCACAGCGGGAAGCACTGAGATAAACAACTTGTTCTGGACCACAGAGTATGTGTCTGAGGTGAGACTCAAACCCAGGTCTTTGTGACTCCAAAGCCACTCCCTACTCATTATAGCATGCCATCTCTCTCCATAGGAGACCTGAGAGACAAAGAGAGAAAAAGAGACAGAGAGAGAGAGAGGAAAGAGAGAATGAGAGATGGGGGGAGGGGAGAAAGAGAGAGAGAGAGAGAGAGAGAGAGAGAGAGAGAGAGAGAGAGAGAGAGAGA
>NC_058130.1:17753280-17779762 GCF_016433145.1 Gracilinanus agilis | reverse complement strand
AATATAATATAATATAATATAATATAATATAATATAATATAATATAATATAATATAATATAATATAATATAATATAATATAATATAATATAATATAATATAATATAATATAATATAATATAATATAATATAATATAATATAATATAATATAATATAATATAATATAATATAATATAATATAATATAATATAATATAATATAATATAATATAATATAATATAATATAATATAATATAATATAATATAATATAATATAATATAATATAATATAATATAATATAATATAATATAATATAATATAATATAATATAATATAATATAATATAATATAATATAATATAATATAATATAATATAATATAATATAATATAATATAATATAATATAATATAATATAATATAATATAATATAATATAATATAATATAATATAATATAATATAATATAAGGGAAGAAGTGCTGCTGAATGGAGAGAAGGTGACGGCAGAGCCTGGGATGACCCACTTGGCAGCGTGACCCAAACTTACTTACCTTCCGAGGTTCCTGGGCCACAAGCTGCGATGACACGCTGTGGGGAAGGCGCTCAGGTGCATCCGGGAAGGGGGCTTCTGTACCTAAGCCCTCTAAATGACAGGCCCACTTCCTACCCTGAGCCCTACATATCTGTAGCCTGTTGGAAGTCCAAGCAGAAGAAATAACCCATGTTCTAGCCATTGTCAAAGAGCCGTTATCTTATGAAGTCTGTGCTTGCACGCTATTTCCCATAAAGCCTAATTCTTAAGGACATTATCACTAAAGGAAAATTTCCTCCGAGTTCATCTTTCTAATACCTCATTATGAGCCCATCCACAAACACTGCCATTCCCTGGGCCTAATCAATAAGCTAGTAAACACAGAGCTCTTGAACGGTCCACAAAGGTTCCACAGGAGCCCTGGAAGTCAATAAAGCAAACCATGGAATAGCTGTACTTACAGTCCTTATGTTCTCCCTTCATTGGGACTCAATACAGCCAAGACGAAATGGGAGAAACAAAAGAATGGTGCCCGATCTGACGTAACCCTGGGCCACCCCATAAATGGCACCCACTGCACAGGGAAGGGAGAAGAGACTGGTTTCTTGAATGTCAGAGTTCAAGAGAAAAAAGATCGTTTGGTGTGTGTCTGTCTATCTGTCTGTCTGTCTCTTTTTCCTTTCTCTCTCTGTCTCTCTCCTTCCCTCCCTCTGTCTCAGTCTCAGTCTCTTTCTCTCTCTCTGCCTCTCTTTCTCTCCCTCCTTCTATCCCTCTCTCTCTTTCTCTGTCTCTCTTTGTCTCTCTCCTTCTCTCCCTCCCTCTGTCTCTCTCTCTCTCCCCGCCCCCTCCCCAACCTGGTTTTTTCCCCTATTTTTAATAAAAGGCAGTCCTTTCTTAAGCAGCCTTGCCTCTCCCATCTCCTTGCCTTCTAAGTGAGAGTGCTCTCAACTCAGCTCAACTCAACAAGAATTCATTAAGCACTGTGAAAGGGAATTTTTATTCCCTTTGTCTATTTTAAGTTAATCCACCAAGAACTTAAAGTACTCCTACTTAACTGCTGGTAAGTCACTAACAAAGAAAGTTCACACCCCAAAAGGCCACAAGCCCTGTCCTCCCCCCAGCAGCGCCGGGCAAATTGGGAGGCTGTGATTGGTTCCTGTGAAGTGGAGAGAGACAGGAAGTGATGTGGAGAAACTGCTTATAAAAAGCCAGCCCAAGGACTCCCAAGGAGGCATTTTAGGAGGAATTCGGCTGAAGAGGAGTTTTTTTCTGTGATTCATTCTGCGAGGCACTTTACGAAGATGAAGATATATTCGCATTGGTGAGTTGGGCTGAAGAAAGAGGCTTACGCTGGTGAGGCCCTTGTGGAAGAGGCTACCAGACTTCCACGTGGAGACAAACTTTGTCAGGAGCGAGCTGAATTTCTTCAGATAAGAGCTCTAGGGTGGTAGGCTAGAAAATATTTTCTACTCCCCTCATACATTTCCCTCCTTTTACTATATTTACATTAAATTAAATTACTAAGAGCTACTAACAACATTTTGACTTAAGAAGTTAATTTTATAAATGGCAACCACAATAATTCTTTTTTTAACCATTATTATCTTTGTCAACCCAAAATTTTTATTACTACATTTGACAACCAATTCTAATTATTACAGCACCCACTGTGGGCTAGGCACCATGTTCCTGTGCCCAAAATGACAAAAGCAAAATGGTTATTTGCTTTTAAGAAGAGAAAGGGGATGGGATGAGCCTGGCCAAAAGAAGAAAAAAAAAGTCCATAAACTAGACAGATTTGTCTAGTTTTTCCCCTCCTGGGACCTTCTTCTCTGGGTTCAGGAGCTCGATGCTCTCATAGTATCCACTGGCTAGGTACCATGCCCCCAGCCCTATCCTACTCCCTTCAGTGATCCAGATTCTCAAATTGCTTCCTGTCTTTTTCATCCCATCCAAACTCTCTTCTCTCTTAGGGTTATTATTATTCAGTTATTTCAGACATGTCTGACCTTCCATGACCCCATTTGGAGTTTTCTTGGCAAAGATAATGGAGTGGTTTGCCATTTCCTTCTCTAGTTCATTTTTTAAAAACCTTACCTTCTGTCTTAAAAGCAATAATGTGTACTGGTTCCAAGGCAGAATAACATTAAGGGCTAGGGAGTGGGGGTTAAGTGACTTCCCCAGGGTCACACAGCTAGGAATTGTCTGAGACCAGACTTAAACTTGAACATTCAAGATGAATCTTCCTGATTCCAGACCTGGAATTGTCTCCATGACACCATCTAGCAGCCCTTTAGATAGTTTTCAATTAGATATTCCATGTCTTCTTCTATTTTCTTCATTCTTTTGATTTTGTTTCATCATTTCTTGATTTCTTATGAAGTCATAGCTTCTATTTGCCCAATTCTAATTTTTAAAGAATGAATTTCTTCTGTGACTTTTGATCCTTCTTTTGCATTTGGTTCTTTCTACTTTTCATGTAACTCTTTTCTTCACGGATTTTTATACCTCTTTTTCCAGTTGACCAATTCTGCTTTTTAAACTATTGTTTTCTTTTTTGCATTACTTTCATTTCTTTTTCCCATTTTTCTTCAACCTATCTTATTTGATTTTTTAATTCCTTGAGTTCTTCCAGGGCTTGAGACAAATTTCCATTTTTCTTTGAAGTTTTACATGTGGTTGCTTGTATCTCACCATCCCCTATTGACTCCATATTTGCCTCCATAGAAATTTTCTAGGGTGAGGTGTTTCTTTTGCTGTTTGCCCATTTTCTCAGTCTTTTTTTGCCTATGGACTGGGAATTCTAAAAGCTGCTGGTTCTGTCTCCTCTGAGGCTGGCTTGCAAGGCTCTGCACTCTGAGCTATTATGCCTTAGAGCCAGGCCTTCACTGCAATGCAGGCTTGAAAAGACCAAGCTCTGTGGACTTGTAGCTCTCACTGCAGACTGGTGCCAGGGCCTGGGACTCCAATGGGTGGCTCTGGGGTACAGTGTTCTGTTGGTGCTGTAGCCAGGGTCCTGAGATCCTGTAGTTAGCCTCTGCCCAGGCTCAGAACCAGGCACCCGTGGGGTGGGGAGGAGAAAGAGGATTTTGGCCAGCACTCCTCTGTGTGCAGTTTTGCTTCTGGTTCCCACTTATCCCATGAAAATTGCCTTTCTCTGCCTATCTTTCAAGTTGTGATCAATAAGGGAGCCCCCTCACTCCGTCTGGCTGTTGGGTTTTTGATTCCTGTCATTTTGAGGCACTTTTTAAAGATTGGTTTGGAAGGATTGTCAGAGTGGTTTCCGTCTTCCCTAGCTAATAAGCCACCATCTTGGCTCACTTTTTACTGCCCCTTAGATATTTAAATGTATAATTATGTTGTGCTGAAAATGTGGCCATGTGGAAACTAGTCATTCCGCTTCTCCTCTCCTCTTGAGAGCTACATATTCCAGCAGCTTCTGGGCACTGAAAGACCCATCTCCATGCTTAGACTTTCCTCTTGCTGTCTTACTAGAAAGGAAAAACCTCTCTAGTCAGAAGGAAAACGAGTGAGTGTGACCACCACAAAAAAGAAAGCAGATGGTCCTGGGCTTCTACAGTGCAAAAGCTTGTGCTCCTGACTCGAGGAACACAAGGTCTGGATTCCAATCCCATCTCCAACACTTCCCACCTGGATGACTTTTGGACAAGTTCCCTCATTTCTGGGGCCTCGATTTCTTCATTAGTAAAAGGTGGAGGCTGGGAGCAGTCATTCTGCCTGCCCTAAATCTACAGCCTTCCCTCTAAATGAAGCAAACAAAAATCATGGGAGGGCTTGCTTACTCCTCTCTGGTTCTTATGTCTCAATGACAGCACTTAGATAACTAAACAACTGGCACATATTTCAATTAAGCTTCAAGATCACCTTTCTTTAGAGCCGCCTCCTAAACAAAGAACAGGCCTAAGCTATCTACTAATTCCCTCTTGATTCTAACTTTTTTCCTGTAACAGTTTACACTCTTCTTTGATCATAATTTGCCTCAGATCAAAATTTGGCTCCACACCTTCCTCCACCCCCAAACCCTCTGAGAAGCTTACTCTGAATTTGCTCGGCTCCATCCTCCCTTTACAAGCCTTCATCCTATGGGTTCCACGAAGGCTAACCTTTGCTTTTGTGTAGGCTCATCACCTAAATGCTGTGAAGTGTTACTACCGAATCATCCCACTGGTTCTCCCTTATCCACGCAGTGACTTCTTTTAGCACAGATAACGGTCCTTGGCCTGCAAAACTCTTCGTACACCTTTTCCTCCTGCCTTCATCACCTGGCTAGTCCATGCTGCCACCAAAGGCATAAGGACTCCCTGCATAAATAGGCCAAGAGATAGAAAAACATATGAGAGAGACAGACAGACAGGCAGGCAGGCAGGCAGGACAGAGACAGACAGACAGGCAGATAGACAGACAGAGTTCCTGCAATCTGCTTGAGGGAAGGCTTCTGAGAGGAGGAAGAAAAGTCCATCAAGCTAGAAGCGAAGCCACCATGAGCAGGGTCTCTCATGAAATGGGGTCTGGGTGAGAAGACACTCTCCAGGGTGAGGCAACTGAAGAGAGGGTGGAAGACTCCCCAAAGGGACCGTTTAGGGATGAGTCTCCTCTGGGAGTGAGTGGATGCACTCAATCTGCTCTATTTGGGGTCAAATGAATAACTGGTTTCAGATAGGAAAACGAAATATTCTTTCTGTTCCTATTCATTTCCGGAATGGACCCACGAGGCAGAGGCCCCTGGTGGAGGGAGGGTAGGGGGGCTGCAACTTGGAGCTTTAAACACCAAAGGAACTCTGTGGCACGACCAAATACCAATAAGAAATGAATCCAGGGATGAGCCCCATCGAGATCGCAGCCACTGCTCACAAGGGGAAATCGAGCAAGAAAGCACCAAGAGCCGCTGGCCAGACAACTCGCGGCACATCTCCCATGTCACCCTTCCAGCCTGGAAGTCCAGAAGACATGGATTCAAGTCCCACCTCGGACACATCCCTGCTGCATGATCCTCTACAGAGCGGCGAACTGCTCTCCGGCCCCCGGGATCGCTCTAAAACGCTGAGCTACAGAGAAGGTACCAACCTAGATTTGCAAAGTCCCCCCAACGCCCCCAACTACCCTATTGAAGTGAAATCCAGGTCCTGCCCTGCTCCCTTTCCATACAATCACCACGTGAACCCCAAGGCCGACCTCAGAGCCTCTGCATCTTCCTTTGAAGGGAGGAACTGAGGCATTTTTGTCCTTTAGCCAAAAGCTCTAACCCAGGGCCTGGCCCGTAAGAGGGCTTTAGTAGGTGCTTCTTGACGCTCTTCACTGTGTGGCAGCGCACTGATGAGCTGCTAGGCGCTCCTTTTGAGCTCAAAAGGCCAAAGGAACAAACTCTGCGTAGGCTCAGATGCAATCAACCCCCACCTAGGGGGCAGCTGGGTGGCTCAGTAGATGGAGAGCCAGGCCTAGAGACGGAAGGTCCTGAGTTCAAATCCTGCCTCAGACACTTCCCAGCTGTGTGACCCTGGGCAAGTCACTTGACCTCCATGGCCCACCCTTACCAATCTTCTGCCTTGGAGCCAATACACAGAAGTTAAGGGTTTAAAAAAAAAAACCACCTAGAGTCCAAGCCCTGACTCGTGGGAGCCCTTGTAATGGGTTCGGGGGGGAGCGAGCCTGGCACTGCCCCTTCCTCGAGGCTCTGTCCCCACCGAGAGCAGCCCTCCATCTGGCAAACTGCCCCTTCCACGTGGAATTTCAACGCTGGCTAAAGATTTCCACTGCAGACATTTGATTGCACGCCGTATTCCAGGCAAGGAAAGAGGCAGATCTGAAGGGCCACTCGCAATCGTGAAGCCCTCACAATAGGAAACAAATTACTCTGGTATTGAAAATAACTTGACTGTGCAAAGCAACTCCCACACACATGTGGTAGCAATTTGAAAGGCTCTTTTATTGGATTCTGGTCCTCGTCCCGCCGTGCGCTTTTTGTCCGTCTACTCTTACAAAACAAAATTTTCACAACATAACCTTTTAAGAAATCAAAATGCTTCAGATATTTTCCATCATACAGTATCCATCCGATACCAAACCCGACTCTCCGACTTGCCCGATCCGTCGGCGAGCACCAACTTTAGATTTATTTTAAAAAGAAAACGACTTTCTCGTTTCTGCTCCCGTCCAGCCGTGTGACTGTAGAAGCCTTTTCTGCTATAATAATTAAACCAAAGATTTGCTCTCTCTCTTTTCCTGCCCTTTCTTGCCCTGTGGAAGAGGAGTCAAATAAGGACTAATTCGGGGGGTACGGGGGGGGGGGTTCGCGGCTGAAAAGAGAAGAAGAAAAATACCTTCACAGCATTGTTTTCTTCATTGCTGATAACCAAATTTGAAAGATAATGAAATCCACTCCATGTTAAGGAATATAGAATTTGGTGACTCAGAGGACAGAGAGCTGGGCCTCCACATGGGAGGTCCAGGCTCTTCCTCGCTGCATGACCCTGGGCAAGTCACTTAAGGTTTGCCTCGCCGGGCCCAGACCGTGGGTGAAGTTGACAAACACAAGAGGGATCTGAAATCTTGAATTCTCGTCCTTGGCCAGGTGCTGGCGCCAGGCCCCTCGTGTCCTTCAGTCTCTGGCCTGCTTTTCTGGAGGGTGTTGGATAAAATGTCCCATAAAGCCCAACTGGTGCTAAATCTGCGGGCCAGAGAACTGCCAATTAAGCATGAAGTCTTAAGTGATATCATTTTTCTTTCTCTTTAACCCTTTACCTTCTGTCTTAAAATCAATCCTAAGTATCCGCTCTGAGGCGAGGCACCCCTCCTGCCAGGGCCCCCTTGTCCCTCCCTCCCCCCAAGTCCAGGTGAGGGGAAGCGGGTCAGTGGCCCCGCCTCCTCCGCCCCCTCCACGCTGTCCAGACTGCTATCCCGAGAATCTGAGGAAGGGTCTACGTGAGGACGCCGTGAGGGTCCCTCCACCATCCGGAGTGGCAGACTTTCTTCTGTCGCTAATTCACACCCTTCCTCCTCGGCCTCCATACGAGGGTCCGGGAAGCCGGTCCTGGCAGCGGGCCGAGTCCGTCCCTCTCTCGCACGGCCTTGCGAAGGGGAAGGGGCTCCGCGTTGTTACTCGGGGCCGGGAGGCGACTGCAGAGAATTCCAGCGTACAGTCGGATGGCGGCCAACCGAGGAGGCGGAACTTCCGAAGAAAAAGGAGCCTGTGGAGTGAGTGGGCCAGCAGGCAGCATGTGGGCTCTGATGTGGCAGGAAGCCTGGGCCGGCCCCATCGGCGCTCCCGGCGCTCCCGGCTACACGCTCCGCCGGGGTCCTGCGGCTCCGCCGGGGTCTGGTGGCTCTGCCGGGGTCTGGCGGCTGTGGGCACTTGCGTAGGCCGCCCCCTTCCCTGGACGTTCGCCCTTGGGAGCCTGGCAGGAAGGTGACCAGAGGGCTGGACACACCCCCTGAGCTGCGGCGTGGAGGGGATCCTGGTTAGTAAGCGGCGACCCGGGAAGTCCAGCCCAAAAGGCCGTCCCGGCCGTCCACGACGGTCATTCTGCAATAAAGCAGGCTTCTGCCGCGGGAGCGCCGCAGGGAGAGAATCACAGAAATTAGAGCCAAGAGAAAACGAAGGCCGTCGGGAAGAGGCTGCAGGGCCGGGCCGGGGCCTCTGAGGAGAGGTAAGAGAAGCCTCCAGGCCCGGAGTTCTGGCGTTCTGGCTGGCGGCTCCTCAATGCACACGAGCAAGTCGGGTCATGGGACCGCTCGGACCCCTTCTGGGTCTCCGCCCCGTGCCTGGAGGCCTCGCTGACCCCCAGAACGATCCCATTCCGGCGCTACGCCAGGCCCAAACGCCTCCTGGCGGCTTCAAGAAATCAGATTTACGTGTACTTGACCCCTCCGGTGGCTCAGGCCACCCCAAAGCCAATTCTCCGGCCTACGCCTCGAGGGGGCCACGTCGGGCAGATTGGGGGAGCCGCCGAGTGCTTCTGTATATCGAGAACTCTCTGGAGGTGCGCACACGCAGGCCCCCCGCTGGGGGCTCTCCCACCCCAGCTAAGCGAGCGCTGCCGCCGCTGTCAGAGCCCCCGAGAAGCGCATCAGCTGAAAACCCGATCCAGGCCCTCAGCCAGGCCTCCGAGAAGCCGAAAGGGCCGTCCCAGGACCAGAAACTGCTGGCTCCAGGGAGGCCGGCCGGGCCTAGGCTCGCCTGACCAGGAGGGAAGGAGGCTCCTGCCCAGGTGCGGCAGAAAAGGGCCAGCGAGGCCTCCCTCGCCACGTGCTCCTCCATTTGCGGCCCAGAAAGCCAGGACCCTCCCCAGAGCGCCCCCTCCGTCACACAGGCAGGTTTCTGGGTTTCTGGCAAAATGTTACTTTTGGTTTGGGCCCTGCAGATGCTTGGGGGGGGGGGGGCAGCTTTTCCTGCTTTGCTGCTTTTCTCTCTCACTCTCCAGGGAGGCAGCACAGGCTGGAGGCCCTGCAGGCCTTGGCCTTCCACCCCCGCTGGGAGGCTGGCAGATGGAGGAGCTGGAGGGCGGATGGAGGAGCCGGAGGGCGGATGGAGGAGCCGGAGGGCGGATGGAGGAGCCAGAGGGTGCAGCTCCTGAGGCCTGGGAGGGAGCTCCCTAGGTGGGGGGACCCCAAAGCCCAGGGATCTATCCATTGTGTCGCCTAGATGCCTGTGTGACCTGGGCCTGGGCTCAGGAAGACCCCAAGGATCAAATCTGGCCTCAGGCCCTGCCTGGCTGTGTGACCCTGGGCAAGTCACTTAATACTGTCGGCCTCAGTTTCCTCATCTGAAAACTGAGCTGCAGAAGGAGGTGGCCAATGTTCCAAGAAAATCCCAAGAAGGGTCACAAAGAACTGGACTCAACCAAAAAACGGCCAGAGCACGACTCGGACACTGACCGCCTCGCAGGAGCCGACACAAGGACGGCAAACGCTGGAAGTGGCCAGGCCGGATCCCTTCTCTCGATGGAGGCGGGGGGCGACGGGAGAGGAACGCTGCCTGCACCAGCAGAGGCTCATGGCCGGGCGGCCCACATGCGTCCAGCACGCGGAGAACCTTTGCTAAAAACGTTCATCAACGAGTGTGAAGCCAAGACCCCGAAGGGGAACACAGGCTGCGTCTGCAGGTCACTTCTAGGGGCCGGACGGCCCACGCTGATGCCGGCCAAATGTCCTTGGACACAGCTTTGCTTACAACTCGGACGCTGAAGCCAGGCGTCCCTTGTCATCTGCCTACAGGCTCGCCCTGGCCTGGACCGACTCCCTCCACAGCCACCTACTCGGTCACCACAAGCTCGTCCGTGCCGAGTCCGGCCTCTCTCAGGCCTGTCCCAGGCCCCTGGGCAGCTGCCGAGGCCCTCCATCCTCCCAGACCAGAGCCCGGCTCCTGCGGCCCTTCGGCCAGAGCTTCAGTCCCGTCCAGGCTCTCCTCGCTCTCCTGCTCCCAAAGAGTTTCAGGGCAAGCGGCTCCCCGCAGGGGAAGCACGAGGGCCTGCACTGCTGCTCAGTGACTCCAGCTGAACATCCCCAAGACCCCCAGAGAAGCCGCCCCAAACAGAAGCTGTGTCCCCCCGAGTCCCCATTTTCAATTAGGCCCCCCAGAATCTCTGGTCTCTGGGGCGAGCTTGGACCTTCCCTTCTCTCCCTCGACCTCGTCCTTCGGCTATCGGGAGAGCCCCCTCCCCCAGAGCCCTCGGTCCCTCTGGCCACAGTCCGCCTTCCCAGGTTTACAAGTCCCTTCACACCGCCATGTCCCAGGCACATGAGTCGGGCCATTTCCCGGACTGGTCAGCGCCTCTCCCCCCTCCTCCACTCCTCCTCACAGGCCGCGTCCTTCTAGCTGGGCTCACAAGCATGGCGCTGGGGCAAACTTTCCCGATTCTCCCCTCTCTGCACCAGCCCTGCAGAGGGGGCGGCCGGGGCTCAGTAGGGAGACAGCCAGGCCTGGAGGAGGTGACCCTGGGCCAGTCACTGAACTCCCACCGCCCAGCCCTGAGCGTCCTTCTGCCTCGGAGTCAATACTCAGCAGCGACTGAAAGCCGGAAGGCAGGGGTTAAACTAAAGAGCAGCGGCTGAGCCCGGGAGGACTCCCCTGGCACCGGCCCCGGGTACGGAGCTCACACAAGCTGTGCCAGCTGCACCATGGCGCCATGCTCCTCGGCTAGAACATTCTTCCTGGGAACTCTTTGAATTTCTAAGCTCTAGGGCCTGGCACTCACTCAGACAGATCTTTTCAAGATTTTCCAAAAGAGATAAAAATTCATGAATCTTATCAAAATTGAAGTCAGGTAGGGGAGGAGAAGCTTTCAAAGTAGAGAGGAGGGGGGATGGGAAGCATCCGAGGCACAGGACAGAGAGCTGATGGGAACGCCTGGACCACGAAGATGGGCTCCTTGGAAGACGTTGGCGTGGCTGCCCAAGACTGCCTCGTGCGCCCTGATCCAGGGCAAAAGTACAATGGAGCCGAGGACAGAGGGGTAACGGCCCGTTCCTGAAGCAAGAATGGCCAACCCAAGGCTGCTGCCCTGATGGACCAAAATTCTAGACTTCTCTCACTGTATTTTCTTTCCCCAAAAGGCAAAACTAGAAACAAGAAATGAACTTTGTTCTGGCAATGGACTCAAACGGTAAAATTTCCAAGAGGCCGGCCCCAAAGTCCATCATTCTATAGTTCAATTCATAACAAGTTCCCTTTCCTTTGGCTATAGAGAAAATTGAATTTCAAAGAATCCTAATCACTTTAAGGCAAATTCCACCACAATTGATTGTCTTACAGCCTATTTCTACCCAGAAATCCGCACCTCTCCAAAACAAATAAAGAAATGTCCTTCCAAAGCTGGGGAGGAGCAGAGCACCTTAATTCTCTGGCAGCAAAAGGAGGGTTTAGATGGGAAAGTGCAAACCCTGGTAAACTGGTGCTTGGTCTCGGGCATCTCAAGCCGCCGCCACCCAAGACCTGGCAGAACCTGAGGTCCACAGAAGGTGGGGATCATCTGGCCAGCGAGGGTCAGGACTTCAAGGTGTGTCCTGACTGGCATAGTGTCCGCCACCGCTGAGGCAGCAGCCTTCGTTTCCACTGAGCGAGCCCTTACGAGCTACCTCCTCCGCACCGAGGGGCTCGGGGTGGGGGGGCCTCAAAGGCGGAGGGCAAAATGCTCCCCACCTTCGAGGAGCAGATGTTCTACAGGGAAAAGGCAGCAAAGCAGCCTAGATAAAAGGCCGAGACAACCACATCGGGAGGGAGGCTCGGATGAGTCAGGGGTCCGGTGGCCCCTGGGCAGAGAACTGAAGGATTTCAAGCAGAATCCATTGAAAGGGGGCGAGTTTGGTTAACATAAGAAATCTCTCTAACTTTGTCAAAGGACGACAAGCTTTCTACAACAGCGTAAATAATGAGAAATCTGGTCTGGTCATGGCGGCACCATAATGGCACCATTCCATTGTTTGTAATACTACAGAACACACACACCCCACACGTGACCAAATCTTTTTACCCAACTACAACTGAATCCTACAATTTTCTTTCCATAAAAGTATCTAAGTGCTGCATCTGGCCATTTTTCTGAGGGGTCTTAACGGAGTGGCGGAGGTGACGTCAGGCCATTGCCGAAAGGGGCAGAAGTGGGCTGGGAGGGAGAACAAAGGTTTTCTTAGCATCTGGAGGATCCCCAAAACTGAATATGCTGTAATGGACTGAATTTATTTTACCTCCAACCTTCTCTCTAACCCAATATGTCCTGTTTTTCATTTCTGTGTGTTTGTATGTACATATATGTATGTATGTATGTATATACACACAGGCACAGTCCCATAAACACTTTTTAAACCTAAATTATTTTTATATTTTTGATATCATTTTCATTTCAAATGTACTCCTCTGACCAAATGGCCCATGCTCGAGTCCTCGTTCCGAGCCTATCCCCCTACTCATTGGCAGTAAGGAAATGTTCACGCCAATGGCGGATCTCCACCAGCTTCACAAGGGTTTGTGCCATGAATGACAAACTATTCTTTGCCTTTTGTTTTGAAGAAAGGGGTTGCCTCCCCCAAAAGAGAATGAAAGTGAAGACGTTGTCGTATTCAGTCCTGAAGGTAAAAACATTTTCACTTCAAAATATAATCACCCAGAACACAACACACTCTACAAAAGTCCCACCATGAATAGGAAATAATAAATCTTCACCTCACTCGGAGGCGGAGGGTCAACAGAAAATTGCTTTGGAAAGGGAGCAGGATGTAAACCCAAACTATGAGATGCTAAACACGACTTGTCCTGCATTTGTTTCATTTTATTCTACTATGGACCATACGTTCATGGAATTGCTTAGGAGAGATTTCCTTCCTTTGCACTTCTCTGGAAGGCTGAACTTGCAAATGCTCTCAATGGGCGGACCTACCTACTGGATCTTCAATTGTTGTCCCATTGGAAGGTACTTAAGTTAGAAATCCCGAGGATTTTAGGAATTTGGATCCGAAACTCAAGAACAAACCTTTGAGACAACATTATCCTTTCAAATGATTAATATCTAGGTTGCCCTTCAAAACTTTAAAAGTGTTCAAATAAACGCCCCGCCCTTTGGTTTCACTGGAATGTTCTAAGGAAGAGCCGGCGGGCTCCACAAAAATAAGAAAGTATCTTCCACCACGACGACTTCATTCAGTTTAGTTTGTATTTCTTGGGGAGAAAAAATGAAAATGAAAACTGTGAGTGACCCAATAGGCAGCAGAAAGCTGGGGGAGGGATCTAAGGAGGCGATTACAGCCCACACCCAACAAGTTACCGGCGAACAAGAAGCAGTGCAAGAGCGGTAACAAAGGCAGCTCAGTGCATAGAGAGCCAGACCTAGAGATGGGCGTCCTGGGTTCAAATCTGACCTCAGGCGCTTCTTAGCTCTGTGACCCTGAGGAAGTCACATAACCCCAACTGCCCAGTCCTTACAGCTCTTCTGCCTTGGAGCCAATACACAATGTCCATTCTAAGACAGAAAGAAAGAGGTTGGTTGTTGTTGTTGTTGTTGTTGTTGTTGTTGTTGTTGTTGTTGTCATTGTCATAGTTGTTTATGCAAGATCCAGTGGAAATCTACATCTTAAAGGAAACAGGCAGCCAGTCATCACAATGTGGAAGTGAAGAATGAGACAGACAAAACAAAGGCAGCCATGGTCCAAAATACCAAGGGTTCAAACAGCTGGAAGAAAGGCCTCCAGCCCATTCAGCAGACCCTTAAGGAAGATTTATGGGAGAATGTAGACAAGAATGATCCAGGACAGGTGGCTGTGGAAGGGCTGGGGTCTATCCCACTGAAGAGAGATCACCCATCAAGTGAGACTTTGAAAGAAGCAACAGTAATGTTCCCAGGCCCAGGGAGGCAAGAATACTCTACAGGCAAATGATGCTCAAACCCCCCCCCCAAAAGAATCAGAATAATGGGAGAATATTTGGCCAAAGTCATTAGCAAAAAATGAAGACCCAGGGGCAGCTGGGTAGCTCAGTGGATTGAGAGCCAGGCCTAGAGACAGGAGGTCCTGGGTTCAAATATGGCCTCAGACACTTCCCAGCTGGGTGACCCTGGGCAAGTCACTTGACCCCCATTGCCCACCCTTACCACTCTTCCACCAAGGAGCCAATACACAAAAACTCAAGGGTTTAAAAAAATGTAAAAAAAAAAAAAAATGAAGACCCTCCATCCTGCACTAAGTGATTCTCTCCCAGATTCTAATAACCTTAGCACTATTGTTAGGTTTGGGGATCTTTCCAAAACTATGCCACCCCCTTAATACGTTAGGAGTTTCAGGAAACTTCCAAAAATTGGTTTCAAATTAAAAAAAAACAACAACACTTCATGGGTAGAACTTGCAAATTTTTCAGGCCAACTCTGCAAGCCTTGAATCTCTATTACTCCAGCATCCAGGCATCCTGAATATTTCCTACAGTTGCATTGCACTGTAGGGTCATAAATATTATTTCTCAGCTTCGCAAAAGCAATGAGCTCATAGAGAAGACGGTTCAAGTGATTTTTTCCAAGATGACACAGTAAATATGGCTAAATCATCTAGATAATCCCATTCCAGGCCTAGGCAGCCCAAGTGGTTTGTAGCCTGTGGTAACATTGCACTGGCTGCATTAAAATGGCTGGACCCAAGGGGAGACCCCAATGGCCCTGAAAGAGGCTAAGGCTAGAAATAAGGATTCAGGAGTCATGAGTACAGATCTGATCACTGAACTCACCAACTCCAATCACATCCCCAAGTGAGAGAAGGGACACAGGGAAGCAGAGATGTGAAGGATGAGAAGGATGAGAAGGATGAGAAGGATGAGAAGGATGTGAAGGATGAGAAGGATGAGAAGGATGAGAATGAGAAGGATGAGAAGGATGAAAAGGATGAAAAGGATGAGAAGGATGCGAAGGATGGGGACTTGGAGGACACCCCAAGGGACTAAGAAAGTTGGGGGGTGGCAGTGGACAGAGACCTGCCTGCAATCAGTAAGGCTTGAGTTCAAATCTGGCCTCGGATGCCTACCAGCCATACGACCATGCATAAGTCAATTACTCTCTGCCCATCCCACATTTCTTCTTCTGCAAAAAACTTCCAGGACATGATCCACTGTGTGTGCAGAATGCTTTAGTCTCTCAGGTTACCTTTTAAGACCACGGCCCTGCTCACCAAGCTCTCCTGCTGACACACAAAAATGGATGTTTGGAACAGATGAAGCTGATGAAAGTTTGTCATCTAAATCTATGCCAATGATTTTGGTGGTTTCTAATGAGCTGGTAGTCCCATTATTTTGTTTATTGGCATTTTAGGCCCTGGCTGTGACCACCATTCCTAAAGAACAAGCACTACATTTGCCTTTTACATTTCCTGCTTCAGTATTTAGGAAAACAAACCCTCTTTACTCCATGAGAACAATAAAAGAGAAAACTGCAAGTGCCCAGCAAAATTAGGAAGCTGAGCCCCTGGAACTCCTCTGGGACGGGACCAGGAAGATGAGGCAGGCAAGAGAGCCCAATCCCACAGACAAACAAGGACCGATCCTTTTCCCATAAATAGTTCACATAATAATTTTAAGTAATTTTACTAACTGTTCCATAATGTTTTTTAATTGATTCTTTTAAGAATCTTCCAACTATGGGAGAAAGCAACATATATTGTGTAAAAGAATACTCCTATTTTTCTCCTTTCGAATGAGAACGTGTTTTATTATACTTTATAAGCATATACTTCAAGGCCACTGTGATCTTCCCGAGGCTCAGACACAAGGACTTGTCCCTACTGTGTCAGTCTTTCCATGCAATTATTAGAGTCTGCCCTACCCCAGGGCACCAAGGACCTATCAGTCTATTAGGAAAGGAAAATATTGCAGGTATATCACCGCAGAACATCAATGATCCTTAAATCTCGTGAGTGCAGATTGCATTGTCTCCTATGTGGTGATTACCTGGAGCCTCCCTTATGTTAAAAACGGGGGTCAACCCAATGCGCTAGGAGTCTTCCTCGCTTTCCGTCGCCATTGCAAGGACGTCAAGAGAGCCTACTGGCCGCCCATCAGCCATCCCAGCCCACCTTCCTTTTGTTCATGGGCGTCTTTCGTGACCGCCACCTTCTAAGATTTCCCATCAGAATTCATAGCCTTCTCGCCCCCGCCGTGCACCGATCTGTCTCACCAGTATGAATGATACTAATGACTCTCATCGTTAGAAGATGTTCAAGGTAGGCCTTCTTGTTTAAGGGAGAATTGGGGGCATTCAGAAAAGTCTGCAATGACCCAAAGAGCACATTCTCTGCCCTCACGAGACTCAGGAAACAGCCCACCGTCCCCTGACAGAGTCTGACCAGAAGATACATCCTGACGGGACAACTGACACTAAGACAGCAGGTAAGAGTTTAAAAAAATAAATAACAGCCCGAGATTGATTGACTGATTTTGCCAATGACAAACCCTCGCACTCACTCTTGTATACGCCTCTACCCCCAGATGAAGTCCTACATTATTTCTAGAAAAAGTCATTCAAAATCCAAGCCACCAAGCCCTGATTTCTCCTTGAAGAGAAGCTTATATTCTCCTGAAAATGTCAGCTCCAGGAGATGTTCAAAGTTCCACAGCCAATACGCTTACAGAAGGTTTACAGTGGAAACAAAGAGTAATGAAGAGAATTCCACTCTTAAAAGGTTTAATTTCTAAAACAGAAATGGGCAGACCTGACCAGCGTTCTGAGCGCGCCGACTTATCTTTCGTGGTATTTCTTTCTAGTGCATCTCCAAAATTGCTAGCTGCAAATTCATCAGTTTTACCCTGGAATTTAACCCAAAGTTGAACAATATGGAACTGTACTTAGCATCGCACTCCTGGGCAGCCGGGAGGACACTGCATTTCCCATCAGGCCATGAAAAATGAAAACAGCCCAAGGCCACAGAAGGGTGGCCAAACGGGACCTTCACAACCAGACAGTTTAACTCCTAGAAGAAACCTCGATGTCGATGTGCAAAAAAAAGAAAAGAGAATCTGCCCCTTTTAAAGGGTTTCCTCGTTGTTTCGTGAGGGTAATTCCCAAAGTTAAGCTACCCAACGCTCCCAATGATTAACAAAGCTCTGGAGGGGGACCCTGGGAATACACTCACTTAGGTGACGTCGGATGGCAAAGCCAAGTGGAAAGTCCCAGAGAGGACGAGTAATAATAAGCCCTCAAACCTAGAATATTGGTCTCATGAGAAGAGAACATATAGACATATACACAAACATATGTGCATGGATGTGCGCAGACAGACAAACAGTGACACAGAGCTAGAGCTAGAGGGAGGAAGAGGAATAAGGATGACCTTTTTAAAAAAAACTTTTTTAAAGTAATTTATTTTCTTCCAAGATTATTTCATAAGATTCAGATTAGTTATCATTTTTTTTTTAAACCTTTACCTTCCATCTTGGAATTAATATTGTGTATTAGCTCCAAGGCAGAAGAGTAGTAAGGGTTAGGTAATGGAAGTTAAGTGACTTGCCCAGGGTCACCCAGCTAGGAAATTTGGCCAGATTTGAACCCAGTCTCTAGGCCTGGCTCCCTATCCACTGAGCCACCTAGCTGCCCCCTCCTTATCTGCTTGTAAAGTGTAAGCTCCCTGAGGGCAGGGATTTTTTTTCCTTTGAACTTGTATCTTCAGTGTCTAGTACTGGGTCTACCACATAGGAAATGAGATGGTGCTTCATAAATACTTGCCTTTGAGTGATAAAAAAATGAGTCTGCTTTCAGAAAAACCAAGCCCTAGGGCAGGGAGAGCAGAATACTGCTTCCATAACCCGCCTCCGCTGACTCGTACCGCACAGATGTTAACACAGGAAGGTCTCCCAGCTAGGAGGTGCGCATTCTGCCAAAGAAAGGAGGAGGAGAATACCCCGGAGGCAAAGGGGAATCCAAAGCTCTGCCAGGAGAGCCCCACAGAGAAGGAAGGGAGCACAAACCAGTCCCCCCACCCGGGAACCAGGGTAGACCCGTCGCTGCCCCAAAACTCTTTGCAAAAAGGGCTGAGATGGATCCACTGAGGAAGGAGGGGACCCAGCAGAAGTCCCAGAAAGAACAGAAAGTCATGGCGGGGAACCATTCCCTGCCTGGGGGCACCAGGCGCCCTACGTCAGCCTGCCATGAAGAATCAGGCGAGGAGGTGCTTCTCAGGGCGCGTGTTCAGAAGCCAATGAGAGACACCCAAGACCCATCAAACCTGAGGAGCTACCCTGACCTGTGGGGCCAAAGATAGAGCCGAAAGGAACTGAGGCAATCCAAAGTCCTGGACAAAAATGTTTGTAGGGACAAGGGATGGGAGGTGGAGGCTCTGCTGAACAGCTGGCTAAAAAGATGGTGTCCGAAAGGGGATGTGGCATCGGACAAGCCAAAACAAGCTGCTGCCGAGATCTTTGGGAAGTCACCAAGGAAAAGAGAGGGCCTGGAAGACGGGAGACGGGCAAACTGGGTCCCGAAGGGCCAGAAGAGCAAGAAAATACTCTTCCAGTTGTTCAAGTTCAACTCCAGGGAGGTCGACTGAATTTTCCTAGAAAACTTCTAGCAGGCATCGCTAAAGAGATGTCTGGGGAAACTGAGAAAGGAAAGCTGTGATCGCTACAAGCCAACACGGGCTCATGGAGAACCCGAGGTTGGCTCGGCCTGTGTCCTAACTCTCCCTCCAGCTCTATTCTGTGCTAAGTCGCTGCAGGGGTGAGTCAAGAAGTGTGAGGCGGGACCCCTGCCTTTAGAGGCCTTTCTATCCAAGCGGGGAGCACTCAAGAGGGCACAGACCCAACGACGCAGTTAGAAAGATGACCGGTGAGCATCTGAGCCAGAGGGAGAGAGGGGCTCGGGAGAAGGTAGATGGAAGGGAAAGGGGGAGGCATCCCAGACAAAGAAGAGCAGGGAAACAAAAGACTAAGAATAAAATACTAAATACTTTTCATTATGGCAAGTGGCTATACATGCAAGCCCTGGAAAAATATATTCATTTTGCTCACAGTTATACAAACTAGAGAATTCTCTGTAACAAAAGGGAAAGGGGGCCCTGGGGCCCTAGCCAGAGCTTAGAAATATTTTATTATAATGGAACTTCTGCTGTTAACATCTGTTATACCAATAGCAGCTCCTATTTGTCCATGAGGCAGTATGGTACACTGCATTTGAAGATAGAGGAGTAGACTTCCAACACTCCGCTAGGAGCTACCAACGTGACCCTGAGGAAGTCATTTACCTCTACCTCAGTTTCCTTATCTGTAGAATGAAGGGCTTGGATAAGATAGTCTCTGAGACCTTTTCCGGCTTAAATCTGACTCCATTAACCATATGAGGCAGGCAGGCAGACAGGACAGCTACGATTACTCCTATTATTCTCTCCCCTCCATTTTACAGACTGGGAAAACATGCTCACAAAGCTTGAGAGACTCACACCGAGTCACAGAGACCCCGAGGGCATGTGGAGACCCTGGTTCCATCCCAGCTCCCACGAGGAATGCTGCCTGGAAGGCCCTTCCTAGGGGCCGCTAGCCAAAGGCAAGCTCCCCTCGTGTCCTGTCCTCAGGAGCCTCGGCTTCGCATGGCGGCGGGCACCACCTCTTCAGGCCAAGAACAAACGAAAGGAGTGGCGTCCCGTAGAGAGCGGATCACGTCTCTACTCCCGTCACCTTCTCTGTTCATATTTAAAATCAAGTTTAAAGTAAAAAGACAACATCCAGCCGAGATAGGCCTGCCCAAAAGTGCGACAAGAGCCCAGAACACCTGACAAAAAGAAGAAGGCCAAGATCGGTAAATATAATTGCATAAACTTGGCCCAAACTCATTGTTTTCTTATTTATTAAAAGGAAACAGAAAATGGCAATCATTTCCTTGATATATAAACTCTGCTCTCTAAACATGCTTATCAAAATTGTTTAAACGCCAAGAGCTCAAATGCTACAGGAGACCATTCAGGACTCGTTCAGACCAAATAAATCACAACAAAACTCTCCTCCGGTTTCCTGCGGCACTGCAAGTGTATACGTGTTGGCAATCTCTCTACGGATGCAAGTTGCCGTCCCCATCTGTGCCACACCATCGGCCTCCACGGATGGTCACGTGAGACTGAACGGGCCCCCCTGTGGGCCTCGCCTTGGACCCTGGATCGGAGGCTCAAGCTCAGCTCAGCGAGCGCCTACCTGAATCTGGCCCCTTCTGGAAGGCAACAACTCCCCGGGCCCCAGGCTGTTTGAGGCAGAAAACCGCAGTCTCTGAATGAGACCTTCAGCGTTTTAGGTGAAGATGGGTCAAAACAATGGGCGGCAGGGAATGCGAAAAAGAGACGCTGGGCTTGCTTCATATTTGAATCTACTTTTGATGCCAAGGGTGCCATGAGTCACAAGAGGCTTGCCACCCATCCACCCATCCATCCATCTACCCATCCACCCATCCATCCATCCATCCATCCACCCATCCATCCATCCATCCATCCATCCATCCATCCATCCATCCACCCATCCATCCACCCATCCACCCATCCATCCACCCATCCACCCATCCATCCATCCATCCATCCATTCATCCATCCATTCACTCATCCATCCATTCACTCATTCATTCATTCATTCACTTCACTTCCTAAGACCACACGAGAGGAGAAGACGGCACACAGCTGCTGCTGATTAAAAGGAAAAACAAGAACGCTGATATGAAGTATACAGACACAACATGTTTACTCTTAACAAGCTAAGGTACATTTGCAAGAGTTTGTTAAACAAAACTTTTCTCAAATCGGATCTGCCAAAAGCAGGTCTATATGGATTACCAAGAACCTACCCGTTCATGAAATGTGATTCATGACTCAAACCAGAATTGGTGAAAATCTCCACGTTCTAGTCCATAGTGGAATTAATGGAACTGATTTTGTAAACGACCTTTTTATAAATAACTTTTTGTAATTCCAAAT
This sequence comes from Gracilinanus agilis, assembly GCF_016433145.1. Taxonomy (NCBI): domain Eukaryota; kingdom Metazoa; phylum Chordata; class Mammalia; order Didelphimorphia; family Didelphidae; genus Gracilinanus; species Gracilinanus agilis. The sequence continues at coordinate 17,758,830 of NC_058130.1, read as the reverse complement.
TTACCTTAACCTTAGAATTTTACTGTGAATATGGCGGACCAAAACAAGGGCAGATTGCATTTATGACTTAAAAATGAATACTGCAGCTTTAAATATTTTCATAATTGTTCCATTTTAATTCAGTTTAATAATTTGAACATTACTATATGGCCACCATGAAAAGGAAGTTTTTCCTAACATTTTCCTGTTTTCCCAAATTCATTCTTTTTATTTTTTAACCCCTAACCTTCTGTTTAGGAATCAATACTAAGTCGTAGATCTAAGGCAGAAGAGTGATAAGGGCCAGGGCAATGGGGCTGAAGGAACTTGCTCAGAGTCACACCGCTAGGAAGCGTCTAAGGTCACACTTGAACCCAGGACCTCCAGTCTCTAGGCCTGGCTTTCAATCCATTGAGCCGCCCAGCTGCCCAGCCCAAACTCATTCTTTCTGAACCTCTAGAAAAACGGCCAACGTGGCTCTTCCCAGGCCTGCTGGTTTCTCTGCTCAGAAGTCGGCGTGTGGACGGCGCGCCGCGCTTTCCTCTTATCTACAAGACGCTCTGGTTAAAGCTGACCCAGCCCCAACACAAGGCCTTCTGTGGTTCTCCTCGGAAACAGCCCGTGCAATATAAAAACTCCACTTAAAATTCATAAAGCGGCTTTAAAATAAGGTTTGGAATGAAACAATCTGAGATTCCATCAACCTCCGAATGAGCCGGGCTAAAGACTACTTACTTCAGACAAACTCACACGGAGTTTCTCTGCCTCCAAGGGGGGATCACGCTCGTGACAGCTAAGGGGGCCCTTCATCGGACGCCGCGCCCAGGCCCCGGCCACGGGACGCCACACGGGCACGCGCTCGAGGCTCCGGCCGCCTCCCACTCCCGGAGGACGAAGGATGACTTACTGCAAAGAGCCCACCTTGACCGCGACGGGGACGTGCGGCAGCTGCGTGGCCCACTTCAGGGTGACGTCCTGGTAGATGTGCAGCATGTTGTTATGGTTCCCGATCAGGGTGTTGATGGATCCTTCCGACACTGTTGGTGGAAGACCAGCACACGGGTGAGACCAGAGGCTCCGGGACAGGCCGGAGCGGCGGGGCACGGCCGACAGAGACCTGGGTTCGAGTCTAGTGGCCTGGCGCTCTGAGGCCCGGCACGACTCCCGGAACGCCCGCCTCTCAGAGCTGTGGGGAGGCTCCCAGGATGCTGCGCACAAAGGATCTAAGGGTCTCCCTACGGGGTCTCCCAGGCCTGATGGGCAGGCCTGAGCCTTCCGCTCCCGAGCTACACGGCCCATCGCCGTCACCCACCGCGAGGCTTGAGGGGCTGTTATTATCTCTTCCTGACGCCGGCCCTGGCACTCTGTCCCCTGCGGCACCACCCGCGGCCACCTCGTTCCGGGCCTCTCTGGTCTCCTCTGTAAAATGGGAACAATGGCTCCTCCCTCCCCATGGCTACCGTGAAGAAAGTCTTTTGTGAACCTTAAAGAGGCTGCACGAATGTGAGCTGCTGCGCCACAAACTGGCCTTTTTTTCCTCAATGTAAGTAAAGGCTTTTTTCCAAACAAAATACTGGCGCACCATCTGCTGTCTCTGCACCAACCAGGGAAGCCCCAGCCCCCGGCCCAGGCGGCCCCGTTATCCACCTCCCTGCAGAGCGACTGCTGGACTTCCTGGTCCAGCCCCGGCCCCGGCCCCGGCCCCCCGGGACACCCAGAGCAGCGTGGCAGGGCTCGAGCCCACCTGAAGTACCCCGACCCCCTCGTCCAGCCGCCGCCTTCCGAAGGCGAATTCTCAAGCCTTCGGAGACGAAGGACAACGGCCCGAAGCGGCCGTCCAGCAGGCTGAGGCGCAGAGGGGGCGCCGCCTCCGGACAGCGTCTCAGCCCGCCTCGGGCCCCCGCATGTTGCCCCCAGACCCACCTGAGCAGTAGGGCAGGAAACAGCTGGGGCTGCAGTCCAGCTTCTTCATGAAGCGAATCTGCCCGGTGTCCTTGAGGCAGAAGAAGTTCCTCTCGCCCAGGACGAAGACGGACGAGGACGACTGGCTGAAGGAGACGATGCAGATGTCCAGGGCCTGCTCGCCGATGTTCAGGGTCCAGTCCACCTTCGGGAAACAGCGACAGGCGTTAACAGGTCGGCGGGCTCCAGGCCACGCGCTGGAGTCGGCCCGCCGGGCTAACGCCATTCCCTAACAGTCCTCCGCGTGCTTAGGGAGCCCCAGACTTAGCGCCCGGCTCTCTGGCCCGTGGTCAGCCCCATCCACTGTCCTCTCGAGCCCGCCTGACTGGGTTTAAAAACAGGCGGCAGGGGCAGCGGGCTGGCCGCAGGGGCAGCAGGCTGGCCGCAGGGGCAGCGAGCCGGGCCTGGAATCGGGCGGTCCTGGGCCCACAGCTGGCCTCGGACACTTCTTGGACCTGTCATGGACGCCCACTGCTTGGGCCTTTCCGCCCTGCTGCCACAGAACTAAGACAGGACGGATTCCACGACAGAAGTACTCGGCTCTGGGAAGGCAGGGCGGCCTCCCCGGCTCGGCTCAGCGATGGCCCCAGGAAGCCCCTGGGCCCAGTCTGCTCTTCCCAGCCAGGCCACGAGCGCCTCAGAGGCACCGATTCGTGCCACGGAAGGCTTCCGGCCCAGGCGGCGCACAAGAACAAAACTGCCGAACAGAAGAGGACGGGCTCGCCAAGGGCCCGGCCCAAGAAGGCCAGGGCAGGCTGGCCGGCGAGCCCTCAGGGGCCGGGGCAGGCGGAGGAGCGGCCCAGACTGGCCCAAAGATGGAGGCCGAGTCGCTGGGCATCTGGCTGCTGCCTCATCTCAAAACGGGGCTGAAAGGAGGGTCACGGAGAGACCACGCAGAAAGCCTACGCGGGGCCCTCCGAAGGCGGCGTTCCACCCGCTGGTGCAGACTACGGCCCTCCATGCCTGTCCTCTACAAGCCTGGCCTCCACCTTCCAGGGCCTCCCCACACGGCATCCAGCCCACATGGTGGCAGCCTTCCTTGGCCCGGCCGGCGCGCCAGTGCACTGCGATTGTGGCTGCGCTAAAATAAAAAGCGAGGAAGAGGGGAGGCTCCTTCCCGAAGGCTCGGTGGGAAAACAAGGCCCGGGGAGTCTGCGAATGGCCGCAACGTCGAGGATGCCGGAAAAGAGCAAAGGAAGTTCCTGGCCGGGGGAGGAGAGGGGGCTGGGCCTCCCCACAGCCTCTTCAGTTCCGACCCCAACCATGGCGCCGGTTCCTGGTGGAACCAAATCCTCCCGGCACCTCGGGAGCCAGCCGGAGGCCCCTCGAAGGCCCTGGGCGCTGCCCTGGAGTCTCCCACGCCAGGTGTGGGACAGACGGCCTGAAGCTGCCCCCTCAGGCCCTGGACATCAGGCTGGGCAGAGGGTACAAGCCCTAGACCTGGGATCAGGGGAGCAGCGTCTGCAAGGAGCCAGTCGAGCATCTCTGGCCCTCCATCTCCCAATGTGCCTCCCCTGGGAAGACTCGTCTACACTTCCCGGACCAGCCGAGGGCCAGGGAGGTCCCAAGGGCTCTGCGGAGCCAAGGCGCGCTGCCCTTCGGCGCCCATCCAAGCAGGACGCGTCCCGAGAAGCCTGGAAAGAGCTGCGTGGCCCAATGCCAAGCAAAGCGAAAGGACCAGAAGCACGCTGGACGCTGCACGCTGGACGCTGGACGCTGGACGCTGGACGCCGACAATCCCAACGAACACCTGGGAGAGCCCCGTCGTTCTCAGCGATGTGGGGAGCCCCAGCAGACCCCGAGAGCCTCGGCACAGAAACGCCCAAAGACCTCGAATCCACGTGCCACGGAAGCACGTTCTCGTCCTCTGCTTTGGGCCTCTTCTTCCTTCCACAGAAATGTAACCGCTGTCGGCCTGCTCGCCGTCCTGGGGGTGGGGAGGGCAGCGAGGAAGCCCCCGGACAAGGAAGAGAATTGGGAACGCAAAACCTTTTTTTAAAAAATGAATGTTAAGGCCACCCTGGTGCAATCATTAATAATATGGGAATCGGTCTGGATCGAAGACACACGAAGAAATCAGTGGAAATGCGCGTCAGCTACGGGGGAGGGAAGAACACGAATCATGGAACCAGGGGAAAAGTGTTTCTAAAAAATATAATTTTTAAAAAAATGAATGTTAAAAACCTGCTTTTAACTATAATGAGGGCGAATAAAATTTTACTTAAAAAATAAAACAAAATATTTAAAAAGCCCTCACAGACAACAAAAAAGGAAGCAGCGTTTGCTTCTCTTCAGTCTGGCCTGGCAGCTTCACTTGCAACCCTCCTTCCACAAGAGAGGCCGGCCATAAGGTGCATGCGGTGCCGGCCTTGGGGCCAGAAGGCCTGGGTTCAAATGTCCCCTGAAACGGGGCGGCCTGGAGCAAACCTCAGTTTCCTCCCTGGGAAATGGGCCCCACCACAGGCGGGCTGCCAGCAGGGGGAAGCGCCGTGGAAACGTTAAACGTGGCTTATTACTAGGAAGCCTCGCTTTGCTCTGGAGCAGCCCACGGCCGGGCTTCAGGGATGCGGCACCCCCAGAGCCACAGAGGGGGCTCGGCCAGGGGAGTCCGGCCAACCGTCTCGGCCTGGGCCACAACGCCGGGGAGTGGGCGGGTGACGCCGGGCGCCCCACGAGGGACGGAGCAGGCCGTGGGACGGGGGAGCGTTTCTGTCCCTCCTCTTCGCTCTCATCTGCGCCTGACTTACTCCGGAGCCGCTTTCTTCCCTACCACGTTCCGGCACTTCCTCCAGGTCGAAGGTGATCCAATTCCCTCATTGCTGCAAACCATCCCGATTCTCGGGTTCTTTCCCCGCAGGTCCCCCCCGGCTCCTCCTGCCCTCGGCTCCAGGCCGCCTTATTGGGGTCTCTCGGAGCTGCCTTTGGGGTGGGAGAGCCGAGATGGTGCCCCTCCAGGAGGCTGGCACACGGCTGGCCCTGCCCAGGATGCCACACACCGGGGGGTGCAGAGAGCTGGGAGAGCAGCACGAAGGGGTGCAGGCCGGGGGAAGGGCAGGCGCCCTCCTGCCTCGAAGGCCAAAGCGACTTTCCTAACGCAACGGCCCCAGGGCTGCCTGGGAGCCCCAAGGATGGACAGAGGGACGCCCCCCCCCCCCCGTGTTATCTTCTGGAGGAGAGACGGGGAGCCCGCAAAGCCGGCCAGTGTCAGCCCCCATCCACGTGCCTGCCTCCACGCCTTTGCCCAGGCCATCGTCCTATGTGCCCTGCTCATCCTCCTCCCCGACCAACCCGGAGCCCACAAAGGCTGCCCAGCTTCCATGGCGTGCAGGCCGGGGCTCCTCCTTCTTGTCCCGGAGCTGGCCCAGCGCCTGGTGCACCGCATGTCCCACCAAACGCTCCACGATGGACTGTCTGGGTACAGACAAGCAGGGAAGGTGGCCTCTGCGGGATGTGAGTGGGGTCTGGGGCACCGGGCCGGAGGGGGTGCTCGGAGCCTGGGCTGCTCCCCTCGTCCTCCCCCCCCATCACTCCCCAGGGCCAGGCTGCTCCCCTCCCCCACTGTTACCCCCCAGGGTCGGGCTGCTCCCCTCCCCCAGTTACCCCCCCCAG
>NC_058130.1:17717759-17752976 GCF_016433145.1 Gracilinanus agilis | reverse complement strand
GCTGCTCCCCTCCCCCTCCCCCACTGTCACCCCCCAAGGCCGGGCTGCTCCCCTGCCCTCCCTGCCCCCCCTCACTCACCACCAGCCTCTTCCCAGAGCCGAGCTTTTGCTGCTCTGAATCTTGCCTCTTATCTGCGTCTGTGGCGAAGGCGAGGACTTGGTACCTGAGGAGAGACAGACAGAAGGCGGCTGAGCGCAGACCCACAGACGGGCCCTTCTGGAAGGAAAGTCCGAAAGGGACCGGCACCAGCTGGAGAATAAACCCAAAGCCAAAGCCCTCATTAAGGGCCTGAAAGCCTCCCCGGCGGCTCTCCCGGCAGGCTCCAGAGTTCGACCCAGGCCTGCCTGCACCCAGCATGGGGTTCCACAGCAAACCGGCCCCCGTTGGGGCGTCTCATCATGGCGGATGGGAGCACGTTCAGCTGCAGCAGAGCCGCGTCCATCCGCGGCGGGCCGGGGAGACGCAGAACCCGAAGGAGCTCCCACACTGATGGGGAAGCTCCGCGGAGGGCGGCTAGCGACGTCTCCGGAGAGGGGAGAGCCTGGAGCAGCCTGACCGCCGGAGGAGCCCCCGGGAGAGGAAGGGGATAAGACGCTGCTCTCTCACAAGTGGGTCTGTGAGACCCTGAACGAGTCACTGAACATCTCAGAGACTCGGGGCCGGCCCTGAGGATCCCTCGAGCCTGCCCAGCGCTAGACCGAGGATCCGATGATCCAAACGTCCTCCCGCACCAAGTATGTTTGGCTCCCACAATTCTTGGAAGCCTTTCGTTTAGGGGGCGGGAAGGGACTAATCCTGTAAATGAAAAGCATTCATCGGATCTGCACATCTCAGCACAATTCACGTCGCTGCCTGCTGGGGTGATGTAGAGCCCCCCGTGTGCCCCCAAAACAAAGAGCAGGAACGCTGCCCCCAAACGTGAGACCAAGAGAAAAATCGAGTCAGAGCCGATCGCAGACGCGCCGCGATCCCCACGCTTTAAAGCCTAAGCAGCAAAGAGAAGCCGGGGTGACACCGGTCCGGACTGCCGCCCCATCTGGGCAGGCCAAAGCCCACAGCGGCTCCTCGAAACCCCCGGGACGCCGGGGCCCTCCTTTCCGAGGCTGACTTAGTCACGAGGCGCCTGTGGCAGGAGCGCAGATCGTGTCTACGGCTCCGCGCCAAAAGCAGCCGCCAGCCGGGTTCCCCAGAGGCAGCCTCGAAAGCTCAGGAGGGAAGATCCCGCAGTGTGCCCAGAAGCACCTGGACCAGCCCAGGGGGCTCCCCACACCAGCAGCCCGTCGCCCTTCTTTCCAGTGCCACGGCCTAATGCTTCCTTCCATCTTCCAGGAAAGGCCCCTCGTGAAAACCAGTTCTTGCGTGCAAGCCCACCCTCCGTCTGTGACCTCACACGGGCCAAATGCCTAAGGCCCGGCCACGTTCCCAGCCGCCTTCTCTCCCTGCCCACGCCGCAGCCACGCTGGCCACCACCCTTGCCTTCCCTGCCTCGGCGTCTCCAGCGCCCCTTGGGGGAGCGTCTTCTCCCTAAGCCTGCTGGTTATCCTGGTAGCCCGGCACTTGGCAACAAGAGGCCTGGCATTTAGGAAACACTTTCTTCCTCTCTCTTAAGAGAAATGGTACGGGCTGCAGAACTGGAACACAGAACCGAACCCAACCAGCTCCTGTGGCCTCAAGCAGTCCTATCAATGTTCCATTTCCCCCAGCCCTAAAAGAAGGCACTTTTTTAATGCATTCTATGGCAGCCAAAAAAGCTCACGATCATCTGGGTGCCTCTGGCCTAGGTGGACTCTCTCAAATAGTATATCAGCTCTGGGCATGCCTTTAGGAGGTGCTTTATACAAGCTGAAGAGCACATGGAGGAGGGCAGGGACAAGGGGGAAGGTCCTCAATGCCGCACCACAGGAGAATGAATTGAAGAAACTGGATATTCACCCTCAAGAGGAGACTTAGCAGGACCTGAGAGCTGCCTTCAAATATCTGAGGGCTGCCATGTCTTAGAAGCCATACTTGTTCCGTCTGGCCCCAGAGGGTACAACAAGGAATACTAAGGAGGAACTGAAAAGAGACAGATCTAGGCTTCGTGTATGGCGATCCTCTCTAAACTTCGAGTTGCCTCAAGAAGGGATGACCACTCGAACAGTGGGTCCTCGAGAAGGTGGGGAGCTCATCAGACAAACTTAGATAACCGCTTTTTGAACAATGGGCATATGATGAAGAGAAGAGGAACACACTGGACCAAACAGCCTCTGAGGACCCTTCCAAATCAGAAATTCTCTAAATTTCACTCTAAAGCTAATCTAAAGAGTGACGCTAGGACTAATGAGATTTTTTTTGAAAATTAAAAATTCCTTGGGCTTTCAGAAACTCTCTGTAAATACAAAGAGTCATTATTTCAATTGAGTTAAGCCCCTGAAGTGGCCTCATCAAAATCCAAACTCTAGTTGGAGCCATCGCCAAAATACAGTCCTGCTTTCCAACCCCAGATCAATTTCTCTTCCTGGAAGATAAATCAGAACAGGATTTTATAGCTTAACTATAACAAACAGTAAATTTAGATGATGACAAATTGACAAGAGCATCTCTTTTGCAATCCTTGCTGTCTGACCTCTTTCTAACTGTGACTAATAACATATAAAAATCTATTTCTAATTTTATATTTAAAAACAATTCCAAGAGAGCTTGGGAATTCTGATATAAGGAAAATAACTCAATCTCTCCCCCCACCCCTTAACACTCAAAAGTCTTCGGGGACAAGAGCTGAAGAGTCTAAGTTCCTTATGGAAAGTCTGAAAGAAGAATGAGGCCCCGTGCGGGATCGTCTATGAAAGAGCCCTGCGCAGGTTTGGGGGGAAGAGTCCCACCACCCACAAATGCAGTCGGGGCAAGGATGAATGGTAGCACCTTCTGACAACTCAGCCACGAATGCCAAAAGTTACCCTATAATTTAGAGCTCCCCACTGTCGGGATTGATTAGAAGTAAAGAAAGCCCAAATCATTTCTTTTCCCATGAATGTTGCTTGTCAGTCCAGTATACAAAGACACAGAGATGACTTTGGATCTCGATTCCAAAAACTAACAGGGTCATGAGATAAACAGGTGTCTGTAAGGAATTCGCATGATCAGTTCAACAAATAATAATTTTAAAAATTATTATTATTATTCTTAGGTAAGAGACTTAAGAAAAGTCTTTCACTGAGATTCCAGTAACAAAAATTTCTTTTTTGGTTCACCTGCCCATTGCTGACTACAAAGATGGAGGCTTCCACTCATCTAGTCTCAATTTCCAATGGGCACAAATTCTCCACTATATCCAGGCAGCATTACTTCAGTAGGGGAGCAAATGTGGAGCAATAAAGTGTCCTCATTTAGAGTCGGGGGACTTGGACTCAAAGCCCAGCTTTGCTCCTTACTCAGTGACGCTCTCTAGGTCTTAGCTTTGTGCCTTTGAAAATAAGAGGGCTTGACTAGGAAGGGAGCTCCCTCTCTGCTCTGAACCTCGGATCCCAGGACTTCGATGGATCTGTGCCCTCTTCCACATGGGTGCTCCCTGCAGAGGAACAGAGCAGGAGACCCCACGGAAAAAGACCTCCTGCTTACATTAAGTCAAGCCGCTGTTCTACAAAGACCAGAGCTGACTCCAAACAACCACAGCATCATCTTGTTAAATAGGTTTAGCAATTGCTTTTTTGGTGGCTAAGAATTGGAAACTAAAGGGATGTCCCTCCACTGGGGAATGGTCTATGAGGCTGATGAAACGCTACTGTGCTATAGAGAACGATGAACAGGATGATTTCAGAAAGCGCCAGAAAGACCTCCATGAACTGATGCACAGTGAAAGAAGCAGAACCAGGAGAACATGGCACACAGGAACTGAAACATTGTGGGATGCTCCAATGGGATAGATTTTGCTACAAACAGCAATACAATGACCCCAGACAATTCTGAGGGACTTTGGAAAAAGAACGCTATGACACCTCTAGAGAAATAACTGTGGGTAGAAATGCAAACGAAAACATGATTTATCACTTGGTTATTTGGGTATATATTGGGGGGGGGTTGCTTTTATGAGATTATTCATTTACAAAAGTGAATAACATGGAAATACACTTTGCATGATAATACATATACAACCTAGATTGAACCGCTTATCAACTCCAGGAATGGAAAAGGAAGAGGGGAGGGAGACGACACGAAACATATAACTTTGGAAAACGTATGTGGAAATTTGCTATTAAAAATAAAGATAAAACAAACTAAATTAATAAATAGGTTTAGCAATCCAAAGTAGCAAATACCAACTAAAGGACTCCTTATGTTCTCGGTGCTGTCAGATGCAGGAAAAGGTACCAGAGAAGTTTAAAAGGTGGCCTCTGGCCACAGGGAGCTTAAGGTCCACTTAGTAAGGCAGGCCACGTGCTCACCAAGCAATCCCTTATAAAATGAAGCCCTCTGGAGTTCAGGGGTGAAGGTTGTGCACACAGTGCCAGAAGTTCAGGAAAAAAGGAAATTTTGGATGGAGAAGTCATAAAAGACCAGGAAGGAAACAGGGAGAGCTGGAGACTGGAGGATGGGTAGGCCCAGAATAGGCAAAAAAGATGAGAAAAACAATTTCAGGAAGGAAGGAACAGCACAAGCAAAGAGAGGGAGGCAGAGCCAAACAGGGCCGCTCATGGGGCAGCGAGGACATTCGCTCGTGGGACTGAATCTTCACTCCTGAAGGAAGTCAGAAATAGAGGCGGCTATTAGTGGGTCTTTGGTTTCCTGCCACGCAAACCCCAACCCTCTCCAGCTCTCCTGCTACTGCACGGTGTGGGCTCCTTTAATAAAGAGTTCTGCGCCATCGCCATTCCAAGGCCATTCTTGGGTGCTTCCTGGACGTTCCTAGACCACCTCATCCTCAGCAGGGAATCTCACCTGTTACTCTACTGGGAAAGCAGAGGCCGTCATGTGGCCCTCAACATCATCCTCTCCTCCCCTGCTCTAGCCCAAGAAGGGCCCGGCTCCCCCACCAGCGTCCCACCTGTGAGAGGCTGCCCACGGTCACGCTGCCCCCCGCCATCTTCCACTCCTCCTTACTCACCTGCTTCTTCCCGGCTGCCTGCCAACAGGCCCTGGTCCCCCCTTGCCCTTAACAGCCCGTCCCTTGACCCTGTCCTCTCCTTCAAGCTATTGTTCTGAATTTGTCAAATGCTTATAAAAAGTCGTCTGTCCTCACCGCCTCCATTTCACTTCTCAGTCCCTCGCAGTCCGCCGGCCAAGCCGTCCACTTGACTGGCGTGCCCAGGTGCCCAAGCATGCCTTCACTGTTCAAGATAAGAGCCTCGGCCCAGGCTTCATCCTCCTAGGCCTCTCGGACCAGTCAGCCGGCCCCAGCTCCACACTGTCCACGCTGGGCTTCTGGGACACTGTTCTCTCCTGGATCTGTCTCAGAAGACCCCCACTAAGCCTGGGTGTCCCCCCAAAACTCTGTCCTGAGCCCTCTTCTCTCTACATACTACTTACTCTCTTGGTGACTTCATTCGTTCCCAAGAATTACATTACCATCTCTAAGTAGAGAGACAGATAAATGGATGGATGGATGGACGGACGGACGGACGGACAGATAGGCATATAGATAGAGATATGCACACATATACGTGTGTTTATATATGCACATATATTTGGATATATACTGATAAAGACAGACAGATAGACCTCCCAATACATACACACATACAGCCTTTCCTAATCTCAGTTCTGAATTCCGGTCCCATACCGCCTTATTGGGCATCTCCCCCCAAATGCCCCGAGAGCAGCCCAAAGAACATAAAAACCCAGCTCACTGCCTCCCCTCCAGGCTGCTCTCTTCCTCTTTCTGGTGAGGGCAGCTCTTGGTCATTCTATCCCTGGATCTCCATTGCCAAGGCTCCTGCCATCATTGAGCCCCCGGGCGCCCCTCACCAGGACTCCTAATTGCCCTCCCTAAATCCAGCCTCTCTACTCTCCGAGCGACACGGCTGGAGTGCCTCAGCTCCCTCTCAAATGCTTCTAGAAGGCTCGGCTTTTCCACCGCCCCAGCCCACAGGGCTGCTCCCACCTGCCTTCCTAGCCTGATGTCCTCTCCCTCTCCTTCACACGGGGTCCAGCCCTGAGCTCGCCATTCCCCTCCCCCTTCTGTCCCACGGCCCATCAGAACCTCCACCAAGCTCCCTATACAGAGCTCTTCTTGGTCCCTCCCACAGGGCGGCCTCTTGTTTTCTTCCAATCACCTGATGCTTACTTTCCTAGCTGGGTGCACATGGCATGTCCCCAGGTACACGTAAGCCCCCTGAGGGCAAGGCCCATTTTTATGCCTGTCTCTCTTTCCACGGTCCTTAACGAATGCTGACTGGAGTGGACAGGGATGTGAGATGAAGTAAAGGGAAACCAGGCTGAGGAATACAGTAGTTGCTTTTTGGAGGCAGCCAAGGGTTCAGGGAATAAAGTGTTGGGCCTAGAGTCAGGAAGACCTGAGTTCAAATCCAGCTGTTTTCTCAAAGGAAATGGGAACCAAGTGGAATCTTTGAGTGGGCAATGAACAGGATAAAAGTGGCATTGTCCAGGGGATGGACGTGATGGCAGGGAAGGAGACATGTGAAGGAACAAAGGTGAGAAGCAGGGATGCCAGTTAGGAAGGCAACTGCAGAACGCCAGGAGGGGATGGGAGCATAAACCAGGATGGCCGTGGTAGGAATGGAAGGGAAAGGAGGGATGCAGAGCCATTTCCAAGGCAGGACTTGTCAGAGACAAGCAGCAAAGACAGAAGGGCCAGAAAAGTGACTTCAAGGTATTGAGGGCAGGAAGACGGCAGCAACACATTGCAGAGAAACGGGCAGTAAAGCAGCTGGCTGAGTGGGTGAGTCTCAGCTCCCAGGTTAGGACGGGGGCACCGAGAGCCCCCCTTCCCTCGAGTCACATCAACGTCTCCTCTATATTTATGTGATTAGAGAAATTATTGTTACATTAATACTTACTATACAACTATAAAAATCTATAATTATGAAAATAAATTCCTAGGAAATCGCCTCAAGGGTAGGTAGTGACGGCCATGAGTGGCTTTTTCCTGGTATTACTGTGCACTATGGCCAATAACTGACCAGGAGCTTTCCCAAACCTTCAAAGCCTCAGCATCACATGCTCTTGAAACTCATTCTCGTCACCTGTAAAATGGGGCGATCACCAAGTTTCTTTCTCACCCCAAAAAAGTCCATGACTGTCAGACATCGCCCCCAATAGGCCCAACTCCCCAAGCGACCTCATGATTCCCAAGAAATGTTGTATCTGAGACAATAATCTAATAGTAGCAATGGAATATAAAGTCTTTTTTAAATTAAGATCGGGAAATTGTTCATTCTGACCATCTGGGGACAGCTAGGTAGGACAGTGGACAGAGCATCTGGGGTTGGGATCTGAGTTGGGAGGAACTCGGTTCAAATTCGGCCTCTGACACTTCCGCTTTGCGTGATCCTGGACAAGTCACTGAACTCCACTTGGCTGACCTTTGTCCCTCTTCTGCCTTAGAATCCATACTTAGTATGGAGTCTAAGAGAGAAGATGAGGATTTGGATTTTTTTTTTAATTCTGATAAACTGGCCTGCCCTGTGCTCTAAGTGATCAGCAAACCAGAGGGAGCCTGGAGGAACAAACAATGCATTTTCCTTGCTTTTTCCCTCACTAAGAAACTGCGTCAATGGTTATCATGAAGTAAGCTTAATGTTTTAAACATTAAGGGCCGCACACAAAAACACATGAAATTATAAACTGGCTCCAGCCCCGAAGCCCTCGGGTTTTTTATCATTTCCTAATAATCCATCTCCCGAGCATTCTTACCAAGTCCACCCAATGGAGAAAATGTGCCTTTTTTTATCCTAGAAGGAGATGAATTGAGTGGAATGGAATGCTGGCGAGGCGAGGCCCCGAGAAGAGTGGGGGCTTCGCGAGATTAAACCCACACGTTAAGGAAACTAACACATTATTTCTTGATACAATCACTTCTGGAATTACGACCAATTAATTCCAACACATATTTCAAAGCAGAAGTAATGGAGTCTTCAGGTTTTTCTATTGTTACTGGGGGGGGGGGGGTTGGAGGGGGTGCTGCCTTGCCAAGACAGTCACTTGGCACGGAGAAATTCCAGCACTGTGTGAGAGGGGAAAAGCAGGGCTGGCCAGCCCCGCTCGGCTCTCCAGCAGGCACAGGCCAGGTGGCCGGCTATTTCCACCGAGCTCTCAAAGTGAGTGTGTTTGTCCTGATTACCAGTCAGGGCATCATTGTCATCCAGGAGCCTCCCCGAGGTCAGGGGGTTTAGACAGTGAGCTGGAGAGGAAAGAGATTTCCACACCACTTTTTGCCCCTAAATGATCTCAAACTTTTAGGAATTTGCACAGTAATGGCGACATGGCTATTTGCCTCCCGTGAATTTTTCTGTCTTTCCTTCCTTTTTCTTCCTCACTGAGAACTACTAACTCTTATTTGCTGAAGCCTAGAATAGTTCTAGCTAGAAAAAAACAAAATTCACTAAGTGATGAGAAATTCCTTTAGGATAAAGAAGCCCGGCCCCCTTGGGGCACTGGAACCCTTTACCGACAACAGGAAGCCTGGTTTAAGTCCACTCGAACAGCAGCGTCTATTCCAGAGCCAACTCCTCCAATTCTTTCTACCCTTCATATAAAAGCAGGCAGAGCTCCGAGTCCCCAAAATAATGGGACGTGTCTCACAATCCCCCATTGCAGCTCCTAATTAACCTGAAAATGCTTCCAGAGGGTTCAGAAGGACACTTACTTGTAGCTCTCGACATGGCGGCAGGACGAGACGGTGATGAAGGAATCTGTCCGGGAGCTGTAAGTAAGAGGGCCAGGCAGAAGGAAGCCAGGGAGAAACCGCCCAAAAGCATAACTTTCCTGCTCAAACAGCATAAGCATCCCATCCATGGACTGGATACAAATCAAGTCTCGACCTGAGGGAATAGGAAAGAAACAAAAAAAATAAATAATTGTAAAGTCACCCAATGCCATACATCACTTAAGCACCTACTATGTGCCCAGTGCTAGGAGGGAGGAAACAAAGGTGAGAATGACAGGCCCGGGACCGAGGGAGGGGACGTGATCCATCTGACAGGAACCAGGGGCAAAATCTCTACACCCTGCTGACAGGAGAGCGATAGGATCTGCTGGGGGAATGGGGCGGGTCTGCCCAGAAGCCTTACAGGAGAAGAACTTGGACCAATTGCAGCAGAGGAATACATGAATGCACAGAGGTAGCAGATGGCATGTCACCTGTAGAGGAGCAGGAAGTCCAGTTTGGTTAGGACAGAATGCACAAAGAGGGAAATGGGAAATATGGGTACAGAGGCAAACTGGAACAAGGCTGTGGAGGGCCTTCAGTGCCGCCCTAGGGAGCCACAGCAGGTTGCTGAGCAGGTATAGTCAAAGGTGTGATCCAAGCCTTATCTCGGCAACTGTGCAGAAGACGGGGGTCAGAGGGAAGCTTGGGAGCGGGAATCTTGGTTATAAGACACGGGCACTAGTCCAGGCAGGAGGTGATGAGCCCTTCTCTCAGGTCAGTGACTACAGGACTAGAAAGAAAGGGAAGAACAGACAGGAGGGAATGAGGGAGAGGAAAGAGACCAGGGCGCTGAAGATTTTCAAATTCGGGCAACTGAGGAAATGAAGGTGCCAATTCATAAGAGAATTTTTACCTTTCAAGGGCAAAAGGAAAACTTAACAAGTTTAAGTTCTGGGAATTACACATTGACAAGGGAATCAAAATGTTCAAAGAACAAAAATATTTTTCAACTTTTATATTAGTCAGAGGAGAGCGGTTTGTATCTATAAAAAGTGACATTTATTGTATTTTAGTCTTAGCCAAAATCCCTTGGTTAAAGGCCACTCTTACAGTCAAAGGGAAGCTCTTCATCTAAGATACCTTTTTCCTCTTAACTCCATAAATAAACAAAGCAAATTCTCTCAAGCCTGTCATAGAATTTCTCCTCATACTTGTCGGGTTTCCATCTGGTAACCGAAACAGCTCAGTCATTACTCGAAACAGACCAAATAAAAGTCAGTGAACAGTGCTGAGCACCTACTATGTGAGGCACCGAGCTTTGTGACCCCCGCAAAGAGTAATCCTAGTAATCCTGGACATGGCAGGAATAAGGCAAAAGGTGTCTGCGGGGCAGGCAGGGAGGTCTGGGACGGCCAGGACGCTGGGCATGTTCACTGACACCAAGAAACAAACAGGAGCGTGCGTCCCTGTCTCTTCTTCCAGGACACAGAAACTGAGGCCAAGGAAAACTGAACAGATGTGGCCTCATTTGCCGTCTACACTCCTGATAATTCCCAGACGCACATCAGAGGTTGTGACAGCACAGGGAACTCCCCCTCTCAAGGGAGGCAATCCAATACTCAACAAACATCTATTAACCAACGAGGAGGGACCAGACCCTGTGCTGGGCCCTGGGGACAAAAGGGCAAAAGTAAAACCCAGCCTGCACCCGAGGATCTCCGAGACACCTGCCTGAACCCCAGAGAGGGGCCCAGCCGGGGAGGGGCAGAGGCAGAATTTTAAACCAGGCCTAACACCATGCCCAGAAGTCTGCCCACCGCCATACCCAGACTTCTCAGAGAGAAGCAAAACCCAGACAGGGTGGCTGCAGGGACTCTGTTCTCATGCTCATTCAGATTCACAAAGGGGACTTTTCCCCAAAAGAACCTAAATTCACGGCACGGCATGACCAGCCTCTTGTTCATTCGTCGCTACCCTTTGGGGATTCAAAAAAGAAGAAACAGAAAATGTCCTCTCGGCCAACAGGATGATCCGTCCTGAAAGGCTTTGGAGATGGTTCTGCTGCCCCGGAAAGCGAAGAGCCGAAAGGTCTTCAAAACACTTCCTAAATCAGAGAAGAAACAGGCGGCGGGTCCCCCGGGCCTCCCGAGGCTCAGCGAGGACCACCTCCCTGCAAGGGCCGCTGGAGACACTCTTGTCGGAGACCCTGCTTTAAGCTCCCTCTGGGATGGCCAGGAAAGAGAATAAGGGAAAGTAAGACCATTTGGGAGCCCCCGGCGAAAGGAAGCTGCCCTTCCCACCGGACGCTCAGATTACTGACCGCAATACTTCCTGTGCTAACAAGGACCCAGAATGCCCCTTGATCTGGGAACTGAACGCGACGGAGTACGTTGGGCTACAAGACACAGCAAACACGGGGCTGCTAGGTAGCACGGTGGGTAGAGTGCCAGCCCGGAGTCGGCGGGTCCTGGGTTCCAATCTGGCCTCAGACACTTTCTAGCTGGGCGACCCCCTGGGTGAGCCACTTAACCCCACTGCCTAGCCTTGACCACTCCTCTGCCTCGGGTCCGATACTCCTATCGATGCTGGGACGAAAGGCAGGAGCACGAGAAAGGGGGTGGTGATCCTCCGTTCTGAAAATCAGAGGAAAGCTCCTCTGAGGCAGGAAAGTTCAGATGAACCTGTCTGATGAAACAGCATTTAGTAGGCGCCTACTGTGGTCAGGCCGCTGGGCTAAGAGCTGGAGTCACAGCCTCCCCCCAAGGAACTTGGACCCCAATGGGGAGAGACCAGCAGAAAGACGGGAGGAGAGGACTTTGCTGGGCCTCCGAAGGGCTCTGCTCCGTCTTCTCGGGCCTAACTTGCCTTTTTCTCGTAGAAAACGTGCCATGCTCTCCCGTTCTGCGTGCTGTGCTCCTCCCTTGGAAGCGCGCTACGTGGGCCGTGTCTGAGAGCACAAGAATGTGATGCCCAGAGGGCGCTGCCCAGAGGGTGCTATGCCAGGAGCGCTGCCCAGAGGGCGCTGCCCAGAGGGCGCTGCCTAGAGGGCGCTGCCTAGAGGGCGCTGCCCAGAGGGTGCTGCCTAGAGGGCGCTGCCCAGAGGGTGCTATGCCAGGAGCGCTGCCCAGAGGGTGCTGCCTAGAGGGCGATGCCCAGAGGGCGCTATGCCAGGAGCGCTGCCCAGAGGGTGCTGCCCAGAGGGCGCTGCCCAGAGGGTGCTATGCCAGGAGCGCTGCCCAGAGGGTGCTGCCTAGAGGGCGATGCCCAGAGGGCGCTATGCCAGGAGCGCTGCCCAGAGGGTGCTGCCCAGAGGGCGCTGCCCAGAGGGTGCTATGCCAGGAGCGCTGCCCAGAGGGCGCTGCCCAGAGGGTGCTGCCCAGAGGGTGCTGCCCAGAGGACGCTATGCCAGGAGCGCTGCCCAGAGGACGCTATGCCAGGAGCACTGCCCAGAGGGTGCTGCCCAGAGGGCGATGCCCAGAGGGTGCTATGCCAGGAGCGCTGCCCAGGAGCCCCGAGAGGAGCGCCATGAGAGCGTTCCCCACACGCATGAAGCCCTGCTCTGGGCAGGGGAGGAGGTACTGCAGCGCCCCGGCCAGCGGCCCACAGACTCACCCTTTGGTGACGAGGCACCGCCCGAGGCCCGGGGGGCACGCAGAGGGCCTCCGTTCTTGGGGGATCCTAGAGGTGAGCAAACGCAAACGTCTCGGGGCATCAAAGAGGGCTTCCGGTCAAAGGGGCCACGTGAGACGAGGGACTCCGGCAGGTGAGTCAGGAGGAGGCGAGCGTTAGGCCCAAGGAGGCCCGAGGAGGCCCGTCCGGCACAGAAGCCCGGCTCCCGGAACAGGAGAGCAAGCTGGAGGCAGGGAAGCTCCTTGTTGCCAACGCTGGTGCCAGGCTCATCGTTCCTTCCCCTCGTTTTACGGGGAAGCAAGAGGGGGGAAGCAAGAGGTGCTCGGCAGGACGAAGCTGCTTCTCCAGCAGACGTCAGGCCCGGATCAGTCCAACCACGTCTGGCATGCCAGTCCCGGGAATGTTCTTCATCTTGGCAGAGACGCCGGAGGGGCTGGCCGTCTCCTCCTCCAGCCCGTGGACAGAGGAGGAAACGGAGGCAAAAGGGTGACGTGCCTCGGCCAGGATCCCCAGCTGGGAAGCGTCCGAGGCCTGGACACGTGAGGCTGCGCTCAAGGCCCCGACCCGCCGAGTGGCCGCCCTCTCTAAAGAAGCCCCACGGCGATAAGCCATGAGCTAGTTTACGTCCACCAGAAACAGACACATGGATTCTCTTGGTCTTTCTGAGCAGATGGTCTAGACGTGGGAAAGACAAAGTCTACGGGGGAGGGAGCGTCCTCGCCGGGAGCCTCTCCTTTTCTGCCTCCTGTCCTCGCCGGGAGCCTCTCTCTCCTCTCCTCTCCTCTCCTCTCCAATGCAGAAATTCTCAAGTGCTGGGGTGTTACGAGAACCTGAACATGAGCCCAGTTAGGACAAAAGGCAGCATATAATTGAGGGCCCAAAAGTCTGAAGGAAGCCACCCGGCCTCCTCCTTTGGGGCAGCTGCTCCTCACGTGCAGTCATGAGAATTCCACACCCAGATAGTGGCAGAACAGACCCCTGGGCTACATATTCAGGCTCCAAGAAATACATCTTTATCTCATATGGTAGCGACCTCCTTTAAGGGACCTAAAATCCAGTCTGTCGAGATAAATGGCAAGAAACTGGGATCTCTGGGTAGCCAAAGAAACTAACGTAAAATTCAGGTTGTGACAAATCTAACTCAGGCCAAGAACTGGGGGTGGGGGGTGGGGGTGGAGACAGACAGACAGAAAGACCCTCCCCACCCTAAGCCCATATGGTTGTTAAAAGGAAAGTTCAAGTGAATTAAGGGCAACTTTTAACTTTGAATTCCCTGAGCTGCCAGTTTGCATGGCCTCCTTGAATGTCATTTAATGCCAGTTGAACTTCCTTGGATTCCCTTAAAGGAAACAGCAAAAGTATTACAGCTTTAATTTTTTTTAAATCATAAAAACAAAGGAGTATTGTTTCTAACGAAGGCCTGGTTGGGCCTCTCCTGGAAAAACTTGCGATGGAGTCTTACAAATGCAGTGACCTATAAATGAAAATAAAAACCCTCTAAAATAGTCTTGGAGCTGAGTAACAGCAAATCCTAAGATCCATTAAAGGCATCCATAACCTTGAAAACAAGACCCCCATAACAAGCTTTAATAAGACGTGTCTTGGTGGGTTCAAGTTTAGGCCCTGATAGGTTTAGGCTACAGAGGAAAAGATGGAGGGGACAAGAACTGCCTTCAATGAAGTGAAAGGCTGCCCCATAAAAGGGCGATTAAACTTGTTCTCTCCCACCCCTGAGGGCACGGGCTGCAGCTAGGCTTCAGGTTGGGTTAAACTTCCTCACAATGTAAACTGTGCCGGGGTGTTGTGGGCTGCTCCGAGAGACGGACAGGCCTCCTCCTGGGCCAGGATGGAGCGGAGGCTGGAGGATTCCTCTTCCGGGCTGAACGAGCCGGAAGGCTCTTCCGTATCTCAAACTCTGAGCCTGTGTGGCTTTGTGAATGCCAAAATGTTGTCAAGCTGTGCCACGTCCAGAACACTGAAGGAGGAATGACATCTGAGAAGCTGCAGGAATATGATTCCATAACGTTAACCAAAGGCTGATTGTCCCACCTGGTACAGAGCGCGGCGTCAGCCCAAAAGACAGCCCAACCCTGAGGTGCTGAGCATCCATGATAGGGCGCCGAACATCCGTGATAGAGCGCCGAGCATCCGTGATAGGGCGCCGAGCATCCGTGATAGAGCGCCGAGCATCCGTGATAGGGCGCCGAGCATCCATGATGGGGCGCTGAACATCCGTGATAGGGCGCCGAGCATCCGTGATGGGGCACCGAGCATCCGTGATGGGGCGCCGAGCATCCGTGATAGGGCGCCGAGCATCCGTGATAGGGCGCCGAGCATCCGTGATAGGACGCCGAGCATCCGTGATGGGGCGCCGAGCATCCGTGATGGGGCACCGAGCATCCGTGATGGGGCGCCGAGCATCCGTGATAGGACGCCGAGCATCCGTGATAGGGTACTGAGCCTTCTCAAGGAGGCGGAGCAGGTGGGGGAGACACCCAGGAAAACTAAGCGGAGATCCCTGGCCTCAGAAGAAACTGAACAGCACCATGGGGTGGGTGAACATGACAAGCCCAAGGAGGCAGAAATAAAGACAAAAGAAGAGCCGGCTCTCCTGGAGAAACGGCCATTAGTGGCAGTGGCAGCGGCCTAGATGGCTTTGGAGCTGAGGGGAACCTCAGAATCACCTCTCCAACGCCCACTTTACAAAGGAGGAAATGGGCCGAGCACGCTGACGGGATGCGTCCAAAATGACAAAGTGGGAAAACAAGGAATCCCTCCAAATGGCTTTTACAAGTCATGTATATATTTTGTGCAGGTGAATGTGTGTGAACTGGTTTACATCACAAAGAAGAGATTAAATTTGTATCCAAAGCGCCTGACCTGGAGGTGATGCAATGGGCCTGAGGGGTCCGTCCACAAGGTCAGGGAATCGAGGAAAAAGAGCCCAAAAGGCTCATGGGGGGGAAGGGGGAACGTGACATAAAAACATGAAACGTGCCCGCCTGGAGGTCTGGCCTCCCACTTATACCCATTCCCTAGGCGTCCCCTGCAGGTGAAGGAGGCCATTCTTCACGAGGCTGGCAGAGGGAACCGTCAGGGTTTTCAAACAAGAAAGATCCACATCTCGACCCTTTCATTGTTCACTAGAAGGCAGAGAGAAGAGAAGACACCACAGCTGGAGAGGGTCACTCCCTGGCCCAGTGGATAGAGAGCCAGGCCTGGAGAGGGGAGGTCCTGGGTTCAAATCTGGCCTCAGACACTGCCTGGCTGGGTGACTCTGAGCAAGTCACTTACCCCTTCTCCTGCCTTGGAACCGATACGCCAGATTGATTTTAAGATGGAAGAAAAGAACTTAAAACACACACACACACACACACACACCAGAGAGGGTAAGACCAAGAGCCTCCTCACAGGCTCCTTTACCGGCTCCCATCCCCATGGCAGGAGCGTCTAAGGTTCACTCGAACCCTGTTCAGGGGCCATAGAATAAGAAACACCAGGTCCGGCCCAGAGCGAGGAGGCCAGGCCCGCCCAAAGGCACTCTCTGTGTGTGTTTTACATGAATGTGGGCAGACGTGTGTGTGTCGCTCTACAAACAGGAACACTGCAAAGCATCCACATCCTGAGGAATCTAAGGAGGCCGCCACAGCCGGGATGCTTTCTGACCGGTCGGATGGGAGGGAAAGTGGGGCGAGTGCGCCCTCTGCTGGCCAAGGCGGGGACTTACAAGAGGCGACAAAGCTGTGGGGAAAAGGCCTGAGCAGGGCCATGGCCAGGCCTCCAGCTCCCAGGCCTAGGCCCCGAGGCCTGGCGGGCTGCCTCCCCGCGGGCTGCCCAGCAGAACCTGCCCAACATGGGACACTCCCCGGGACGTTCCCGGCTCATTCCTGGCACTGGCCCCTACAGGCCGGGCCGAGATGTCGCCGCCTCTTCGGGCGGCTCCAGGATGCCCTTCAAAGCCCCACAGCGACCCCCCTTCAAGGAGACCTTTTGTGACACCCCCATCCAGGCGGCATCGTGTCTATCTGTGTGTGTCTGTGTGTCTGTCTGTGCGTGGTGGTACTTTTAGTCCTTCAAGCTAAACTTCAGTGAAGTGAGCCCAACCTTCCGATCAGATCTGAGTTCGAGGGCACTCAGGCCCGGGTTGATTTCCTCCAGTGAAGGAGGCAGAGAAAAGATGTCCCTGTTTCTGGACCTCCGCCCGGAGGGGCTGCAGCACCTCTCTTGGGGCGAGCTTCCCGTCTGCCTCGAATCTCCGCCGCACAAAGGGCGATGATTTGCCCGGCCTTTCAAGGGTCCTGTGGCCGGGACCATCCCTCCCATGCAGAATTCTGGCACGCTACCTTGGATAAAGCGCTAGGCCCAGAGTCAAGAAGACCTGAGTTCAGATCCGACCTCAGAGTCAATAACTGAGTGACCCTGGGCAAGTCCCTTAAGCTCTGCTTGCCTAATGCACTGGAGAAGGAAGTGGCGAAGCACTCTGGGACCTTTGCCCAGAAAGCCCTCCAAGGCAGGGGGAGGCCCCAAAGAGTCAGACCCACCCCCCGAGGGGCTGAACACACTCTCTCCAGAGCTCCAGAGGCGTCCCACCTCAGCTCTGCTTCAGAAACCAGCTCAAATGTTTCCTTCTCCAGGAAGCCTCCCTGATCTCCCCTTCCCAGGCCCGACTTTGTCTCCCACCTCGTGCACGTCGCTGGGGTGTCTTGTGGCTCTCCTGGCCTCTCCCCGCACACCAGGCACACAGACACCAATTAAATGGGGTCTTTTCCTTCGGCACAGCACGACGGGCTGCAGAACGACTCAGAATCTCACCAAACGGTTTGGCCCAAGAGTCGCTAAGGAATGGCCGGGGGACAAGCGAGAGCCGCAGGGCCGGGGGAGGCTTGGTCACTGCCCATTCATTTAAGGCCTTTTAGACTCGCCGGGGACGTCCCAAGATCATAAACGTGAAGCTCGGATAAAGCCCGGGTCGGGCTCTCCAGCCACAGCTCAGGGGCACGGCGGATCCACTGGTGTCCCTGGAGTCTGGAAGCCCCGAGTGGGAGTCCCGGCTCTGCCTTTCCTTCCCAGGCACATAACATGGGACAAGTCCCTGAACGCCTTCACTTCCTCCTCTGTAAAATGAGGATGAGGACAACAACGTACCGGCTGCGAGGTTCAAATGAGATAAAATGGGCCTAAAAGGCTTTTTAGGCCGTGAGCGGATATCACGGTAATTCTGAGGGGAAAGTAAAGGCCAGAAGAAATATGAAGCTGCAGGACACAAAATAAACGCTCGGCATTTCTATATATTTCCAACACGACTCAGCAACAAGAGTTAGAAAGAGAAACGCCATTTACAAATCACTCCGGACAAAATAAAATATTTGGGAATCTCTTTGCCAAGACAAAGACAAGAATTATAGGAACGTGACTACCAAACACTTGTCACACAAGTAAAACTGGATCTAAAGCATTGGAGGAGCATGAATGGCTCATGGGTAGGTCGAGCTAATATAACAAAAACATAATTTACTTATTCAGTGCCAGACCTATCAAAAGACCAAAATTTTCTAGAATTAGAAATAATAATAACAAAATTCATCTGGAAGGACAAAAGGTCAAGAATATCCAGGGAACTCATTGTAAAAATGTGAAGGAGGAGGCCCGGCAGTACCAGATCTCCAACTGTACCCCAAAGCGGGGGTCATGAAAATGATCTGGCACTGGCTAGGAGTCAGAAGGGTGGATCAATAGACAGGTTTAGGGGTAAATGGCCTCATCAAGGCAGTGTTTGATAAACCCAGAGATCTCAGCTTTGGGCATAAGAACCCACTATTTGACAAAAACTGCTGGGAAAATTGGAAAACAGTATGGCGAAATTTAGATATAGACCGATATTTCACACCCTCTACCAAGATAAGGACAAAATGGGTTTATGAATTAAACATAAAGAGTGATATTATAAGTAAATTAGGAGAACATAAAATAGTTTGCCTGTCAGATCTATGGAGAAGGGAAGAATTTAAGACCAAAGAACAGATAGAGAACATTACAAGATGTAAAATGAATCATTTTTATTATATTAAATTTAAAATGTTTTGTAGAAACAGAACCAATGCAACCAAGACTAGAAGGGAAGCAACACACTGGGGGAAAAAATGTTATGACACATTTCTCTGATAAAGGTCTTATATATAAAGAAATAAGTTAAAGTTAAAAGCAACCAAGTCATTCTCAAATTGATAAATAGTCAAAGAGTTAATTATAGGCAGTTTTCAGATGAAGAAATCAAGCCTATCAATAAATCATATGAAAAAATGTTCCAAATGCCTCGATTAGAGAAATGCAGATCAAAACAATTCTGAGGTACCACCTTACACCTAGCAGATTGGCCAATATGACAGCAAAGGAAAGTGATAAAAGTTGGAGGGGATGTGACAAAACTGGGACACTGATACATTGCTGGTGGAGTTGTGAATCCATTCTGGAGGACAATTTGGAACTATGCCCAAAGATCCATAAAAGAATGCATGCCTTTTGATCCAGCCATACCACTACTAGGTCTGTAACCCAAAGAGATAAAAGGAAATGGGAAAGGACCTGTTTGTACAAAAATATTTATAGCTGCCCTTTCGGTGGTGGCAAAGAATTGGAAACTGAGGGGTGTCCTTCCACTCGGGAACAGCTGAACAAATTGTGGTGTATGATAGTGTTGGCATACTATCGTGCTACAGGGAATGATGAACAGGATGATGTCAGAAAGAGCTGGAAAGGGGGCAGCTGGGTAGCTCAGTGGATTGAGAGTTGGGCCTAGAGATGGGAGGTCCTAGGTTCAAATCCGGCCTCAGACACTTCCCAGCTGTGTGACCCTGGACAAGTCACTTGACCCCCATTGCCTACCCTTACCACTCTTCTGCCTTGGAGCCAATTCACAGAAGTCAAGGGTTTGAAAGAAAAAAAAAAAAGAAAAGAAAGAGCTAGAAAGACCTTCCTGGACTGATGCAGAGTGAAACAAGCAGAACCAGGAAAACATGGTACAAAGTAACTGAAATATTGTGGGACAATCAAGTGTCATAGACTTTGCTACTAACAGCAACACAATGATCCCGGACAGTTCTGAGGGACTTAAGACAAAGAAGGCTATCCACATCAACAGAAAGAACTGTGGGTAGAAATGCAGACGAAAACATATGATTTGTCATTTGGTTATTTGGATATAGTACTGTGGGGATTTTGGTTTTATAAGATTACTCTAGTACAAAAACGAATAGGATGGAAATGGGTTTTGAGTAATGATACGTGTATAACCCAGTGGAATTGCTTGTCAGCTCCAAAACAGAGGAGAAAAGGGGGGAGGGTGACAACGTGAATAATGTAAGCTTGGAAAACTTATATGTAAATTTGTTAATGGAATAAAATAAATATATCTTTTTTTTTAGTTGAAGGAATGGACTGTAGAGTGAGGGACCGGGGAACCTCCCCATCAGAGGAAGAGCCCATAGAGGAGTCCACCAAAAGGGGTGGTTATAGAAAACGAGGAATAGAGCTTCTCAGACATCGAAGAGAGAAAAGAGGAAGGCGGAAGGGATGGTCAACAACGAGGGCTTTCAGCTATCAGGTGTCATTTGTAGCTGGATAAGCCAATGGCCAGTTATTTAATGAAAACGTATCTGCCCACCAGACAGGGACTTTGGAGAAGTAGTCTGGTTGGATGGGGCTGTTGAAGAACCAATGCGAGGTGCTGAAGAAGCGGGGGAGCGGGGCATGCTAGGTGGCTTTTAGTGCACTAAGAAGCAGGTCTAAAAACAGGAGCTTCTGGCTTTAAATGGGGCCTCAGACACTTCCTTGCTGGGTGACCCTGGGCAAGTCACTTCACCCCCATTGCTGAGCCCTCCCTGCTCTTTTGCCTTGGAACCAAAACCCAGTATGGATTCTAAGATGGAAGGGAAGGGTTGAGAGACAGACAGAGAGAAGTAAAGAGGAAGGGAAGGTGTTGGGGGTGGACGGCTCTCTCAGGAAGTTTAACCAGCAATGGGACAATGCCAAGGTGGGCTGAAGCACTAACGGAAGGTATCCTCAGGGTTAGCAATACAGACAGAAGCACGCCTGTCAGATTACAAAGAGAAACCAGTGGTGAGGAAGGGATTAAGAAGGAAGCAGCGAGAGAAGGTGGCTCCTGGAAGGAGGACCAAGAAGCCTGGAGGAAACGGGATCCAGGGCCCAGAGACAGGAACTCTTTTTAGTGAACAACTGAGAGATCTCTGCCTCTGTTATCAGAAGAGAAAAGAGCCAGTGGTTCTGAGAAGGTTCCAGGAACAGATAAGGGAGTTTAAGTGAACAGGGCCCTGCCCCCACCCCACCCCCTAAACTGAGAGCCCTGCCCCCCACCTCCCCTTTCCGCAGACAGGGGAGGGAGGAAGCATGGAGAGGGAGGGGGGACAGCTCCGCCCCAAGTCCCTCTGGCTTTCTAGTAACCAACCCTGGCAGGCGACAGCAGATGTGCCATAGGCTCACCAACCCTAACCTCCATCATCTCTGTGGAGGAGGCTCCAATCACCTCTAATAAGTGTGAGAGGGTGGAGTTTTTAGAAGGAAAAGAGAAGAGAAGGAATTTCCATGGAGACAACCGAATTTTTCAAATGAAAGTGGTTTGGGGCCCAAATAATTCAGATGACCAACTTTCCATTTCACTTTGGATATATACACATAATCTTATTCTTCTCCATTTTCACACAAGAATCTCTCATCAACTTCTTCATTTCAAGAGTACAATCCATTTTGTCAAAGGAAAACAAACGACCTTTGAGCTGAGCCCTTACATTTGAATCCATCCTAGGAGAACCGATTTCTTTTTAATGTGCCCCACATAAAGTTCCTGACACGGGCATTATCATAAAAAGCTGGCATAAAACTGGCTGTTAAAATGGTGGGTTTCTTTAAATCCACAAAAGGCAGCTCGACCGCTTTGAAAGAACATCCTGAGCCCCCAAAGGCCTCCAAGGCCCATCGTGCCCTCTCGGCTCGAGCCTTCCATTGGTTCAGAGTAACGACATGCCGGTCACTCCACACCAGTGTCCTTCGGGGCTTTGGTGCAGGGAGGAGGCTCTCGAGATCTCCAGAGTCGGCCCTCTCTGGGGGAAGGTGACGACGATAATGATAATGTTGTGGACGACGGGGAGCACTTTACGGGGTCTGGTCCTACCCTAACCCTGCCAGGGAGAGGCGGCAGCCGCATATCATCTTGGAGGCGAGAAAACTCAGGCTCAGGGAGTTTCCGGTGGCTCGTCCCACCGTGGCAGAGAGATAAGTACTCTGGGTTCCTAAGAAGGCCATTTCACAATATGCCCTACTTAAAAAGCTACCATCTCAAGAAGCAAAAAACACTTGTGTGTGTGTGCGTGTGTGTGTGTGTGCATGCGTGAGTGTATGTGTGTGTACATGTGTGTGCACGTGTGCGTGGGCGTGTGTGTGCGTGCGTGTGCATGCGTGTCCAAGCTTGTAGATAATTAATAAAATCCTCACAGTTAAACAACAAGATCAATGACTGCATCAATGTCCGTGTTCCCTCTAAGGATGAAGCCCACCCTGGGCGGCTGCCATCCGTGTCCTCCTCTCAGTTTCCCAGAATGGCTCCCCCTCCATGAGGAGGACCTTCTTGTTTTCTTTCCACATGGGATACCCGTGGCGTGGCGTGTGCAGCCCTCACTCCACTGCCCTTCATCACAGTCTCTCTTTTGACAATGCATGAAATTCGTCCAGAGACGCTCCAATATATCTACTACATCCTACTCTTTAAAAGGCAAAATAGAAAAGAATGGCATTTCTTAAATCAAGGGGAAATGGAGAGGGGGCTATTCTATATGTTATATGTAGCAGATAAAAGTACTGGGCCTGGAGTCAGGAAGACCTGAATTCAAATCCCATCCCAGATCCTCAATGGCTGTGTGACCCTGAACAAGTCTCTTAACCTCTGTATGCCTCAGTTTCCTCAATGGTAAAATGGGGCTAACGACGGTACTTGCCTCCCGGGGCTGTTGACAAATGAGATAATATCTGTAAAGCGCACACAGAAGGCCTCTGTAAATGCCGCTCCTGTCCTTGGCGGCTTTGTCCGTTTACTCTTACATACTCTGAAAGCTTTTTCGAAACCCTCCCAGTGGTTTGAGTTAAGACGGAGTCATCTAACTCTGTTTTGCAATTATACAGAAAATCAAAAGCATCTGTTTGAACCTGAATCGTGTTTACAGAATCAGCCGCCCCACCGGCCCGTCTACACCACATTCTTGGGGAGCAGCTCATCCGGTGCGCGACAGTCTACACAGGGAGAGGGAGCAAGAAGGGCGCTGGCCGGGAATGGCGGCAATTCCGCCATTTTCTCGTCATCTTTGCCACTTCCGCGTTGTTTGCCCTCCAAAGGGCAGCTCTCGGAACCGGTCCCTGGGCTTAACAGGCAATTCATACAATGAATGCCGCCCTCGCGCAGCTTCCTTGTGGCTAACTGAGCCTTGAGTGCTCAGAGCCCTTCCCTGCCGCCATGTTGTGGGGCTCCCATCCGCCCCGCCCCCCTCCTGCCCTCCGGGGAGGTTCTTTTCTGGAGGGAGGGGCTGGGCTGGGGGGCGGGGATGCTCCGCGTCTCCCTAGCAAACAACTCCAATAGAACGCCGGAGTTAAGAGGAGGAGCCGCTCCAGAAGGCCAGGGTTGGGGTACGCCGTACCCCTTTCTGAAGCGTGGTCCCCTTTACCGGATGACTGTGCCCAGGGCCAGAGGTGGAAGGCTGGAGGGCAGCCAGAAATGGGCCCACACGAAGGGCCCCAAGACGGCTGGATGGATGGGCGGGAGCCGGGGCCCAATGGGGGCGAGCCGCAGCGCCTCTGGAAGTCCAGTGTGGAATCGCGGGGCAGAGGACGTGGGCCGCGGGAATGGGCGCCCCCTCATCCCTCCCCCGCCCGGAAAAGGCAGACGGGACCCCTTTTTCTAGAACAAATAGGATTTCACAGCAAAGGCTCCGCCGGGCCTGCACTCCTGCTGGAGGATTCCTTCCCCTCCGGCAGTCATCGGACTCGGGTGCCCCTTGCAAAACTCCAAATGCTACCTAAGCCAGACTGAACTGCAATTGAAGGGCCGTGGAGAGTCAGGCCTAGAGACCGGAGGTCTTGGGTTCAAATTTGACCCCAGGCATTTCCTCGCTGTGTGACCCTGGGCAAGTCTCTGAATCCCCATTTATCGCCCTTCCTGCTCTTCTGCCTTGGAACCCATACGTAGTACTGATGCCAAGACGGAAGTGAGGATGTTTTAAATTGGGAAATGCTGAACAAAAAAGTAGAGACAAGGAGATACCATTCATCGGGCATGTTCTGAGCTCCTGTGCCTTTACAGCACTTGGTTCTGCCCGAGTCTGGTTGGCTCCCACCGTCTCTGGGGTCTCTGGGCTATGGTGGGGTCCATTATGACCATGGCTGGTTTCCTCCCCTGCACTCATTCTCAGGATGGCCTCTGCTCCCCCGATGGAGGCTCTGATCCCCAACCAGAATGCCCCCCCCTCAGGGAAGGCCCTGCCCCAACACTTGTCTGTCTGATCCTCCCCTCCACCCCCACCCCAAAGTACTTATCAAGACTGGAAACGGGCTCATCCACCCCTCAGCCTTCACAGATCTTTCCACCACACTCGCCCACCACCCACGACACAGAAAGTCCTGAGCCCTTTAGATCTCCAGGCACTCCGGCTCGGCCCAGCCACGGCCAGGTCCATCCCCATTTGGTAAACTGAGGGTCTGCTGCCCATCTAAGCCCTAGAGCTGAACACAGCCAAGTGAGTGTGGCAGAAAGAGATGGGGAAGGGAACCTCTGCCTCCCAGGTATGTCCTTCTGTCTCGACAGCAACAAAAAATTATCCTTTGCATCAGTTTCTTAAAGTCTTTACATTCTAGACTTTTAGCTTACAGGAAGTTGTTCCATCGACTTGGATTTTTCCCCCAACGTCATCAGAAAATGACTTTAAATCTTTCTGCATTTTATAAGCAGGCCGGTTGTGCTAGAACCAATTATTTTTAAAAACCTCCTAGAAGAAGAAATTAAAACTGCATCGAAAATTCTCCTCTCCATCCCAGAGCTTTTTATAGTTCTTCTTATTTCCTCTGGTCATTTTGGTTTAATGTGTAACTGGTGAATAGGTTTTTTATGTTTCACTTTAGAAGTTCAATCTTCCAAAGGCTCCGCCAGAAATGTCCGTCTTGAAAAGCCGACGGCAGCCAGTTGGCTTTGCCAGTGACATATTTATAAAGTGAAAATGTAACCCACAGTAATTTTCTGCAGATCAGATGGAATCACTTAGTGTTCTCTACACGGTTTCAACAGTCTCTGCCTCAAGAGGACCGTCCCTCGGCCAGCGGCGAGCCGGCTACTGTTGTTTGGTTCTCGGGGTTACCCGCACAAAATACAAACGCATCCCACGGAGAAGCCCTTTTTCTAGTCTTTAGGCTTGGGCAAAAGCACCAGGAAAGCACGAGGAGGGCAGGACTTTAGAAATGCACCCATTTCTCCATAAAATAACTCCAGTTATCTTGAATCTAAGACTCTGCATCATCTGGGATTTCCACTCTGCTTGGTTTACCAGATTTCCAAAAAATCTCTCATGCAACCAATCGTGCTATGAAATCACAACGTCCTAAAGGCCATGTGACACCCAGTAAGAAAACCCCCTTCATTTGCTCATCCGTAAACATTTTAAGAAGAGTCATCAAGTTACATCTACTTTTGCCACATAACAGATGACTTTACTCCCTGTAAACAAGCGTTAATCTAGTAAGAAGTCCTAACTTAAGGGCTAAGAACTTTTTTTTCCCCGTATTTTGATGACGCTTCTTCACTATAATTGGTTTCCTTTATAATGCTATTATGTATTTTATTTTATGCATTTAAAAACCTTAAACAGTATTCTAAAAAGGACTCCATGGGTTTCACCACACACAGCCGCCCAGCCAGTCTGAGACACAAAGTTGGGGGCAGGGGGAGGTGTTAAATAAGATACTATCTGCCAGGCACTATGTTAAATGCTTTACAGATATTATAATCCTCACAACCACCCTGGGAAGTAGATGCTTTTATTATCCCCATTTTACAGATGAAGAAACAAGGTAAACAGAGGCCAACTCATTTGCCCAGGGCCTAAGCATCTGTGGCTTCACTTGAACTCGGGTCTTCCTAACTCTAGGCCCAGTGCTCTGTCCATTGTGTCATCTAGCTGAAAACGGGTTCTGCTTTAAACACTGCGTTTGTGATGGCAGTTTTTAAAGCAAGTGTTTAAAATATTTAAGCATCGTCATTCACTCCAATTCAGCAAATTCTCATGAAGGGCCTACTAGGAGCCTGTCCCTCTGCTCAGCAAAAACCAGCCCAAAGGCCAGAGCACAAGGAGTCTTCTACATCTCCGCCCTGGCTGAGGCTACAAAAGGTTCCCAAATCTCTTCGAGGTGGGCCGTGGCCTCGAATCCTGCCAGGACAACACAAAACTTCACTGCCTGGCTTAAAATGGCGCCGTGGCTGCGATCCCCAAAGAAAAGGACGAGCCCGTGATGTGGAGAGAGAAAGGGACAGACTGGACGCTGCTTTGAGGGCTCAGCACCAGCAGGAACTTCATCAATGACCCCTTGTGGACTTGACTTGGCGCCAGGCTTCCGGGTCTCCCAGGCACCCAACATGGTTCTACCAGTTGTCTGGGAAAGAAAAGAAGCTGCGATTTTTATCCCCAACGAGGGAAAGAGCTAGGTAGAAACCAAACATTTAAAATCTTGGGTTCTTTACAACTTATTTGGGAAAATAAGCTCTTGTTCCCATCCGACCAGGACCAGATAATCATCCTGGCAGGAGTCCTGGAGGGGGCAGCGAGGAGGTGTCTGCTGGGCTTCTCCTCCCCATCCCCATGACGTGCCCCGGGCAGGCACTTTTGAGAAAGCCGGCCCAGGGACCTGGTTCTAAAATGGTATTTTCCTGCTCTTGGTGATGGTCACTCACCAGACAAGTTACAACCTTAGCTCTGCTGGCATGAAGAAAAATCCATTTGAGAGATAGGAAGCCCTTTCCGACAACGACGTATAGAGTACAGTGGGAGATCCGAGGGATTAAAAGATAATGATGGGTTCAGCTTTTAAAGAGCTAGCAGTCTCGTTAAGGAGCATTTAGCACGTTTAGATGCACTGGAGCACTGGTCGAAGTCCTGGCTTCAAGGCCAGCTCCCTACAAGCAGTGAGAACTTGAGCAAGCGACTTAAATCTGTGAGTCTCAATTTTTCTCATCTGTTAAATGGAAATATGAATAGTTGTACAACTGATAGAGCAGCAAAATGGCATAGATACAGGGTGCCAGGCCTGGATTCAGGAAGACTTATCTGCCTGACTTAAAATCTAGCCTCAGACTCTTACTAGCTGTGTGACCCTGGGCAAGTCACTTAATTCCCACTGCCTAGCCCTTACCACTCATCTTCCAAAAGAGTTGGAGAAGGAAATGGAAAATCACTCTTATCTTTGCCAAGAAAACAACAAATGGGGTCATGAAAAGTCAGACACGGCTGAAAAACGATTGGACAACATACGTAATAGCTTTGTTGTGAGTAAAATGTCTCATAAACGGAAAATCGTCTTATAAAAAAGGGGGTTATTATAAGAAGATGCACTTAAAGAGAAAGAAATGTCAACGCATGGGGCAAGAAATCTATTTAGTCCTCTCAAATGGTCTGTGACCCCACACCGATGTCCCGAGTTACATCCCCCCAAAGCACAGGATATCGTGGAAGAAAGCGAAGCATCAAAGGAAAAAGCAGTTTTCCATGGGGATGAAGGCATGGAACCAGGGAAGAAAACATTTGGACAAAGAAAAGAGCAATTAATGAAGATAAAAATCAAATGCCTAATTTAACCACTAACTCTGGACATTTACTGAGACTTTTATAACAATGATACTGCACTGTCCATTTAGCACATCAGAAAACTGGAACACGACTGCAAAGTTAGGCTAAAGATTTGAAACTCCTACAAGTTCTCTGATCGCTCTGATAAACCATATTACCTTATCAAATGTGAAAATGTTCCATGTCTTCGTTCCCATTGAAAACTGCTTTTTCCTTTGATGCTTCGCTTTCTTCCACGATATCTTCTGCTTTGGGGGGATGTAACTCGGAACATCGGTGTGGGGTCACAGACCATTTGAGAGGACTAAATAGTTCTCAAAAAACTGATACGCCTAACCAGCACGGTCTACGCCAAGTCCTGTCATGAATCGTGGAGGGCTCTGACACAGTCTCATTTCCTATTGGTCCTGCTGGGATGGAAGAATCTATTGATTATCCATCCTGACTCCAAAAGAGGTGTCTGAAATCTCTTTGTGCCTTTTAAGGGAACTCCTAGTCAGTGTAAATAGGATACAGGAATCAGCCCACGACCAGTCTAATCTCCAAAGGCCACCACAGCCCAAAATCTAGATAATTCCTAAGATGGGGAAGGGTTTAAGAAGTCTGCCTAGAAGCAAGGCTGCTGGGGGGCTCCAGGTGCTGCTAGAAGCACTGACTTCACCCGCCACCTAAACCAGAAGCATATCCCAGGAATGGCTCCTTTCTCAATTCATTTTCCTTTTATGCCAAGAAGAATGACCTTTGACCTGGCAATGGCAGAACAAAAATGACTAATAGCAAGTCTACAACCACATTATAGAAAGAGGTAAGAGGAATTCAAGTCACCTTGCTAAGATGAACTACATCCTACATCCTGAAGGAAGAGGCAGGTGGGACTGCTGAGCCTCCATCAATGACTTTGGAAAGATGATGGAAAATGGAGAGGGTACCAGACTGGAGAAGGGTGAAGGATGTTCAGGTCTTTTAAAAAGGGCAGAGAACAGTCAGCAAACTCTAGGCCTGTGAGACAGTATCAATTTCTGGGGTGAATCTAGAACAGATCATGAATGAGGTAGTGGGTGAATATCCAGCTGGGAAAGAAGCGATTAAAAAGGAACAGGAATAGCTTCATCAAGAACAAGTCATGCCACGCTAACCTCATTCACTTTTGTGACAGGACTACTGAACTGTGGGTTTAACAGACAAGTCTTCCTGACTCCAGGTCGGGCCCTCCAGGGGTGAGGGCTCTGTCTTCGGGAGGCCCCCAGGAGGGGCCTTGGCTCTCTGGACAGGGCTCCCCCACTCCCTCCTGCTCTCCTTCCCTGGGGGGATGAGGGAGTCTGTGTTAGAGAGGCTCTGAGGGCACCCCAACAGCCCCAGAGAGGTGGGCAAACCCTGAGGCCTGGGGATAGAAAGGGAGCCGTCCAGGCTTCCTAGCTGTGTGACCCTGGGCAAGTCCCCTAAGCCCACTGGCCAGGCCTCACCCTTCTGTTTCAGAGGGTTTTGTGGAACAGGAAGTGAGCAGTTCTTTAGCTCCATCGTGGCTGGTTCCTGGTCTTTCCTTCCGACCATTTGTGGGGAAACCCCAAGTGCAGCCATTAAATACCAAACACAGAGCCTCGAGCTCAAGACAGAAGAGGGAAGAGTGGATGAAAGCCAGGGAAGCCAGGCCCTCCCTGGATCCTGTCCGGGGCCCTCTCCGGGGTCCTCACTATAGCTCAGACAACGGGGTGCCCAAAGGCCCCAGTACAGAGTTTGGAAGGACCAAATGGGGCTGGCCCGAGACCAAGAATGCGGTCCGTCCCCCAAAGCTTTACAGTGTCTGCGGAGGGACCCCAGCAGGAACCTGCCAGGGTGGGGGGGGGGGCAGAGGGATGCCAGAGGTCTCAGAGGAAGCAGAAGCCCCCAAAGCACCCCCAGAGCCCCTGGCACAGCCCAGCACGTGCAGGCTGGCTGGATTTGGGTGCTTCTTGCTGGGGACCTTCTTAAGGAAGATGCCCATCGATGGCTTTGCCAGCATTCATTTATTCTTACAGAGAGCCAGGATGATGATTCACTTCGTGGCGGCTCCCAAACCGATCTCATTGGGGTCCTCGGGAGACAGCTGGGGAGTCACCAAAGAGCCTGGGGGCGGTGAGGGGCCACCATGGAGAGAGCTCCAGGGCTGCCATGAGGAGGGCCTGGGTTCAAGTCTGGCCTTGGGTCCTCCCTGATGAGGTGACCCTGGGCAAGTCACTTAACCCCAACTGCCTGGCCCCGACCACTCTTCTGTCTTGGAATCCATACTTGGTCATGATTTTCACCCAGAGGGCGAGGCACCAAGGATGGGCCGAGCGAGGCTCAGGCTAGAGGCTTGGAATGGGGAAGATCTGAGTTTCAATCCATCTACGGACACTCACTAGCCCGTGACTGGGCGAGTCCCTGAAGCTTCCATCTCTCCACCATGAAATGGGGGCACCTGGAGAAGAAGAGGGCCGAGCATTCCAGCAGCCTCGCCAAGGAGGCCCCACGGATGGGACAGACCCCCAGACAACGGACGCACAGGGAGAGGAGCGAGAGAAAGGAGGGAGCAAGGAGTGAGGGAGGAATGAGAGAGAAGCCGCCCTTCTTCCTCCCCTTCTCTCCAATTCCTTTTCCTTTCACTGGGATGGAGCCTGGGGCAAAGCGTGGGGAGGGGGCCGCCAAAGAGGGGTTAGGAGGGGATTTCTCCCTCATAAAGCCCAAGTGTGTAAGCCAGGCGTCCTTGTAACAGGAAGCCTTCTAATAAGGGTGGCCTGTGTTTCCCTTTTCCATGATTCTGAAAGAATGAGTTTTATGAGGTGTCGGACAAAGAAATTATCAGCCGAGTTTTATGCCACCGAGTTAAAAGCTTTGGTAGGACCCTATTTTTAAATTTAGTATTCGCTTAAATGTGGGTCCTGCTCCGTTGGGCCAGTGCCGAAGTCTGTTAATAAGCCGCCGCCAGCGCGTTCCCTCAAGGACAGCCTTTCACTCGGGCCTTCGAACAAGAATTATTTTTAAATTCTGTTCTGTGGTTTTCTCCGCTGAGGCGGCTCTTTGTCTAATCGGCACATAATGCGTTCGTGGATCCCTTCGGCCGTTTTTTGCTTTCCTGAAGGACGGCGATGACTGTTTCTGGAACCTTGAAAAATCCGCTCCATCGCTCCTTCCTCCCTCCGTCACGGCCGCCCTCGTGCTTCACAAGCCTCACAAAGAACAAATTCTGCGCCGAGGAGTGGCGGGACAAACGACACTGAGCCACAGCAACGACATGGTCCACGTGAAGCCTGCGTCCAGCCAGACCCACAGATTCCTCAGTGAAGGGGGACATTCGATCAGGCTTCATAGTGCCCAGAATCTGCCTCCTGCCAGGCTTCTTTTCCTTCTGGCATTCCAGGCCTAGTGACTGGGTGACAGGCCCAGTCCAGCTGTTCTCCCCAGGTTCGGCTTCTTCAGTGGCCAGCGCCCTTCCTCCTTTTGCTGGGCTGGACCCGTCCCGTGGCCTGACTGTTTGCTGTCCATCCTCCGCTGAACCTGGGCCTGCTGCCATGACCCCCGGCCTCTCCTCCTCCGCTCAGCACAGATCTGCTTGGCACCATCAAGTGGGCGCTCAAGCGCATTGTCTGACGAAGATCCCGGCACCAAGTGCACACCCTCCCCTCCGCCATCCCCGGCCACCATCCTCCCAGGAATCGCCCCTTCCTTCTGCCCCTCTCCATGCCCTCTCGGCGCTGCCCGTCTCAGGTCCAGGACCACGTCCTCCTTCTGGGGGCTTCCTATGGCCCCCAGAGAGCCCCAAAAGCCCGCTGGACACGGCTCTCCTTCCCACCCTGTGCCTGGCTCAGGCCCTTCCTGGTCTCCCTCCAGGGGGCTCCATACACCTGCACACGGACTCCCTTCCTGTCTCTTGTCCGTGTCTGTGTGGGGAGTCCAGCAACACACTGTCCTACGCACATCCTCTCTGTTCATGTGGGCACAGTTACGTTCTGCTCATGTTGTACGTGTGCTCAGGCTCTGGGGGCACCTGCTCTGTGTCCCCAGGTAGGTGCAGAGCTCGCCAATTTCTAACCCTAACCCTAATCCAAAATTCATGCAGGCCGTCTGGGGGTCTTCCTTTCCGTTACCTCTGGGTGCATGCGTGGGACAGGGGGTCCCAGCCCTCCAGCCTTCCGTGCATGAGCGCCAAGCCTGGCCCTGCTTTGGGGGTCTCCATGGGCCGAGCCAAAGGAAGCAGGGCAGCATTGCCCATTTGGGGAATCAAAAGAAACTGGGATTTCTGCCCAAGAGCCCAGAGGGGCTTCCCACAGTCTCCCCACCAGGAGGCAGCAGAGGCCAGATCAGAACTCCAGATGGGAAGCCATCCTGACCTGGCTGTGCACACCAGACATCCCAAGGCCACCTGCCCTCTGGGGGCTCCCACACACCCTAGCCTCCCCCTCCTCCCTCATTCCCCTAGAGGTTCAAACACGCTGCTGTGCTCCCACATTCCGTGGCCTGCAGGGACCCCAGACCAGCGGCCCCCCTTTTCCAGGTAAAGCAGGCTTCACAGTCCCAATCTCCGGCCCCTGGAGTCAGGAGGATCTGGGTTCAGATCTCGCCTCCATTGGCCCAGTCCAGCCCCCGGCCTTAGAGCAGCTTCTCCCTCAGAAACAGGCCTGGGCCAGACCCTCATTTCAGGGACTTCCGCTCTGAGCTGCCATGAAGCTCCCTTTTACACCATCCTGAAGGCACCCATTTAGCATCTTAAAAGCTTGTGCTCTCTGCTTGCGACCATCTTAACTTCCTTTGACAGGTTAGAACAGGGGAGAACAGTGATACCCCCAGAGGCTCCCTGGTCCTGTCGGGGCTTCACAAAGGGCTTTCCCAGCTAGAAAGACACAAATGTTCCCAGGCCAGAGCACTTAACAAATGTCGCTCTCCAAGGACAGAGTCCCGAGTTCCGATCTAATGTCAGACACTTCCTGGGGGCGTGACCCTGGGCCAGTCACTTCACCCCGTGGCCTAGCCCCAAGCGCTCCCCACAGACTCCAAGACAGAAGGGAAGGGCTAAAAAAGGTCATTTGGGGAGTCCAAAACACAGAGGGCCCAGCCAGATGGAAGGCATTCTTGGGCCCCCTCCCGGCCCAGGCCCCCACGAGAGGGATTTCTGAAAAAAAAGCAGGAAAGGGGGCGGAGGGCCCAGAAGGGAGCCCCAACACTGGCTCTTGTCACAGTGCGATGGCCCAGTAGAGGGACGCAGAGCTGGAGGAGCCACGGGAGCACCCGGCGCCTCTATGCAACCTGGACAAGCCTGTATCTGCCGATGCACTGCTGGGGCAAAGAGGAAGGCCGACAGCTCAGATGAGGAGTCACCCTGGAAAGGGTTGGACTGTCTGCTGCCGCCACAAGATTAGACGGACGGACATATACGGATAGACGGATGGATGGCTGCCGCTCATCTGGCTCGCTGGGCTCTTTGGCAGACCTCAGGACCGAGGAACACGGGAATTCTTATTTATGTGACAACTTAACTCCAGACAAGCTGAAGGCAGTCTCGAGCCTGGCATCCATTGTGTGTAAAACCTCCTCATCTACAGGCGGGAAAGGCGGCGAGGGCTGGCACAGGCCTGTGGCCATTCTCAGGGCCTTCGAGGAGGCCAGGAGGGGGGCGGGACAGGCCTGTGGCCATTCTCAGGGCCTTCAAGGAGGGGGCCGGCCGGCTCTCACACCGGCACTCCTTCCTGGGCCACTGAATCCCAAACCCAGCGACCCCGGCCCGGCCTGTATTTTCGGTCCTTGACTTATACAACGTCGGCCCTGGATTCGAGATTACAGCTTTCCTACAGAAAACAAATGTGTACCTCTGACGAGGCCGGATGATTTAC
Source organism: Gracilinanus agilis (assembly GCF_016433145.1). Classification (NCBI taxonomy): domain Eukaryota; kingdom Metazoa; phylum Chordata; class Mammalia; order Didelphimorphia; family Didelphidae; genus Gracilinanus; species Gracilinanus agilis. The sequence goes on along the minus strand of NC_058130.1, from coordinate 17,719,814 downwards.
TGAAATGAGACCGTGAAGAGGTAAAAGGGGAAAAAATGGCTTTTCTCAAATCTTAAAAAAAAAACAAAGGAAAACCAGAGGGAGGCAGGTACACTGTCGAGTAACAGGATTCATTTATTTATATGGAAAAAAACGGATTTTAGCCCCTCTTCCCGACTATGGCAACCTCAGCAGTCAGAGACAAGGAAGAAGAGAGCGGCCGGGCAGGTGCGCCTCTCGCACCCACGTCCTGTAGGCCAGCGAGGTCTCAGACAGGGGCGATCGCCCTGAAAGAGCGCTTCCCCGTACAACCTCCAGGCGGGGGCCGCCCCGACCAGAACAGGCCAATGCCCGCCGTCTCTCCTGGCAGACAGAGCGCAGCGAGCACGCCGCAGAGCACTGAAGGCCCTTCCGGTCTCTGAAGCGCTGGAGGATCGGGTCTCCCCCGATGGAGGCTGGATTCGGCAGGTACAAACAGGGTCCCGACAAGCACGGAGAACGGCGCTGGCAAAGGTGAGGGTTACAAAGGGGGCCGGCAGACAAGAGGGCAGCTCGGGGCCTCCAGGAGGCAGGGAAAAGGATGCCACTGACTTCCCTGGGGATGGTGACCCCTCCTTGCTCCCCACAGCTGGCTTCTGCGCAATGCTGAGTGTCTCTGTGGGCCCCGAGACCTCTGGAACCTTTCCAGGGTTGCCCCTGACGGCAGAATCCCAGAATGAGCCCTCCGGGAGGAGGCTTCATGGGGGCTCCCAGAATTGGGGCCAGCTTCTCCAGGCTTCCTGACAATCAGGACTTTCCCAAACCCTCCCTCAAAAGAAGAACCAACATCTACAACTGGGCAAAACTCCCCAATGTCTGTCTGAACCAGGTTAAAATATAAGTGGGCAATAGTCAACAAAATAAATAAAATCACAATGCAGCCTAAAGAATGATCATTTTTGGTTTGGGGAATCAAAATGCAGCCCCGGGAGGCCATTTTTATCTAAGTTTGACATCCCTGGGGAAAAAAAAAGAAACTGTCAGAAATTAATCCAAGCTTTAACACCAAAAGTTCTGGCTTTAAGAATGAAAAAAGGTAAATAGTTCTGAATTAGAGCAACGGAGGAAAACAGGGAGAAGGGCTGACCCTCTGCCCAGGGCCAGCAGGATTTCCCACAATGAGTGAGCTGGACAGAATGGGATATACCTCTCCTTCCCAACTGAAAGTTCAAATAAATGTCAGAAAAATCATGGAAAAAATGACTCAGGCCATTAAAAATAGGAAGAAGGAAACTAATAAAACTCAGAAATATCTACAGGAAGAAATACATAGGAAAGAGAGGAAATCCTATAATGGCAAAGAGCTTGCGATATGGCCACACGAAGCCCCAATTTCCCATCAGGCCTCACTGGAACATGAAATTAATTCAGGAGGAACAGAGAGCACGTGGGACGTGATGGGGAACGAAAGGATCTGAGGATCCAGGAAAAGGGGGGCGAGGATCCCCTTGGCCCAGCCCAGCCTCCATCCTAGTCCTGGCCAGAAACTAAATGATGGCTATGCAGCCGGGTCGTGCTCCGACATCATCGTCCAGCACAGTTCCTGAGAGCTCCCGGGGATGGCAAAGATCTTCCTCCCAATCAGAGAGGAGGCCTCTTCCCAGATCCTCGGTCAGGGCTCCCCCACACGGCTCTCACCCTGAAGCGTGCCTGGCCAGCCTGAGTCCAGAGGGCACGTTTCAAGGGCTGCTTCCTTTACAGCAACTTCCGTGCCATCATCCATCCGTTTCTGAGGTTGGTCTTTGACTGTTCAACTGAGGAGGTGCAGCTAATGAGCAAGTGACAGTGATGGACCAACATGAAGAACATCTGTTTTCATACTACCAGGAACGGAGGTGGGGTCATGGCTGTTGGCTCCTTTGGGAGGGTACCCAGCCACTCAGACAGGTGGCACAGTACCAACTCTGCCCGGAAAAGTGCCATGCTCTGGAGGTCCTGAGATGTAATCTTAAGGAAAGAAAGGGAAAGAGGGAAGGAAGGAAGGAAGGGAAGGAGGGAGGGAGGGAGGAAGGAAGGGAGAAGAAAGAGAGAAAGAAA
>NC_058130.1:17704253-17717421 GCF_016433145.1 Gracilinanus agilis | reverse complement strand
GGGAGAGAGGGAGGGAGACAGGGAGGGAGGGAGGGAGAGAGGGAGGGAGGGAGGAAGGAAAGTGGATAAGAATGAGTTGTTGCGACTCGAAGATCCCGTCTGGTCTTTGTGGGGCTGCTGCCCTCTAGCTCACAGGCTATGTAAAGCACCTCAACAGTTGCTTTGTTTGGTTTTTTAGATTTGACCCAAATAGCATAAGATGATTGAAAAAGTTTGAATCATGTCATAAAAAGATGAATCAAACTTGGAAATACCAAAAAACCACTTTTCCTTAAGTAGAGGAAACTAGTTTTGGCTGTTCCTTGGCGATGTCTAAGCTCAGGATCCTCAGGAATCTCAGTCACTTTTTCATTCTGAATTACAAATATGACGAACATAAACTCTCCGTGCTCTGACCGTCCCTGTTCTCCCGAGTCGTGGCACACACGAGGCCGGGCTCGTCTTCCCCACCAAATGTGCCGACATCCAATAAGGGCTGTTAGCTTGTGGCTTCTTCGGCTTCCACATGACATGCTCGGCAACCCCCAACCAAAAACAGAAGCCGCGAGCCTCGAAACGAGGCCGAGAGAAGGGGCTCCCCTTGAACCACGGCCTGGTGTGTTACTGAAATTCTGGGGCCTCTGACCTGGGTTTCCTGTGAGCTCACTGGCTTCCTGTCTTGCGTGATGACGTAGGCGGGTACGTAATGGCGTAGACAGGATAAAACCCAGCGGCTGGCCGGGGATTCCTCTTTTCCTCCTGAAGCAGGCTGGTGGCGGCGGGCAATGGCGGGTCTTTCAAACAGCCTGAGCTAGCTGGCACGTGGCTTCACTTTTCTAATGGCTACCAATAAATCTTTTAAGACATGATGATCTTAAAGCTATGCTTTTATATTCATTTTATTTCTTACACTGGAGCTGTGGTGGCGAAGCTCCGGCCCGTGTGCCATAGGCGGCACGCAGCGCCCTCTCTGTGGGCACGCACGCCGCACGCCGTCCCCGGCAGGGTTAGTGACTAGAAAGGCAGGGGGCTCGGGCGGGGCTGCTCCCCTCCCCCTCTGCATTGGCTCCCTCCCCTGGGGACCCCCTGGGCGGTGGGAAGGAAGGAAACAGTGCAGGCTCCTCCTTTGCTTTCAAGATCTGAACCTCCCCGGGAGGCGCCACTTGAGGCCCAGGGAGGCCCCCTGTTGCACCAAGAGCCGCCCTTCCCCTTCCAGGGGGCCATGAAGGCCCGCCTGCAGCACCCCCACCCGCTCCCCCAGGGTTTCAGCAAGCGCCCACATGCTGCTCCCTGAAGGGAACTCCACAACTGCCCACTGCGAGCAGGGGACCCCAAGCACAGCCGCCCCCACCCAGGAGACTTCCGGGTAGGCTGACGGCGCCAGGCCAGAATCATGGGTAAAGTGACCCCCACTAGCCCAGACCGGACCTGAACCCAGGGCAGGACTCACCACCGCAAAGGAAGATTTGTGTTAAAGCAAGGGGAGCGCGAGGCCTCGCAGAGCCGTTTCAGCTGCCTCGACCCCCCCTTGAATGGTGGCCGCCCGAGCAGGCTGACCCGAGGAGCTGCCCGAGGCAGCCAGCCACATTGGGAAGTGACCCTCCCCTATACAGGATTAGTGGGGGGCCCCTGGGGGGGGGTCCAGCATGTGCTCTCTAAAAGGTTCGCAGAGCACCCCCGACGTCCACACCACGGCTGGCCCCCAGGCTATCTCCAGGTCTCCCGGGGAGCCCCCAGAAGGTGGGGGGGCCCTGCTGTGCTCAGGTGGGCTCAGCGCCTGGATGAGCGGCGGCTACGCGGCGCTCCCCGCTCCGTGCCCAGTTCCACAACCTTTACTAGCGGCCGTGCCGCGGGCTGGCTCCGAGGCAGGAGCGCTCAGGGCTGGGCACGGGGTTCAGTGGACTTGTCCAGGGTCACCCAGCGGGGAAGTGTCCGGCCACAGTGGAACCCTCCCAGGAAGCCAGAGATGAGTCCCTCCTCGGCTGGACGCCGGGCCGCCTCCACGAGCCGAGGAGCCCGTCCTGCCCCCGCTGGGGCTCTGCTCTGCGCCCCTCTCGTGCCCCTGCGGGAGTCTCTGCCAAGCGAGCACAAGAAAAAGGAAAACGGCTGCCGTGTGCGAGCATCAGGGTCGGACGGCGGTCTGGATGCACGTCGAAGGGCTCTCAGAAGGCGCCGGGTGGCCGGCCACGGGCAGTTGGGTCAGAACCAGATTTCCTGCCCAGGAGCGACGCTGTGAGGTCAGTCACACGAGCCCGTGGGCTGCCTCCAGGCATGTCCAGACCATCCTCAGGCGCGGCTTCCCTCTCCCTGAGCCCATCCTCGCTGCAGACTCATCGGTACACTGAGGCCCCTTTGGGTCGTTTCTGGCCCTCGGTGATCCCGCTGGGGTTTGCTGGGGTTTTCTAGGCTCCTCGACGGGTTGGCCATTTCCTTCTCTGGCCCATTTTTCTGATGCAGACACTGAGGCCAGGAGGGGTAGTGACCTGCCCAGGGTCACACGGCTGTAGGTGTCTGAAGCTGGATTGGAACTTTGGGGGGGGGGTGAGTCCTGCCGAGTCCAGGCCCCACGGTCTACCCCCACACCGTCTGGCTGCCCAGGGAGGCCCCCTGGGCAAGGGCTACTTTGGGGGGTCATGGATGTCTCTGCATTACTCCTCACACACAGCCCAGCGCCCAGCACACAGCAGGCTTCTGTAGCAGAAGGATGCAGCTCCCTCGGTCTGTGCCCGGGACCCTCAAGCCCTGACTCCCGGCCCAGCTGTCCCGAGCCCAGGAGGCTCTCCCTCCGGGCCCCCTGCGGCAAGGGCAGCGAAGACAGGCCTCTGGCTGCCATCCTAGACCACACGGGGCTGCCCTCTGGGGGTGGCCGGGCCCACCCCATCCTGGGGATGCTTCTGCCAGGGACAGGAAGCCCTGCCAGGCTCCCAGCTCGCAGGTCCGGGAGGCCACCAGAGTTTCCTACCAAAGCTCAGCCAGGGAGAAGCCACTTCCTGCACTCTTCCCTGGAAGCCCCCGGCCTACAGAAGAGGGAAAACGAGCACGAAAGGCTGAGGCGCCCCCGGGCCCCCCGGCTGACCTTCAGGCCTCTGTCCGGCCCTTCGACAACACCCAGGACTGAGACGACGGAACTGTGGCTTTCTGAAGAAGTGGAAGCAGGGCATCGAGGGGGCTCGGTGAAAGGAGAGCCAGGCCCAGCGAAGGGAGGTGCCAGGTGCAAATGTGACCTCAGCACCTCCTCATGAGATCCAGCCAAGTCCCTTAGTTCCATCCGCTGGCCCCATACAGAACATGAGGGCGATTTTTTTTAAAGAAGAGGAGAAACGCCAGAAACCGTGGCCAGGGCCCGACTCCCCCAAGGGGAAGCCCCTTAATGATGGCAAAGGGGTTCGGGCTAGACACAGAGCCCAGGGTCTGGAGGGGCTCAGCTGTGCCAAGGCTCTCAGTCTCAGGGTCCCAGGCCATCTCCACTGAGCCCAAGGAAGGCGGTTGTTAGGGGACGAGGGATGGTTCGAGGCCCCAGGCACAGACTCTCCTGTCTGGCCAGTGTGCCCTGATGCCTCTGCTAGGCTGGCTGGCCTGCCCAGTGGGGAGAGCCTGGTTAGATTCTGGGACAGGCATCTGCCCGGGGCTGGAGGCTGCCACTCCCAGGGCATCAACCTGCCCATCCACCACAGACGGTCAGTGGCTGAAGCAGCTGAATCCCTTCTCCTGCAGGGATGTCTGCCCTCAAGGATGGCTGCCTGGGCCAGGCTGAAAGTGGGGGCAGGAGGGGGGGCTGCTCTTCCCAGGAAGGCAGCAGGGTAAGGGCACCAGCCACAGCACTTATGTGGGGAGGGGGGCACCCAAGAACTAAGTAAGGGGATTCTCTTTGTCCCATCTCAGAAGGAAGGCCCAGTGCCACACTCACCCTCGTGGCCACTGAGCACCCCACCCCCACTCTACACAGGGAGGGGATCCGGGGTGCTCAGCACCCATCTGCGGGACTCTTAGAGGCATCTTGGCATTCCCAACAGAGCTGAACAGAAATCATGAAATGGGCTTAAGTTGGCAACCTGACTCTAAGAGGAAACATGGGCTCCTGGAGCCGGGTGAACCCCCAAAGGCTCATCCCATGGGAGAAAGGGAAGAGAAGGAGCACAGAGAAGAGCCTGGCCAGGCCCGAAGGTGGGCGTCTCAGCTCAGCAGCGGAGCTCCATTACCTTTGACGCCGCCGAAGGAGCCATAGGTCATGTTGCAGGCGATCCGCTGAAGGTTGTGCTCGTACATGAGCTTGATCTGGTACTGGTTCCCGTGCTCCACATTGCCCAGCGTGCCTAGGAGAACAGACAAGGACACCGTGAATGGTGGGCAGATCCCCGTCGTCTTCACTTCCTCAACTCTGGGAGTCGCTCTTCGCCTGCCAGGCCCATGGGAGCGGGGTGGCTGCTCCCCACAATCCTTCGGGCTCCGGCTCTAAAATAAACAGTTCATTTTCCTTGGAGTAATCAGAGGAATGAGGGAAACGTGAACCCGCAGCCACGCAAAGGCTCCGAGGACACCATCTCCCACTTCTTTCCCCACAAGGCCATTTTTCCGCCCCAAACCCTGCAGCCCCCTACCGAAGTCTCTTCCAACTTTGTGGATCAAATGGGCCAATTCCCCCCAGTGAGTTAAATGAACCAACGATGTCCAAAGAGTTCTGCCGGAGAGAATCTTCAGAACAAAGAAAAACCACAAGCTGGAATCACTCTAAAGCTCGCCATAAACCAGAAAACCTAAAGCATAAAAGGGGTAAACAGACCGTCTGTGGCCCCTCATTCAGGAAAGACGGGCGGATGAAAGTGCCGGGGAATAGCCTTCAACCACCACTGGCTAAGTGACCACCAAGTGACCGAGCCACACGGCCTGTGTCCAGGGCTGAGGATTCAATTGGAATTGAATTGAAATGGAAACAATTGGAAAAATATTAAATACTTGTGGGTAGGCTGAGCTAATCTAATAAAAATAACAATCCTACTTATTCTGTGCCATACCCATGAAACGACCAAAAAGCTATTTTATAGAACTAGAAAAGTTCATCTAGAAGAACAAAAGGCCAAGAATATCCCAGGAACTAATGAACAAAAAGGTGAAGGAGATCTAAAACTGTGCTCTAAAGCAGCAAACAATGTGGCCCTGGCTAAGAGACAGAGGGGAGGACCAGCGGAAGAGACGTGGGGTGAGTGGCCTCAGCAAGATGGGGTTCGATAAACCCAAAGAGCCCAGCTTTGGGGATGAGAACTCACTGTTTGACAAAAACTGCCAGGAAAATTGGAAAACGGAATGGCAAACATTAAGTTTAGGTCAGTATCTCACAACCTCTATCAAGAAAAGGTCGAAATGGGGGGCAGCTGGGTAGCTCAGTGGATTGAGAGTCAGGCCTAGAGATGGGAGGTCCTGGGTTCAAATCCGGCCTCAGACACTTCCCAGCTGTGTGACCCTGGGCAAGTCACTTGACCCCCATTGCCTACCCTGACCACTCTTCCACCTATGAGACAATACACAGTATTGACTCCAAGACAGAAGGTGAGGGTTTTAAAAAAAAAAGAAAAGGAAAAGGAAAAGGAAAGGGAAAGGGAAAGGGAAAGGAAAGGAAAGGAAAGAAAAGGAAAGGAAAGGAAAGGAAAGGAAAGGAAAGGAAAGGAAAGGAAAGGAAAGGAAAGGCCAAAATGGGTTTGTGATTTAAACACAAAGGCTAATATTGGGTGGGTGCAGAATATCTGTCAGATCTAGGGAGAAGAGAAGAATATCTGACCAAATGAGACAGAGAGCATTACAAGATGTAAAATGAATCATTTTGATGATATTAAATTAAAAAGATTTTGTACAAACAGAACCAATGTAATCAAGATTAGAAGGGAAGCAACAAACTAGGGGGAAAATGTATAACAAATTTCCCTGATAAAAGTCTCACTTCTCAAATATGTAAAAACCTAAGTCAAATTTACTAGAATCTAAATTCTTCCCCAATGGATAAAGGGTCAAAGGACACGAACAGGCCGTTTTCAGATGAAGACCTCAAAGCTCTCGATAATCACAGGAAAAAGCGTTCTGAATCGCTTCTGATTAACGAAATGCCGATCGCAGCGACGACGCAGCACCCAGCAGCCTGGCCAGCGCGGCAGTAAAAGGAGGGGATGGATGCCGGGGGGCACGTGGCAGCACTGGGGCGTGGACGTGCTGCAGGTGGAGCTGCCGAGGGACCCCGCCATTGTGGGGGCCCCCAAGAGACCGGCCGCCCTTGGCTCCCGGAGCGCCAGTGCTGGGCCGCATCCTAGAGAGGTTTAATGATGGGGAGGACCGACTTGTACAGACTGTTCGAGCTGCCCTCTCTGAGGCGGCAAAGAAGGCATCGGAGGGGCTGTCTGTCTGTCCCTCCCTCGAGGGCACGTGACGGGCCACGACATGACCAGGAGGACGTCCGAAGAGCTGGACGACCGCCGTGGCCTGCTGCACAGTGAAAGAAGCACAAGCAGGGGAGCCCCGTAACTGCCATCCTGGGAGTTGGAATGCTGATGAAGGAACACAATCGCTCCCTTATTTGGGTTTGTTTGGGGTTTGGGCTGTAGAAATGACTCACAAAAAAGGAGCAATAAGGATAGAAAATAATAAAATTAAAATTAAAAACGAGCCTGAGCCGGACTGCCAGGCTCCGAGTCTCCCAGGAGAGCAAGAAGGGAGCCGGGAAGGCGGGGGGCAGAGAAGGAAACACACAAACACACATTTCGGTACAAAAAACACAAGAAAAACTTTTGCTTCCAGCAGAGCGACTGAGGGCGCCGCCGCTGCGGCCTTTGCAGAAGGGGACGGCAGAGGCAGCTGGGTAGCTCAGTGGAGTGAGAGTCAGGCCCAGAGACAGGAGGTCCTGGGTTCAAATCTGGCCTCAGACACTTCCCAGCTGTGTGACCCTGGGCAAGTCACTTGACCCCCATTGCCTACCCTTACCACTCTTCTGCCAGGAGCAATACACAGAAGTTAAGGGTTTAAAAAAAAAAAAGAAGAAGGGGACGGCAGGGCCGAGGAGGCCGCCCGGGGCCACCCCATCCCAGCCCAGTCAGGGGCCTCGTGGCGGCTGGCAGGGGGCCCCTCGTGGCTCACTTGGCTCTTGTCTGCCTCGATGTCCCCCACCATAAAATGGACCCCGTAGCAGCACCTCCGGCCCGGGTTGTTGGGGAGACCAAACGAGATCCTCTCGGCGGGGAATGTGATCCTGCAGGCGCTGCGGCGGCCATCCATCCTGGGTGATCCAGGGGCGGCCCGGACCACCGACCAGGGGTCACAGCACCTGCATTCGAATCCTGCTTGCTCTACCCCCAGGCCTCGGGGAACACGGCTACACAGGGGTGACCAGGGGGGTCCCAAAGGCTCAGTTTCTTCACTTCCTCCAACAAGTGGCAACTGCCGGGATGTTCTGCCCTGCGCTGGCACAGTCACCCGCCCCGCAGGCATGCCCACTGAAGGCCAAGATGGCCAGCGAGGCTGCCGGGGCCTCCATCCTCGGGGGACCTCCTCCAAGAAGGCCTCATCAGAGGCAGAAGAGGGAACTCTGGGCTTCCCCCTCCGCCCGCAGCAGGCCAGGCGGGGAAGGAGAAGGTCCTCCGGGGAGGGAGGGGCCGGGCCGGTCAAACCATGCAGCCCCTGACCACCCCCCTCGGGCCCCCGAGGCCAGCGGCCACCATCCCGGGGAGCCACCTCTGGAGAGACGGGCCTGGGCCCGGCCCGATCCTCTTGTCCGCGAAGCAGCTGGCCCAGGCGAAGGCCCAGGACCTTTCTCAGACCTGCAGCAGGAGCCTCCCCGGCCCGCTGCCTCCCTGTGGGGTGAGCTCCCAGAGGGCAGCCGCTGTCCTTTCTGTCTGCTCTGCACGGAGCTGGGCCCACGGGTGGCCTACCATGGAGCGGGGGGACCCTAGGCTTGGGGGGCTCCAGAGCATCCCGCTCACAGGGAGCCCCGAGGCCACAGGCCCCCCCGCAGAGGCCGTCCTGAAAGAATGAGCGCTCCAGGCGCCCCTGCAGTCAGCAGGAAAAGGCAGTGATGGAGGCTGCCCCGTGGCATGCTGGGAAGGAGGGCAAGTCAGGTAAACTGAGGCTAGCCGATTGGGCTCCAATCTACTTCCGGCCTGGGGCTGCCTGCGGCCAAGGCCAGGCCCAAAGCCAGCTCGGTGGAGGCTCTACATCAATCCTACCGTGGAGGGCTCATCGGCCCTCCTCTGCCCGCGGCGCTGCAGAAACCCCAGATGGAGCCGGCCCAGAGAGGGGACGTGCTGTGCCCCGTGACAGACTCTGCGCCCCGAGGGCTGGGCACGGAGCAGGCACATGGCAGGCACAGGGCGGGCACAGGGTGGGCACAGTGAAGGCACAGGGTGGGACAGGGTAGGCACATGGTAGGTACATGGCAGGCACAGGGTGGACACAAGGTGGGCAGAGGGAAGGCACAGGGTGGGCATAGGATGGGCACAGGGTAAGGACAGGGTGGGTACTCAGGGCACTCTCTCTAGCACAGGACACAGGAGGCTGCCCAATACTGGGGGGCCGTCTCAGGCGATCGTGGCATCCCATGGTCACCTGCCCAGTAGGCACAAAATGGGCAGTTCTGGGGCCAAAGGAGCCCAGGGAAGGCCGCAGGGAGGACCACAAGGAGCAACCCTTCCTGGGTCCTCAAGGGCAGGGGCTGGAGGGAGGAGGAGCTGGGCCTGGGAAGGCGGATCGACTCTTCTTGGGGTCCTTTTGGGGGTCACAGAGTGGCCACCTTGGCTTCAGCCTCATCACTCCAGGAAATGCTCATCTCTGTCAGAGGCTGCAGGAGACAGGAGGCCGTGCAGCCTTCCAGGAAACACCTCGGCTCTATGGCGAGCCTGCAGCCTGGTCGGCCTAGCTGAGGACCTGCAGCAAGGCACCTCTTGGCCCCCAACATCAGGAGGGAGCAGGACACCAGGGGGAGGTGCCGGGCACAGACACAGCAGGACTCGGGCTGATGCCCATCACTGCAAGCACCAGGAGGCCAGGAGCGTGAGGGACCACAGAGGCCATTCCCTACCCATAGGAGTCGGGAGACTGGAACCCGCATCCTCTGGCTCCCCGAGAAGTGAACCAAGAAAGACAGAGGATGGATTCCCCACAGAAAGGCCACGGCGGCCTCCAGGACTCAGAGGGAAGCCAGCCCCGGGCTGGGCCAGGAGCCATCCAAGTCCTCAGGAGCAAAGGGACAGGCAAAGCCCCAAACTTCAGGTCGCCCATCCCTGGAGTACATGAGGCCAGCAGGAGTGGGAAGGCTGGAGAGGCCCAGAGAGGAGGTTGGGAGAAGAAGCTCCCCCGTCCTCCACACTGCTGCTCTGACTGCCCTCCTGATATCTTCCTGAAGTCGGAACTCGTGCCCAGTGGTGCCCCTCCGAGTGCCAGGGCACAGCGGCACGGGGAAGGCTGGTGCTGGGCAGCAGAGGGTGGGCCTCCTTGGAGGGGTCGCGTCCTGGGATGCCCAGTGTGCCCATTGCCCCGGGCAGGTGCCCACCTCCCTCTCCCACCCCATGCGCAGGTGGCACAAGCAGGCTGCACCAGTGACAGGCTGGGGCCTCCGCCCACAAGATGCTGAGCAGCCGCACTGCCAGGAATGGTCACAAGGTGGCGCTGCTGGGCAGCAAACCGCCCTGGACGCTCCTTTACAGGCAGAGCCTGGCCAGACTGAGCGAAGAGGAAGAAAAGAGGGCCAGCAAGGCCGGAGCCTACATCTGTCTCCTCCATCGGGAGGGACTCGGCTCTGGGGAGAGTCTGGCATGGAGGGAAGAAGGGAGGCTGGGCTAGAGGGCCAGAGGGGGCGAGGCCAGGCCCACTGCTAGCCTCCGAGGCAGAACTAAGTCCCAAGTTCAGATCCTGCTCCATGATCCAGGGTGGGGAGGGGGTCCCTTAACGCTGAGCCTCCTCAGAGGGCTGTGTGGAGGCTCCCAGGAGGGAGGCCGCAGGAAGGCCCATGTGACCGGGCCAGCCAGGGTGCCTCTCAAGGCCAGGCTGGGGAGGGCCTCGGAGGGCTGCTTGGGGGCTCTGGGGAGTCGCTTTGTCTGCTATTGCCAGAATGGGCAGGAGGGGAGGCAGCCAGGCCGGGGGCAGGAGGTCCATCTGGCCTCTCTCTCCCTGGCTGGGAGACCCTGGGCAAGTCACGGTGCTGATGCCGAGCCCAAAGGGAGAGCGGCTCAAGGCTGGAGGCTCTGACGGAGGCTAGGCTAGAGGCCAGGCCGGGGGGGGGGGGGGGGGGCGGGGGAGGCCTGGCTGGGTGAGGAGAGACGAGGGCTGGCCTGGGAGATGCCAGGCGGGGAGGCTGGTGCCCGCGGGCAGTGCCAGGCAGGCCCAGCATGGCCCTGGGCAGGTACCGACGTCCAGAGGCTGCTGCAGCTAAAAGGCAGCCCAGCAGGGAGGGCGCTGTGGAGGCCACACGAGGGAGCTCTCAGCCCGGCTGGCCAGGAAAGCGCCTCCAGTGAGGCAGGCCGTTCGCCCGGGAGCTCAATGGTCAGCAGGAGGGCAGAAGGAGGCCGGCCGATGGCCTGGGCCCAGCCAGGCCCCAAATGAGATGCGCGAGGCCCCCCCAGCCCATTCTGCAGCCTCTCCCCAGAGGCAGGGCAGGCGAGGAGGAGGGGTGGGAGTGGGGGGCCTCTGATGACCCTCTGATGACCCTGCGCCCCCCCCAGGCCCGGAGCTTTGTGCAGCTGGACCAGCCTGAAGCGCCTCTAAATGCCCCCCACGAGCGACACGCCTTCAGGCCGGCGTCCGGCTGCGACCAATTAACAAGAAAGGCCTGACCGGGAGCAGGTGCAGGGGGGGCGCAGGGGGGCGCCGCAGGGGGCCCGGCCAGGGTCCGGGGGGAGGGGCCGCCGGGCAGACAGGCTGGGCACTAGCAGGTGCCCGCATGACAGACAGACAGACGGCGGGGAGGACCCTGAGCCTCCACAGGAGTCAAACACGCACCTGCCCACCCACCACACACACAAAGTAAATGAAAACAAGAAAATGGGAGGCAGGGAGGCCCTGGGGGCTGCAGGGAGGGGCCATGGGGCCTCCCCAAACCTCCTCCTTTTATAGAGGAAGAGACAAAAGCCTCAGGTGGACCGTGACCGGCCAGAGCCCATCTTCAAGCCCATGCCAGGGGCGGCAGCAAACAAAAGGGATCGAGAGGAAGGCCCCAGGGAGCTCCGGCCTCCCAGCTGGGCCTCCGCAGCCAGGGAAAGGCACAGGAGTGAGGGATGGCCGGAAGGTCCGTGGCAGGAGAGGGGAGGCAGGGAGGCCCAGGGGCTCGAGGACTTGAAGGCCCCGCAGGATCTCTGTATCTGGTCCTGGAGGCCACAGGAAGCCTCCACTGAGAATGCCTTCCGGGGCTGAGCCGAGGCCACCTGGCATGGGGAGGCCTCAAACCCCAGCATGAACCCTGACTAAACGCCAAGAGAGAGAGTCGGGGCAGAAGAGGCCGGGGAGGGTCACAAGAGGCGCTGGGCCAGAAGGGGGAGGCAGAGGAGGCAGGGCCACAGCCTCCCAGGCTCTCCCTGCCTCCGGCCCCGTCGGGCCTCTCCCTCAAGCCCAGACACGGCTGGAGGCTCCCCGCTGACTCTCCTGCCATGACTCCCCCTCAGCACCCTGCGATCCGGCCAAAGCGGCCTCACTGGGTGGCTCTCCGGCCCTCCATCCCCTGCAGGGCAGGCTCCGTGCCCTGGCCTCCACAGAGGAGGACATGGCCTCCCTTCCAGGGGTACCGGCAGTGAGGCCTTCCTCGTGCCTCCCCCACCCCCACAGGCCTTGGGAGTTCTCTGCTTTACGGCTGTTTATTCTCCTCTTTACCCACAGGGGCGGCCCCTATTGGCCTCCACGTCCTCATCTGTGCAATGGGCCAGACGGCCCGCCTCGGCCCGAAAACTCCCCAGCCAAGAACCCGAGCCGAGCACTGGGCGAAGGGCCCCCACGCAGGCCACGGGGGCGGACACAGGCTCCTCTGACACCGCCATGCCCGCCCCACGGCCCGCGTCAGCGAGAGCCGAGTTCAAATCCAGACTCAGACACTTCCTGGGGGGGTCCTGGGCCAGATCTCTGAATCCAGGTTCAACTGCAAAATGGGAGCAACAACAGCGCACCGGGGCATTCTGGGAGAGCCCCTCCCCCCCTCACATGGCTCTCACCGGCTCCCTCCCCTCCTCCGCCAGCTTCTGGCCCTGCAGCCTCTGGCCTCCACTCTGGCCTCCACTCTGGCCTCCACTCTGGCCACTCTCCAGCTCTGCCTCTCTGTCTTTCTGTCTCCCTGCATGTCTGTCTTTCTCCTCCTGTCTCTCCCTCCCTCTCTCTGTCTCTGCCTGTCCGTCTCTCCCTCGGTCTCTGCCTGTCTGTCTCTCCATCTGTCTGTCTGTCTCTCCCTTTCTGTCACCGTCTATCTCTGTCTCTCCCTCTCTCTGTCTGTCCATCTCTCCTTCTGTCTCCATCTGTCTGTCTCTCCATCTGTCTGTCCGTCTCTCCCTCTGTCTCTGTCTGTCTGTCTCTGTCTGTCTCTCCCTCTGTCTCTGTCTGTCCATCTCTCCCTCTCTGTCTCCTTCTGTCTCTGTCTGTCTGTCTCTCCATCTGTCTGTCCGTCTCTCCCTCTGTCTCTGTGACGACACAGCAGAGCTGGAGCCCTCTTTGGGGGGTGCCGGGAGGCGATGGCGGCCAGGAAGGGACACTCTGGGAAGTCCTCCTGCAAAGGCCGGCGTGAGCAGGTGCCTCCGCCTCCAGGGAGGCCTCCATCCCGGAGCCCTTTAAGGCTGGCAGAGAGCTCAGCCGGCGCGTCTGCCAGGACCCCCCCAAGCCGGAAAGGAGGCACCATTGTGGGCCCAATTGCTAGCTGGGGAGACGGAGGCCGGCCAGGAGGGGCTCCAGCATGACGAGGGCCCGTCCTCGCCCAAACGGAGGCCGCCTCCTTTCTGTGAAGGCCGGCACAGCTCGAGGGGAGCCCAGAGCAGCCATCGGCCGCGCGGGTGGTCCTGGGCGGTCGGAGGCCCATCGGGCCGGGCTGGGCCGGGCGCCAGAGCCGAGGGTCAGAGAGAGACGGCCAGGCTGGCCCGCAGGTGCTCGGGTTTGGCTCGCTGAGGCCTCCCCTCCCGGCCTCGAGGCAGGCGCAGGGGCGAGGCTGTGTCTGGGCCAGAGTGGCCGAGCGACCCCCGAGCGGCCCCCG
>NC_058130.1:17670346-17699263 GCF_016433145.1 Gracilinanus agilis | reverse complement strand
TCTCTCTCTCTCTCTCTCTCTCTCTCTCTGTCTCTCTCTCTCTCTCTCTCTCTCTCTGTGTGTCTCTCTCTCTCTCTCTCCCATCCTCCCACGCAGACTGACAGCCCACATTCTTCCCGTGGTCTGTTCCGGGGATCCTCTCTTCCCACCACAGCCATTTCAGTGCCTCTCAGGAAGCCGCCGAGCTGCGCAGCAGGGCCCCAGAGCGCGCAGGAGGAGGGCTCCTTGGGGAAGGGTGGCCGGAGTTCCCTGTCCGAGGATGAGGGCTGGCAGGAGGTGACAGGCTCGATGAGACGGCAGTCAGAGGCCGCTGCGGGCAGGGGGCCTGGGCGTGAGGCAGGGAGGGAGGCTGACCTGCTAAGGGGCTCTCCAGAATGACCGGAGAGCCGGCCCAAACCTGAGGCCGAGGCCCCTCCTCAAAGGACAAGCTGTGTCCTGGCCACCATTCTGGCCTAAAGAAATGGACTCAGGCTAAAAAGGGAAGGAGACGCTCCTCTCCGGCCCTTCGGGGGTCCCACGGCCAGGCACGCAGCCCCAGGAGGACGGTCCCTCGACGCCAGCACATAACTGGAAACAAAGTGGGTGCCCATCGGCTGGGGAGTCACAGGATGTGACTGGGCTGTGACAAGGAAGCCCAGGAAGCACTGAGAGAAGCCCGAGAAGGCTGCGACGCGCGGGCTGAGGGACAGGAGGACAAGCAGGAAAATGACGACGAGAACATAAACGGAACAAAGTGTCCAAATGGCGCCACACAGGCAGGCTGAGGATGCGGCCGGCCGGCGGCCCTCCATCCTGCCTCTGGGAGGTGTCCTGCCCAGGGTGGGGGAAGGTGGGGACACTGTCAGGGAGACTCGTTTTCTTCCTCCTTTTTCAATCTGATCCTAGCAATGGTTTGCTGAGGGGAGCTAAGGGGAAGCTGAACTCAGAAGAGAAGGCGAAGGACTCACAACCAACCCCAGCAGCCACGCTGTAAAGAGGCTGAGTGTCCAGAGGGGGAGGGTCCTGCTGAATCCCATCCTGGTCAGGGCTATCACAACAGCGAAGAGCCTTGAGATCGAGGCACAGGAGGAGCAGCGGAAGGAGACGGGGGTGGAGGGTCCGTGACAGGTCCCATCGGGTGTGTGTAACACGGCTCACCCACCGGTCGTGTGGAAGCACTGAACTTGTTCCACAAACTGGGAGAGCAAATCTGGGAGCTGGAAAAAGAGATGGTACAAGGCCACTTCGGGGCTTTACATACAAGGAGCCATTCTAATAGTCACCCGCAGGAGCAGGGACTGCCTCAGACCCAGGAAGTGGGCTTCCTCGTCCCAAAGGTCCCTGGGCCAAGCCTGGATGAGAGCCAGGCGAGCAGGATGCCGAGGGATGTTCTTGGGTCACCCTGGGTGGCAGCTGAGGTGCCTTCTAAAGCCAATATTCTGCAAATAAAACAACTTCAGGAAAGCAGCCCCTGACCACTAAAAGCACATGCTGAATCCTTGAGAAGCCCCCCTCCCAAGTCTGACAGCAGCATTGCCTTTCCCACTGATCTTGTCCAGAAAACGAGGGGCCCAAATCTTTGGTGTCTGGAAGACAGGAAGGCCACGCCCACAAGCCTCCTTCTAAAAGTGCCTGCACTGGAAATGGACAACTTCAAAGACAAGAGGGGCCGGTCCTCTCAGTTTCATGTGTACCTGGTAATCGACATAATCAATTCTGCTATTTGTGAATGTCAGGGCTATCTGGTAATCTACATAATCAATTCTGGTATTTGTGAATGTCACCGGTATCTGGTAATCTACATAATCAATTCCGCCATTTGTGAATGTCACGGGTATCTGGTAATCTACATTCTCAAGTCTGGTATTTGTCAATGTCAAACCTTTCTCACAATAGACCAGATATGACAGGTCAACCTTCAGCCAGAACACATAACAAGGAGGTTGGACTTTACACAGTAATTGTCTAATTAAATCATTTAAAATCAGGTCATTTTCAGTTCGCACAAACAAACATTTATCAAATGCCTATGAGGAATTCAGCTGGGTGCTGGAAAGCTGAAAATAAATCCAAAGCAGGTCCTCTTTCATGGAGCTTAGGAAGACTTTGTGAGAAAGACAAAGTCTAAGCCACACTTAACCCAAGTCAGCAAATATGAAGCTACCAGAAAAGGGAGACAATCCTCCTCACTGGTGAGAGAGGGGAGGTTCACTGGAGCAGTGGCACCGGGAGGGAGGGGGGCCACTAAAGGGAAGCCAGAGAGTTTAAAGAGCAGTAGTGAGAAGAGAGCTGGCTCCTGACGTGAGGGACCAGGTGCACAGTCAGAGGTGGAAGATGATGTCCTACAGGGAGATCAGTAATTAGGCCATCAGGGAAGACTGAGGAGCGCCTAAAATGACATGGTGAACATGGGAAAACATGCTGTAAGATAGCACCTGCCATCTTGGGGAGGGGGAGAGCAGTGGGAAGGAGGGAGAGAACATGGATTCCACAGGGAAGTGAGTGAAGCAGACAGTCCAAGCTACAGCCTCTCAAGGACCCAACATTCAGTCCTGAAATGGGGTAAAGAACCACAAGGTCCAGGGCTCCTCAGATCCTGAGCCACAAAGATCCAAGAAGTAGAAATCAGTGTAAGAAACCACAGTACCCAAGGGGAAACCAAGCAGAG
The DNA here is from genome assembly GCF_016433145.1 of Gracilinanus agilis. Classification (NCBI taxonomy): domain Eukaryota; kingdom Metazoa; phylum Chordata; class Mammalia; order Didelphimorphia; family Didelphidae; genus Gracilinanus; species Gracilinanus agilis. Next base: position 17,696,616 of record NC_058130.1, on the reverse strand, counting down.
GCTGACTCCGGCACAAAGCCCCAGTTCAAAGACTAAAGCTGGGGAGAAGAATGAATAAAAGAATTAGTAAAACTCCAGAGATGCCCCAATATCCAACCTAGAAAGAAATACCAAAACTTCTCCAAGAAGAAATGGATTTTACCCAAGGAGTGCATAAATACCTAAAAGAAATAAAACGAGATAAAAAATGAAATAAAAGATTGGGCAGAAAGAATTATAAAGAAAACCAGTAACTCTAAACAGAAAGGGATCAGACTTACCCAAGAAATGGAATCCTTAGTCTATGAGAATCAGCCAAAAGCAAAATCAAAAGACTGAGAAAAAAATAAAAGAAATTGTAAGACATCTGATATCATAAACTACAGAGAGTCAAGGAGAAACTGTTTTAAGAATCACTGGACTCCCTGAAAATCATGATAAGGGGAAAAATGTCCAGATGCTACGTTTTAAGATATCCAGAATGAAAAGTGTCCAGTTCTATCAGAACCAGAGAGCAAAGGACAGACACAAAGAATCCTCTCGGAAACAACTCTAAAAGGAAAAATCCCCAGAATGTCATAACCAGAATTCCCATTAACAACAATAAAAAAGAAAATGCAGCTGCAAACAGCCAGGATCACACAATACCTAGAAGTTTCTACTTTCAAAGACAGGAGAACTTGGAATACAATATTCCAAAAAGCAAAAGAGATGGATGGCAAATGGGAATCACTCACTGACTCAGGGTGCTGAACATAAATACATATATTAGGGATGTGGCCCAACACCGGAATTTGTTTTGCCTACATAACAGGAGACGGCTCCTGAATGAGCCCCAAATAATAATGATGCCAGTCCCGTCATAAAAGAGGCTGGACAGTCACGAAGACCCATAGAGAGGGGAAGCTCACACAGACAGACACCGGAACTGGGACTAACGCTGATCATATTAGAGAAAGGCACGCAGGGAGACCGCTAGAACCTACAGGGGGAAATGCAGCCAATCTCAGCTGGGAGAGAAAGGGTGGAAGGGATAAGGAGGTTAGAAGAAAAGAAAAAGGTTTTATTTGAAAAACATTCAATTTAATCTCCTTAAAAGAATAACTTAAGGGGGAAGCTGGGTAGGTCAGTGGATTGAGAGCCAGGCCTAGAGACAGGAGGTCCTAGATTCAAATCTGGCCTCAGACTGTGTGACCCTGGGCAAGTCACTTGACCCCCATTGCCTACCCTTATCACTCTTCTGCCTTGGAGTCAATACACAGTATTGACTCCAAAATGGAAGGTGAGGGTTTATTTTTTAAAAAAAAGAAGAAAGAAAAGAAAAAAAAAAGAAAAGAATAACTTACACGGCAAAGCTGAGTGTACGATCCCACAAGGGGAAAAAAATGGAACTTTAATGAATGAGAGTATTTTCAATCATTTCTGATAAAAATATCAGAGCCTAACAGGAACTCTAAAATATAAACACAAGAATCCAGAGAAACTGAGAAAGTTCAGTGTATTTGAACACCTGAAAAGGAACCACATGATGATATAATCATTCTAATAAAGGTACAAGAAGCAAAGATTCCTTTGGCACCTTAATGTCTCTGAAGGGTTTGAGAGTTAAATAAGAAAACCAGAGTTTCTAGAGGTGAGTCGATTCAGTTCTGAAGATGAGGAGAAGGGGAAGAGAGAGAGGATGAAAGAAAAGGATGAGAGCTTAGAGGAAGGGCACGGACTGGACACCAGATGATCCTCATTCCTGTCTGACCCAGACAATGTAAGACTGAACTCTGTGTCTGCGTCTCTCTCCAGATCTCTCTCTCTCTCTTTCTCTCTCTCTCTGTCTCTCTCTCTCTGTGTCTCCCTCTCTTTCTGTGTCTCTCTCTGTCTCCGTCTCTCCCCATCTCTGTCTCTCTGTCTCCATCTCTCTGTCTCTCCCTCTGTCTGTCTCTCTCTGTCTGTCTCTCCCCATCTCTGTCTCTCTCTCTCTCTCCATCTCTGTCTCTCTCTCTGTCTCTCTCTCTGTCTCTCTCTCTGTCTCTCTCTCTCTCTCTCTCTCTCTCTCTCTCTCTCTGTCAGTTTGGTGTAGAAATACATCCAACGGGGAATAAGTGATGACTGGGTAGAAGGATGAGAGGTAGGACAAAGGTAGGATAATGCCAAGAAGGGAACCACCACAAGCAAAACAAACCAGGTATTGGGAGGGGAGGGAGGAGGGAGGGGGCTGTAAGAAATGGCCAAAGAGACAATTTCAGAGAATCTGGGGACGATGAACTGACCCACAATGAACTGAGAACCAGAGAACAACATTGACGGCCTCACAATCCTTGGAAGGCCCAGGCCGGGCCGGGCCAGGGGGACGGAGGCGCCCCATCTCCTCCCAAAGGGGCCATGTGGGGACAGGAATTCTTTTTTGCTAAACTGTGCAGATCTGTTGCAAGGATTTTTTTTTTCCAATGGGGGGCCGGGACAAAAATGAAAGCCTGTTAAGGCTTTAAAAAAGAAATGCAAACTTAAAGTAAAAGCAGGCAATTTCGGGCTCTGCTGTCTGTATGGAAAGTCCCGTTTTTAACATCTAAATTCAGATTCATTCTTTTTAACGAGCCGGCCTTCCGGTCAGAGGCCTGGGTTCAGATCCTGTCTGTCATGTCCTGCCCGGGGTCTCGGGCCTATCTCAGATCCCTCTTATACAGGGCTCTCCTCTCCCAATCTGGGGCCATTCGGGGACACATTCTGGGGGAAGAAGGGTCAGGCAGGCGTGATGGGAGCCTCACTCTTGTGCTTAGGATTCCTGACAGAGGTGAGGGGACGAGACGGGAAGGAGCCTGGGATGGTGCTCGATGCTATCACAGTGTTGTCCCAATTCTACAAAGAAAGAAACTGAGGCAGGCAGAGTCTTAGAGTCCTCCTGACCCAGGCCCAGCACTCTACCCACTGGGGATGCTGCCCAGCCATATCTGACCTAAACGTCCAGGGTCACCCAGCCAGGGGGCATCTGAGACCAGATTTGAACCCAGGACCTCCCAGGGGCAGGCTTGGCTCTATCTATTACATTTTCATGGGTTTCAGGCATGAGGGAGCGTCTGCTGCAGCCTCCCTCACGGGGCCTCCCATAGGAGCCTCGTCCTCTCCATCCTCACACAGTATGGGCCGAGCCTCCTTCTCCGGGGATCCCCCCTAATCTGCCCTGGCCCAGCTTAGCCTGGAGAGCAGAGGGCAGCCGGGGTGAGCTGTGGAGGGGCCCCTCCGGGATTAGTCGGGGCCCCTCTGGGATTAGTCGGGGCCCCTCCGGGATTAGCCCAGGAGGCAGGCTCTGGCCTGGATGGCTCACAGGCCCTGGGGGGAATGGGGGGTACAAGCCCAGCTCTATCATCCCCCCCATCCAAAGGCTCCAGGCTCTCAGGGTCTGGACGTCCTGGTCACCATGCAAACGGTGGGATCCCAGCAGGGCCGGGGGTCCAGGGCAGAGGCTCAGCCTCCGCTATTCTCTCTGGGGCCCTCAAGCTGACAAGGGTTTTTACGTTTGTAAAGATGTTATTTCATGGTTTATGCACTGAGTGCCCAGTTTACAGGCGAGCCGTGGGCGCCGGTCCCCATCCTGCACTGCACGTCTCCAAAGCCTCCCCTTCCCTCAGAATCAACAGGGAAGGCTGGCCAGTGATGGCGAACCTTTCAGAGACAGAATGCCGGGCCCCGCCCCCTTACCCCCACCAGGGCGGGCAGAAGCTCTCCTATCGGCTGCTGGGCAAAGGGAAAGTGGGTATGGTGGGGAGGGGGAGGGGAGCAGCTCTGCCCCAGGCTGGTGGGGGCGGCCACGTGCCCACAGAGCGCTCTCTGCAGGCCATCTTGGTACCCGTGCCAAAGGTTTGCCATCACTGGGCTAGCAAAGGAGCTAAGTGACCTGTCCAGGGTCACACAGCTAGAATACATCTGAGGCCAGATTTGAACCCAAGACCTCCTAGCTCCAGGTTACCCCCAAACCCTTCACTTCAGAAGGCAACAACCTCTCTTAGCGTGGCACCCACAATGGCACCATTTGCCAATCCTGGCCTAAGGTACAATGGTGGTTCCAAAGTGGGGAGGGAGACCCCAAGTTTATGGACACCAGCAGGGATGGCCACTGACCCGAGCAAACGTGGGCAGGAAGGGGGGGAGTCCTGAGGCTCAGAGGCCCAAGAGAGGCCCCAGCCAGCTCCAGGGATCCCCCAGCCCAGGGGGAGGGGGAATGGGGGGCAGGGCTCCCCTTGTTCGCCAGCTCCTCCCCCTACGAGGCCCCACCCTGAGGGCACAGATGCCGGGCAGAGCGGATCAGAGTTCAATTCCCGCAATGATTACTGATCATCGATTGTCCCATCTAGATAGCTGGAATCTGCTTCTTGGCGTGTGCGGGTGACCCGACGATGCAGACAGAAATGGGGCAAAGGCTGGCCCGTGATGGTGAGCCGACGGCACGCAGCTAGAACAGGCAGAGCTGCTCCCCTCCCCCTCTCCACACGCCCCTGAGGACATGGGTCACATGGCCCGCCCAGCAGCCAATAGGAGGGCTTCCTCCCTCCCTGGGGAGGGCGGGGCAGGGCGGGGCCAGCACTCTGTCTCTAAAAGGTTCACCATCACTGCTGGGAGGGCAGCCGGGCCTCGAGGCAACCCTGAGAGCAGAAGGGCAGAGCGGGGCTCCCCCGGGAGGCGGCCTGGGCTTCACAAGTCTCATCTCCTCTGGTCCTTACCACAAGCTGACAAGCGGGCGGCTCTTCTCCCCATTTTGCAGATAAGGACACTGAGGCAAGCAGAGACGAGGCGCCTGCCCAGGGCACATCACTAGTCGGGGTCTGAGGCTGGGCTGGGCCCCGCTTCCCCACTGGCCAAGAGCAACGAGAACACGCGTGCACAGACGGGTACACTGAGGTACTCCCCGCCTCTCTCCTTCCTGGACCACGGGGTCGCCCCGGCCAGGAGGCTCAGGCACGCAGGACCATCTGCCCGGAGGTTCCCATCATTGGCACCAACCTTTCTCTCTCGGCCAAAATTGACTCCAGAGACGCTCCCTGTGCCGGGTCTCCCCTTTATGGGGGAGGAACTCACCGGGGGAGGGGGTCCAAGCAGGGACCCCACCCTGCAAAGGCCAGCCTCAGCGCAAGGCTTCATGGCGGTGCCCATCTCCTCCACCCCTCCTCCAGCCCCCCATCAGCTGCCATAGGGCCGTCTCTCCTCTCCCACTGCCTTTCGGACATCTCCCTCCAGACATCTGGCAGTCGTCTGAACCTCGAATGATGAGTCCGATGGGGAACTCACTCTCTCCATCACCTTCCCTCTGGCTCCTCACCCTCTCTCATCCCCCCACATCCAGACTGGGCCCAGAGCTATGGGTTCACTGTTGTAGCATCTACCCTGGCCCAGGCCCTCCTCCCTCCCACCTGCCCAAGTCCTCCAGAACCAACTAGAAAATCCTAGGTTTGGCATTCAAGGCCCTTCATACCCCTCCAGGTCTTCCCACCCCTCTCTGACCCAGTGCCCCAGCCTCCTGGCTGTCCCCTGATGACCCCACAGGAGTGTCTTCTTGGTGGTGCCCCTGCCAAGGGTGCCCTCTTCCCACCCCACCTCCCCGGGGCATCATCCCTCCCACAGGCAGCCTCTCGCCCCTCCCCAGCCCCAGTGCCCTCTCTCTCTGGCTGCCAGGATGGCACCAAGGCAGGGTAGTGGCGGAGCGAGGCAATGGAGTCACAGAGTCAGGAAGAGTTGAGGCCAGATCAGAACCCAGGACTGCCCCCCTTCATCCCTGGGTCACCCGGTTACCCCTGAGAAGCACGAACTAGACATAAATGGCGGGTGCCTCTTCCTGAGCCTCGTCTGTGGTCCTGAGGAAGGCCACAACTGACTCCTCGCTCCTGCTGCCTGGTGCCTGGAGACATCTTACGAACAAAGACACAAGCCACAGGGGATGTGAGGAGGCACCTGAGGCCCTAAGAGGGGCATCTGGGGGGCACTGGGGACACTTGTGAGGACCTGAGTTCAAATCCAGCCTTGGGCATCTCCTTGCTGGGTGGCCCTAGGTGAGTCACTTCACCCTGTGGCTCCCGTCCCCACGACAGGCTCCTCCCAGCCCCTCTCCTGAATCAGGCCGTGGCAGGCTTCTGGAGGCCCTTCTGGTCCTCCTGGAGGGGGCATCTCTGTCTCTCACTGCTCCCCTCCTTCCTCCTTCCCTTCGGGCGACAGTCACCACCTGGGATGCCCATCCCTGCTCGGGCACCTGCCACTCCGGCACAACAAGCCAAGGCCAGGGAGCCCAGCCTCTCACACTGTCTGCCATTGGGATGGGTTTCATAAATAAAGGCTTGGCAGCAGCAATCGAGGGCCCAGCCTGGAGAGGGGAGGCCTGGGTTCAAATCTATGCATCTTGGCCATATGTCATTGGGCAAATCCCTCCACTCCATGGCCTCGCCCTCATCACTTGTCTTAGAATTGATACTTTGGGAAACTTAAATTTGTTATTAGAATAAAATAAAGATAAAATTTAAAAATGAGGATGGAGGGGCAGCTGGGTAGCTCAGTGGATTGAGAGCCAGGCCTAGAGACTGGAGGTCCTAGGTTCAAATCCGGCCTCAGACACTTCCCAGCTGTGTGATCCTGGGCAAGTCACTTGATCCCCATTGCCTACCCTTACCACTCTTCCACCTATAAGTCAATACACAGAAATTAAGGGTTTAAAATTAAAAAAAAAAAATGAGGATGGATGCTGAGCAGAGGATGAGGTTTGAACATCTATAAGAATCACATCTATAAGAATCACAGGCTCGCAGGCCTGTCCAGCTCGGTAAGGCCAGGAGGATTCCCCAGCCTCTGCCCCAGAGAGCTCACAGCAAGGACCCGGGGCAGGGAAGACACAGATTCTAATCCCTGCTCGGACGCTCGGCAGGGTGACCCAGGCCAAGTCATTTCCCTTCCCATTCCTCGGATGCCTCCATGTCTTTTTCAACATTAAGTTTCTCCTCTTCATCCTCTAACTCTCTTATTTCCAGATCCACAGGGGCAACGCACATTGTCAGCATGGATTAATCTCAGCGGCTTAAGCCAAGCAGATTGGAATAAGAATTGTCTGGCCCTCTGGACAGAGCTCCCGGATGTCCTTTTTAAAGCATCATCCTCTTAGGATCACTCTCTGACCCCCCCCCCCCCAGACAAGCCCTCTGGGAGGGAGAGAGGGAGGGAGCTGCAAAGGGGAACTTTTGTCTCCTTTTACTAAACATGAAAAAAGTTTTCGTGTTCAGGATGCTGCACACTCGAGCTCTGAACCATCATCTAAGCCCTGAATCTCAAGATAAATAGATATTATAGGGCAGCTGGATGGCTCAGTGGAGAGTGAGTCAGAGATGGGAGGTCCTGAGTTCAAATCTGACCTTGGCCACTTCCCAGCTATGTGACCCTGGTTTAAGGCACTTGACCCCCACTGCCTAGCCCTTACTATTCTTATGCCTCCAAACAGATACGTGGTATTGCTTCTAAGATGGAAGGTAAACGCCTTTAAAAAAAGGAAAGAAAGAAATGTTATAGGTGGCTGGATGAAGAGGGAGCCAGGTCTGAAGATGGAAGGTCTTGGGTTCAAATTTGGCCTCAGACATTTCCTAGCTGTGTGACCCTGGGCAAGTCACTTGACCCCCACTACCTGGCACTTGCTCTTCTGCGTTGGAATGGATATTTTATATTGATTCTAAACAGAAGGGAAGGGTTTAAAAGAAATCAAAAGTTTTTAACAAGTGAGGGAAGGGAGTGACCAAGTCTTGCAGGAAATACCACCCCCTTAAGGGAGGATGCTCTCCTTGTGCCAGTGGCAGGACAAGGCTCCTAGGGACAAAAGGAAGCTGAGCTATGGAGAGGGGGAGCAGAGCACCGCCTCTCCAATGCATGGCGTCAAGGTCTGGCTTATTCTAAAAGTTTTTTATCACTTTCCTCCACCGAGTTCAAAGCCAGGGAGTGGGGGGAATGCCAATGCAACAGGTGGCATCCTCCAAGCACAAGCGTGCCCTCACGAGTGGGCACGCATACCCCGGGGCTGCCCCCAGCAAAAGTGCGCTCCCTCTCCTCTCGAGGCCCCCACCCGGCACCGTGCACGCCTGCGGGCGGCCCCGCGTACTCACCGGGGCCCAGAGCCCGAGACTGCCGCGGCGTCGCGGGACAGAAGGGCACCGAACAGCGCGCCAGGGCCTGGCTCTGTCTGGGGGGCACTGGGAGCCAGCTCACAGAGCAAAGGAAGGGCAGCAACGAGGGGGCGGCAGCTGGCCTCCCGCCCCAAGACCCAAAGCCATTTTCGCCTCCGTTGTCATAGCATTTTACAACGAACCCTGCGGCTCCGGATGGGAGCAGGGACACGGGGCCTGACGGGAGTCGTAGTCCCGCGAAAGGAGGGCGGGACGGAGGAAGAGCGACGTTACGATTGGCCCGAGCAAGAGCGTAGAGCTGTCATTCTCAAAGGGGATGCAGGGTGTTTTGGACTATACCAGTTCTCAAATGGAGGTGGGTGTCGGCGATGTCTAGGACGCTGAGGAAGGCGACTCCGCTCCCTAATCCCCCCTCCCGCACTCTGGCTCAGTGGCTCAGGCCGAGGACACGTGTTCCCAGCCACCGCGCTCTCTCCACATGTTCTCTGCCGGGCCAGGGCAGGGGGCAGGTCCTGGGCTGTTAGAGGCGGGATCTGAACCCCGGGAGGCGGGCCCTGGGCCCTGGGAGGCAGACCTTGGGTAGTAGGAAGTGGAGCTTGGCCTTTAGGAGGCGGGGCTTGGGTTGTAGAAGGAGGGACCCGGGCCTGGGAAGGCGGGGTCAGAGCCCCGGGAGGCGGGGCCGCGGAGCTCCGCGCGCGCAGGCGGGGGAGGGGCGCGGTTTCCGCGCTTCCTCCCGGAGGTGACTCCAAGCTCTGGCCCCAGGACGGCCTCGATGGACCGGGCAGCTGTGGCGCGGGTGGGTGCCGTGGCGAGTGCTAGCGTGTGCGCCCTAGTGGCCGGGCTGGTGCTGGCGCAGTACTTGCTCACAGCCAAGAAGAGGACGGGCAGAAAGACCAAGATCATCGAGATGGTGAGTGCGTGACCAGAGAGGGCAGGACACTGGCCCAGTACACCCAGCGCGGCCCGGCCTCAGTTTACCGATATGTAGAGCGAGGAGGTTATCCAAGGGGCCTCTGAGGACCTTCTAGCACCAGGGTCACTGTCTTAAATCACTTATCCCCCTGTGCCTCAGTTTACCCACATGAGGAAGGAAGAGGTCATCCAAGAGACCTCTAAGGACCTTCCAACTCTTGGGTCACTGTCCTAAGTCACATATTCCCCTGTGCCTCAGTTTACCTATCTGTAGAAGGAAGAGGTCAATAAAGGGACTTCTGAAGTCCTTCCAACTCTTGGGTCACTATTCCAGGTCACTTATCCCCCTGTGCCTCAGTTTATCAAGCTGTAACATGAAGAGGTTAGTCTAAGGGGCCTCTGAAGTCCTTCAGGTCTAGGGCCATGATGTTAAATCACTTATCCTCCGTGCCTCAGTTTACTCATCTGTAGAATAAAGAGGTCATCTAAGGGGCCTCTGAGGACCTTCCAGATCTATGACCACATCCTAAGTCACTTATCCCCTTGTGCCTCAGTTTACCCATCTGTAGAAAGAGAAGGTCGGTCTTAAGGAGCTTCTGTAGTCCTTCAGGTCTAGGATCATGGTCCTTAGTCACTTATTCCCTATGCCTCAGTTTACCTATCTGTAGAACAAGGTCAGTTTAAGGGTCCTTTGGGTCTAGGGCCACCATCCTAAGTCACTTATCACTGTGCCTCAGTTTACTCATCTTTCAAGCAGAGTCAGTAGCAGCACCTGTTTCCTAGGTGGTGGTGTAGCTCTGTTGGATGAAGCAACAGGCCCAGCCTTAGGGGCAGCATCCACATTAGTGGCCAGCCCAGTAGGGGCTCTTCGGGTCCACCTCTGGCCACTGTGGGCCTCCCTGAGCCCTGACCCTTGACTGGAGGAGGAGAGTCAGAAGACACAGATTCAGGTTCTGCCACTTGGCGCCTCCCACTCTCCTTGGGTCCTCCCCATCTGTGTGCCTCAGTTTCCTCATCTGTCACTTGAAGGGACTGAAGAAGAGAATGCCCTGTCCCAGAAACGCAGATCCCAAGGGAGATGGGGCCGCCCTTCAAGGCCACCTCCTGGCCTGCTTGGCTCTGTCCCCTGGAGGGCATGTATGTTGTGCCTTGGCCCTGAGCAGAGCCACATTCCTTCCTTTCTTCCTTCTGGCTCCAAGTAGGGGCCACCAAAACCTCCAAAAGCCTTTCTCCAAGGTGGGGCGGCCTCTTTCCTGGCCAAGGCCTGTGAGTGGCTCCTTGTTCAGTGCCCCCACTGGATAGCTCAGACCCCTCTGGGCTCAACATTCAATGCCCCCAGGGGTGGATGGATCTTCTGGGGCTGTCTCTCTCCTTCTGAGGCCCTTAGCCAAGCTTCCTCTCCCAGGAGCAAACCCAGCAGCTTCTTGGGATGGGGAGCCGGACCTGGGGTCCAGGCTGGCCTTAGGCACGTCCTCACTGGGTGACCCTGGACGCACCGCCTAGCCCAGGTGCCCAACCCTGGGGGAGGCAGGGCCAGTCCCACCTTGGTTCTAGCCATGGGGCTGGCTGAGCACCCGAGACTCGGCCTTCTCAGCTCTAAAATGGAGCTGATGATCCCGTGTGTCACTGCACAGACCCCGGGAGCTCGTGCCCGGGAAGCCCGTCACAGTTGCTCCGTGATGTGGCCTCCACCCAGGTCTAGGTCCCATTATTCTCAGTCTAGTAGGGTGGACAGCGTGGGGCCACTGGGGGTGCAGGGAACAGAGAGCCAAGCCTGAAGTAAGAAAGACCTGGGTTCAAATCCAGCTCCAGACGTTGCTTGGCTGGGTGACCCTGGGTGGGTCACTTCACCCTGTTTGCCTCGGTTTTCTCCTTTCTTAAATGAGCTAGAGTAGGAAATGGCCCACTGCCCCAAAATCTCTGCCAAGAAAACGGGGTCAGGAGGAGTCAGAAACGACCAAAAACGACTGAATAGCCATTGGCACAGCTCTCTATGGAGGAGCTGGGTTTGAATCCTGCCTCTTCCTCCCAGCGTGACCCAGGAGAGATCATTCGACCTCTCTGGGCCTTGAAGAGCTTCAGGACCTTTAAGGGTCCTTTGCAGTTCTAAAGCCATGAGCCCGCACTGGCCAGCCCCCCGGCCTCCATTTGCTCATCTGTACAACGGACTTGTCTCGGGGCAGGCAGGCAGGCAGCTTCCTTCCCCCGGCTGGCAGTGCCGGCTGCCCTCCGCCCAGGGCTCCCTCCTCCCGAAGGTGCTAGCCGGCCCCTGTGAGCTCCCAGCTCGGCCTGGCAGCTTTGCCTTGTGCAGAAGTAACTGATTCAGTTCTCCTGAGGACCCCGGAGGGAGGTGCATTTTCACAGGAGAAAAACGAGGCACAAGTGACTTGCCCAAAGACACACGGCTGACAGTGTCTGGGGCAAGATTCGAACTCGGGGCTTTCTGACTCCAAGCCCCATCTCCATCCTGCCCAGAATGGGTGGGACTCAGGACTCAGTTTACCTCCAGCGCCGCCTGTGTCCGCAGAGGGCATTGAGCCCAGAGGTCTTCTCCTCCTGGCCCAGAGGCTAGGCCTGGGCTCCTCCTAGATTGCAGGAAACTGACCCAAGGCCCCTCCCACCCTCCCTGGCCTGCCCCAGGACCCCGGGCCCCTCCTCCTTCCTGCCGGAAGGCTCTTGTGAAATCTGAGCTCTGCCATGTGTGTTTCAAAAGGAAATTAACACCTCGCTAGCAGAAAATGAGGCATGCTGGGAAAACCAGGCTTGTACACAGAAGCCACACAAGAACCTCCCGGGGTGGGGGGGGAGGGGAGGGTGGCTAGGAGGCTCAGCAGATAGAGCTCCGGGCCTGAAGGTGGGAGGTCCTGGGTTCAGATCTGGCCTCAGACCCTTCCCAGCCATGTGACCCTAAGTGAGTCACCTAACCCCGCCCCCCCCCCCCCAGCTGCTCAGCCCTTAGCCCTCTTCTGCCTTGTAACCAATCCACAAACTTGACTAAGACAGAAGCCGGCAATGCAAAAGAGACGGTAAAGGGGCTCCCAGGAGAAGCCACCAGCTAGTGGGAGGGGGTGGGGGTGGAGGGCGTCAGAAAGGCTTCCTGGAAGAAGCGGCACAGGATTCTGAGCATCCCAGTCAGTGCGCAGAGACAGAAGCTGGAGGAGGGATGTTCCCAGAAGCCCAGGAGCACCTAGAAGGGATGGATCGTGGCGGCTGAGGGGGGCAGAAGATTATCGAATGATGGGAGGAGATGACCACCAGGTCCTTAGTCAGGTGGCCACAGTACTCAGGCATGCTTGGCCTGGGCACAGCCGAGGGCCCACATGGCATGTTGTTGGGAGCAAAATTAAGGTAAATGGAGCCAAAGTTCTGAGCACGAGTCATGTATTAGACTTGGGTCAGTGGTCTCTGGCAGTGAGCCTGAGGGAGGGCTCCCAGGTCTTTGATGATTTCCTTTTAAAGCCTCACTTCCATCTTAGAGTCAATACTGTGCATGGGTTCCAAGGCAGAAGAGCCCTGAGGGCTTAGGCAATGGGGGTGAAGTGACTGGCCCAGGGTCACCCAGCTAGGAAGTGTCTGAGGCCAACCAGGCCTCTCTTCTCTAGGCCCGGCTCCATCCATCTGACCTGGTCATTTATAAGAGTGTGCACAACAACAGAGCAAAATCTCTGTGAATGTGTTTAATGTCTTCTTTGGACTTGCACCCTGACCTTTGAGTGAGGAGCCGAGGGACTCCCTTGCTGGGACAGGGTGCAGCCTGGGCAGAGGGGGAGGTCACCAAGGCAGCCGGTACAAGGGCAGCCACAGATTCAGGGCAAAAGAGAACTGAGAGAATTCCTAGACGAAAGCTTGGCCTTCAGGGAACTTGCTTTGGAATGTGGGAGAGAATCCAGCCCAGGCCGGCTTAACTGTCTTAAAAAGAGAATGAAAATCAGTTTTCAGTTTTGCAATCGTGTCATCATGGAGTATCGTACTAGGGAGCCAGTCGAGGTTCCCGAGGGGGTGGGTGACGGGTCAGAGCTGCAGCAGAATAGAATCAGTGGCAGCTGAGGTGGAGCGGCTTGGAGTGGATGCTACTTCCTGGCTCCCTATCGCACCTTTGGCATATGGTGCTTGTGGTCCACCAGATCGCCCAGATCTTTTGAATAGGGCCAAGCGTTCATCCACACTTCCCCAGCCTCTATTTGTGAAGTCAATTTTTTTTTTTAATCCCAACGTAGAATTTTATACAGACCAGATTTCGTCTTATTTGGCTCATTGTTCAAGCCTCTCCCTGTCTCTTGGGGTCTGCACTCCGTCTCTCCTGGCTTCGTGTCATAAGAGCCCCGACCTTTAGGGTTACAGAATGCTTTACACAGATTGTCTCATTGGGTCCTCCAGGCACCCTGGGATTGGCATGGAACCGAGACCTTTGACCGAGTCACTGATGAAAATGTGGCCAGCACAGGGCCCAGGCACACCACTGGAGGCCTTCTTCCAAGTCAGTGTGGCCCTGGGAGAGGCTCCCCTCGGGGTGCACTCATTCAGTCTGTGCCAAATGCACCCCTCCCTACCGGCATCCAGCCCAGGGGGCTCTTAGCTGTCTTCGTAGGCTGTGGCCCCCGGGGGCAGACAGGCTGGTGAGGCCTGTAGATCCCTTCCCGGAATCACGTGTTTAAATGCAGAAAATAAATCACACAAGACTGATTACCAAGAAAAGGAAGCCGCGCATATCCTGAGATATAGATATAGATATTTTTTAAACCAAGTTCTTAGACTGCCGTTTAAGCCCTCTGAATGCCAGACCATCTGTGTCTCTGGCGTTACGTGGCAGCTTTCGTCCCTGTTTTGCTGAAATCTCAGCGTACTGTGACCAAAGCGTCGCCCTTGTCTCCCAGCCTGGCTCCCCTGTCACGAAAGGGAATGGAGAGATTCTGACAGGCCCTCCTCCAGAGGAATCCGTTCTGTCTTTTAGGGATCACTGCTTCCCTTTATGAGGGCTCTCCGGCTCCCCCTTAGGACCCACAGAGTCTTATCTCCAGAAACGCCCCTCCGGAGGCTGCCTCGCCATCTGCCTTGCTGCCACACCCTGAGGACCACCGAGCCTTATCGTGGACTCGCAGCTGTGGCGTCCTCCTCGCTTTACGGCAAGCGCTCCTTGAAAGCTGGGGCTGCCTCACTTCCTCTTTGGGTCCCAAGTGCTTGGCACATACTAAATGCTCAATCACTGCGTCATCCATCCATCCGTCCATCCATCCACCGCGTCCTCCCATCTATCCATCACTCATCCGTGCGTTCATTCGTCCATAATGTACTCTAGGATTTTGCCGGTAATCGATGTTAAATTCTCTGACCTGTAACGTGCAGATGCCATCCTGTCCCCCCTTTAAAAAATTTTTTAATAAATAAAATAAATGTTAAATACATTTTTAAAAATTAGGCCCACGTTGGTCCTTCTCTGCCTTTCTCCGGCACGCCTCAGACTTCCCAAACAAGCACACGGCGATCACAGCGCTACGTCTGCCTTCTCAGCCTCCTCTTCCATTTAAAGTCCTCCTGGTTACGGGCCCCGACTGTGCGTCCTCGCTCCTGTCCCTCGTGTGTCCCTTTAGTCTTCTCGGTTAAACCCGACCCCTTCTCAGGTGGCCTTTTGGCCAGCTCTTCCCTTTTACTTTCTTAATTCCCCGTTTTCAGCATGAAATCAGCACCCATTTGCCTACGCCTGGGCTTCGGGACCTTCCCCTCAGGGACACCTTTGGCCGTCTGGTCAGGCCCCCCTCAGAGTAATGCGTCAAGTCCAGGGGATTGTGAGGGAACTCAGTAATACGGCAGCAAAGCCGTGGGCATGTTTGCTGAAGAATAGTCTTGGGTCCCCAGGCCCGAGGTCCCTGCCGGGGGGCATTTGCTCACTGGCTTTGCTCCCACTTGAATGGCCAGAAGTAGCTGGTTGAGGTCAGTTTTGGCCGTTTCGGGGATGGGGACGGGCTTGTCCAGCCTTCCAGCCCGCCGACACTGGGGAGACTCCGTCCCTGCCTCCTCCCGTCCTCTCATTTCCTCCTCCCAAGTGCCGGGGCAAGAGTGAGGGGTTTCCTCCAGCCCTTTCGCTTCTTTCTTCGAGGCAGACCCAGACGGGTCCCGCTCCAGTCCCAGCGGAGGGTTCCTGGGCCTCCCCGCTTGGCTCAAACGCGCCACGAGCCCTGGGCGCCAACTACCACGCGGGCAGGTGCGTCCATTGGGAGGCTGCAGAGGAGGCTGAACCGAGATCCCCGTCCTCCTTTGAGGCCCCCGACCTCCTGCGCGCTCGGTGCTGACCTGAGACCCCAAATCCTATATTTGTGGATGCCCTCGGCCCCCCCCCAGAGGGGCCTGATTCACTGAGCAGACCAGCAGCCAAAGGTGAATGATTTCCAATGAGATTTGCTCCCCAGGCTTCACCTTGACGGCTCCCCAAAACCTTTTCTGTTTTCCTGCCCTCCCTCAGGGGTGGGGGGAGCCCCAAGTTACTGAACAAACGGTAGCAAGCAGAGCCTGGCCCCCGGCACACTTACCGGGTGTTATCGGTTGGCGCAGCGTCTGCCCAGCGTCTGCCCGCCTGTGCCTAAGTCTGCCCCGGCGGAGAAGAACCGTCACTGGAGTCACCCGCCTGAGACGGGGTTCTGGGTTCTAAATGGGCTTCCCTCACAGCTGCTTAAAGTAGGTTGTTCCGTCATGCCCGACTCCGCGTGACCCCATTTGGGGTTTTCTTGGCAAAGACCCTGAACTGGTTGGCCTTTCCCTCCCCGGAGCTTCGGGGTCACCCAGCTAGAAAGGGTCTGAGGCTGGATTTGAACTCGGGTCTCCCTGACTCCAGTCCCAGGGCTCTAGCCACTGTGCCACCCCGCTGCCCCCCAAAGTAACTGGTGTAAATATTTCCATTTCACCAGGGGGAACTCCTGGGGCAAAGCCTGTTCTCATTGGGGAGGGGGTGTTATTCTTGTTATTACTCTTTTTTTTAACCCCTCACCTTCCTTCTTGGAGTCAATATTGTGTATTGGCTCCTTGGTGGAAGAGTGGTAAGGGTAGGCAATGGGGGTCAAGTGACTTGCCCAGGGTCACACAGCTGGGACGTGTCTGAGGTCAGATTTGAACCCAGGACCTCCCGTCTCTAGGCCTGGCTCTCCATCCACTGAGCTACCCAGCTGCCCCCCTTGTTATTATTCTTAATAAATGTGAATAAACAATAGCAACTGTATCGCCTTCCAGAGCATCCAGCAGGCGCCTGCCCGCTTCAGGAGGGGATTTCTAGGGGCCGGAAGTGGTGTGGTCGCCGCGAGGGCTCCGGGGAAGTGATGGCATTTGCCTAGTGCTGGGCTACCAGGCCCACGTAGGAACAGGGCCACCGGGTCGTCTGAAAGGATCCCGAGGCCCGAAGCGACTTAGAAAGCTACATTAATATTCTCCATGTTCTCTTGGGTTTGTTTGGGCACATTTTGTTTAAGATTTCCCAGTTGTTGTTTTTTTAAACACTCACCTTTTGTCTTAGAACAGTAAAGGCCAGGCAATGGGGGTTAAGTGACTTATCCAGGGCCACCTAGCTAGGGAGTGTCTGAAACCAGATTTGAAATGGTGGGCCATTTCCTTTTCCAGCTCGTTTTACAGATGAGGAAACTGAGGCAAACAGGGTAAAATGACTTGTTCAGGGGCACACCACTAGCAAGTGTCTGGGGCCAGATTTGAACTCAGATCTTCCTGACTCCAGGCCCAGTGCTCTGTCATAGGCCCCATTTTTGCTTATCCTGATGATCAGTTTAATGGACATTAAGAAAAAGCTTTAGACCTGATTTGGGGCAGGGGGTAATAAATTCACTTTACTTCTTTATATCTTTTATTCTCCCTCAGAGAATCTAAGCATCGCATCTGGATAAAAGAAACCCATCTCCAGCGGGGCTTAATTAATTGCTCGTGCCCACATACAGATTTCTCGGGCCTTATTTAATTATCCCATCATGCATTGTACTTCCACAATTCAGTCTTAACTGGAAAGCACATTTCTGCATTTAAATGAGTTTTGCTTAGCAAATTGAATCAAAGCCATTAAAAGGCAAAGTGGGAAAGAAATTGAGGGACCCCATCGATCGGGTACAAATCCAATTCAGGAGGTGCTTAAGTGGGCAGGAAACGTGTCCCTCGTGCCTGGCTCTGTGACCTGCTTGTGACACTCAGGGGTTCGCCGCTTCCTTCTCCAGCTCCCTTTACAGAGGGGGAAACTGAGGCCAGCGGGGCTAAGTGACTTTCCCAGCGTCCTCTACGGGATTTAAACTCGGATCTGCCCAAGTCCACCTCCCAGCTCGCTGCCCCACACGAGGGGTGTTTAGGCCGGTGCTTAAATGAGAACCGAACTTGGGGCCCCCAAGAGCAGAGGGCTTCGAATGGCCGGTCTGCCCTCTGCCCCCCACGTCCATCTTCCCTGGCCTTCCCGTCTCCATGCCTGGGGCCCCGAGTCAGCCCAAATCCAGGCTCCCCCTCTGGGCTGAGGCAGCTTCCCGGGACGGTTCTGAGCCTCACAGAGAAGGGAGAAGGGCCTGAGCAAGCGCCCGGCGGCTGCCACGGAATCTCGGCCCTTTGGCCCGGGGTGGAGGGAGAGCCTCGGCGGGGGTGAGGGCCGGCGGGGGGTGAGTCAGGGGAAGGGCCGAGGCTGGAAAGGACTTCCGAAAGCACTGGCTGGGCCGGCCCCGTATGGGTGAGAGAGGGAGGCCCGACGGGGCAGGCTCTGAAGCCGGGCCCAGGCCAAAGGAGAGGCTGGGGACGAGGGAGGAGGCCGGCCGGCCTTGCCAGAGGATTCCTGGTGGCCCCTCCGGCCCGCAGAGGGCCGCCGTTTCGCTCTCCTGCCTTCGTCGTACCCCTCCTTGGCAGGGTGTCTCCTAGGAGTAACCCCCAAAGCGGAGCTCCCGGGATGGTCTCTTACTCGTGCCCTCGCCCGCCCGGCCTCCCCCCGACCTCTGTTCCCCGACAGGACAGCGGACGGAGGGAAAACTCGAGAAGCCAAACTTTCTGAGGAGAAGCTGGATGGGGGGCACGAGGGGGGTCCTCTCTGTTCGGGGGGGCCGGCCAGTGTTTTTGCAGGGTCCGGAATGGAAGGCCGGCAGGCTGTGGAGGGAAGCCTATTGGGTCCGAGCGCCGGCCGCTCGCCTCCTTGTTAGCCGGCCCTGACTGCGAGGCGAGGCGAGGCGGGGGGGGGGGGCTGCTCCCCCAGGAGCGCCCGCAAAGGTCAGCGCCGAGCAGGAAAACTCATTTAGAGAAGGAGAAAGAAGGAGCTATTTCAGCGGCGCCGGAGGCTGGCATTTGTTTTTCCAGCTAATCATTTCCTTTGGGGGCTTCTAGAGCAAGGCCGGCCGACAGCGAGATGGACGGCTTCTGCTCGGCCGACCTTGGGCTAGCCGCAGCGCTGCCCGTCGGGCCGCCCGACTCCTCACACACGCTTTGGCCACCCGCCCGAGGGGCGGCCGACTCCTCACACACGCTTTGGCCACCCGCCCGAGGGGCGGCCGTGGCGGGGCCTTTGTGTAAAAGGGGGCTCAAACGAGGGGGAGAGCCGGGATGATTTAAGCGAAAGGATTATCGCTGGAAATCCAATTTGTAGCAGACAAATGGCGCTTCAGACACCCCAACAGGCGCCTCAGACGCCGCCCGCCCGCCGGCCTCTCTCCTGGGTCCCTTTTTTAATGTCAGCCTGTAAATTTGTGAGCAGCAAAGGTCATTAGGCTGGAAATAGTTTTAAATCGATTAACTCTGAAAGCAAGTGGACGGCCTGCGTGTGTACATTGATCAGAGCCCACAAAGCCGCTGCCCGCTCCCAATTAGGCCGGCCGCCGGCCCCGGGGGGCTGCCCGTCCTTCCCCGCCCGCCCGGTGCTGCTGCTCTTGGAGGGGGGCTGCACCCCGCTTCCCTCACCCCCCGCGATTTTCTCAAGAGCTCTTTCTCCGAGTTACCCTCTGACACAGGCTTTAGAGGGCTGGATTTCACACCAGAGAAGCCAGAGGAAACCCTCTTCCTCTCCTCCTTTCCTTCCCTGAGCCTGAGCCGGCCCCTCGTGTCCCCGGGCCTCAGTTTACCCCTCTGCATCCTGCAAGGGGGCAGTAAGTGTCTCTCAGGCCTGTGCTTAGAAAAGGAGGGTCCTGCTAGCTGGGGCCGAGCAGCACGAGACCCAATGTGCGGGGGTTTGTGAACAAGATTTCCAGGAAGCCATTCCAATCCTGCGTGCACTTATTAAGCCCCTCCTGTATGCCAGGCGCTGGGCCAGGGGCCAGGGATGCGGGGACCCAAGGAAACAGAGCTTCCCTTTTCCCTTGTACCAAGAGAAATCCAGCTTGTAAGTGGATGTAGCAAGGACAGGCTCAGGCCCCCCAGGGAGAGGGAAAGGCTTCCTAGGGGGGTGCCAGGGGTGCCACTTGGGCCCCACAAGGGTTTGAGAGCACAAAGGAAGGTGTTCGGATGCCTCTGAGGGGCGCCTCGGGAGGGTGTTCAATGCAGAAATGTTTGGGTCATGTCCGAGCCTTGGGCAATCAGTTCTGAGTGGGGCCCGGGGCTTGGGTTCAGATCCCGGCACTGCCTCATGGAGGCCCCGTGTGTCGTGTCCACTTATGTCTGGGAAGCAGCGGCGTGTTTCCTCTCTGTGGAGCCTCCGGGATCTATGGGGCTTCCTCTGCGCAGCAGCCGGCGGGGGTTCTCACGGCCCCTTTCCGGGTGGTTCTGTTTGGATCGCTGCCTTTGGCTTTTTTCAGGATTCTCACACCTCCTCCCTCCACCTCCTGCTCCACGGGGTTCCTCAGCTGCTTCCACAGGGTGTTGTTTCTCCCAACAGAAATAGAACGTCAACACTTTGCCCCTCGGTGGGCTCCCTTCCAGCCTCTCGGGGCACTTGGAATCACGGCTCTGTGGGACCCGGCCCTGCGGTGTACCCACCGTGCAGGATTGGGGCCCCCCCCCCCAGACCTCGAAAAGCTCCCTTCCGTCCCGGGTTGCCCAGCAGACACAGTTTCCTTCCAAACGCTCAGCCTGTAGCTGGCTTCCTTGAAGGCTCGTTTCTTCCCTCCATGACCTTCCGCCAGGCGCAGCCTCTCCAAGACTTGGATGGGCCCACACGTGGCCGGCACTCATGGAAGGCGGCAGGAGGATGTGGGATGCCCGATGTGCCTGGCCTCGTGTCTTACAACCAGGACTGTTCCAAGTAAGGGCCAGAGTGGGGGTGACGTGACTCGCCCAGGGTCACCCAGCGAGGAGGTGTCCGAGTCCAGATTGGAACCCAGGACCTCCCGCCTCTCAGCCTGGCACTCTCTCCACAGAGCCACCCAGCCACTTCCTTGGCATGACTTGCTTCTGCCCATGAATAGGAAGTTTGGCTTCCCAGCTCCAGTCCAGATGCTGGTGAAGGATAAGGACAAGGCCTGGCCCTGTGACTGCACGGGCTCAGGG
This sequence comes from Gracilinanus agilis, assembly GCF_016433145.1. Taxonomy (NCBI): domain Eukaryota; kingdom Metazoa; phylum Chordata; class Mammalia; order Didelphimorphia; family Didelphidae; genus Gracilinanus; species Gracilinanus agilis. Next base: position 17,676,163 of record NC_058130.1, on the reverse strand, counting down.
TAGTCTCCTGCCTGGTCATGCTGGCACGGGCCAGCACGGAGCTTCAGAGCCCAGGGCTTCTAGGCCTGCAGGAAGATCATCTAGAAAATCCCGGCTGGACCTGATGCAAGGCCATTACGCCAGAGGGCGGTCCTCGATGGGACTTGATTAGGCTTTCCAGCCTGTTCACTAACGAATAGTCGGGGTTCTCCCCCTCCCCCCACCATGATCCAGAGTCAGCCTAGAAGGCAACAACAGTGTTTGAGCTCTTTACCCCTCGGCACAGTGCTTGGCCCAGAGTCAGCGCATAATAAATGTTCCTTTCCTCGTTCCTGCCTCACCAGCACCTCCTAGACTCCCCCCATTCCCCTCCTTCCCTAGTTACCTCATATTGATGCTTTTTGTATCAGATGGAGGCTGGCTGTGCCACCCTGGACCTCCCAGCCTCAGTTTCTTCATCTGTAAAACAGGGATGATACTAACGCCTGTCTTCTGGGGTTGTTGACGTGAGATGAGATCATCTCGGCCAAGTGCTGGGCAAACATAGCTCTCACCGCCATGACTTCTGTTTGTCCTGTCTCTGCCTCCCCGCATCTGACGGCCGGCTCTCCCCTCGCACCGCGCCTGGCCCAGAGCAGGGCCTCCTGAGCACTTGTTGCCTCCCTGGCACTCTTGGGCATCTGCCTCGACAAGCAGAGCCATCTGTTAGCAAGTTCAGACGTCCCACAAGCCGCACGTGCTCAGGACTTCTGCGGATGCGTCACAAGCCTCAAGGACGTGCGGCGGCTTCTCGGGGTTTTCCCCCAGACCCAGCCTTCCGCTCTGGAGGAGGGAGGCCCGGACAGGTCGCCGCCGTCCTTCAGCGGCGGATGGAGCAGAAGCCTCGGGAGTGGACGGCACTCACACGGCGTCCTCGTGGCTGCGGCACCCGCCGATGCCACGCCCTCCGCGAATGCCAGTCCCGCGTCCCGAGACTGAAAACTTCCTCCTGGGACCCTGAGCCGCGGGCCAGGAAGCCACCCGCCTCCCAGCCCGCGCAGAGGCCCTTTTTCCTCTCCCCACACACTCGAGTCAGAACATCCACGTCAGTCACTTTGCAGCCTTCCAAGTCCGATGCACAGGAGCTTCGCTGTTGTTACTCTCCTCCTCACTCCAGAGGCTGCAGGCTCAGGCCTCAGTTTCTCCAGAAGGCTGCAGGTCACTTTCCTTTGGGAAGGGCTCAGGGCAGGCGTGGTCAGAGCAGCTGCTAGAGCCCCTCTGGAGGCTGCGACCATCGCTTGGTAGGGCACAGGCAGGACCCAAAGGAAGAGGGATCCCTTGTAGAAAATGGATGGATGGAGGGACAGAAACATACATAGACAGAGAGATAGACAGATAAATAGGTATAAATAGAGAGACATAGAGAAACCGGCTAAATAGAGATAAAGAAACAGACAGACAGACAGACTTAGATGAGATAAAGAGATAAACAGGCATGTGGAAGGAAGGAAGGAAGGAAGGAAGGAAATAAGACAGGAGAGAGAGGCAGCCAGGAGAGGAGAGAGACAGAGATTGAGAGATGGAAGGAAGAAATCAGGAGAGAAGATGGGTTGGGGGGGGGGGGGAGAGAGAGAGAGAGAGAGAGAGAGAGAGAGGCCTTCAAAATGCTTCTTTTTGCCAGTGATTTTGATATCAATAATCATGATCTCTGCTGGTGCCTCGGTCCTTGCCTTCCATTCTGTACTTCATTCTGCTGCAGTGCAGACCTGAGGGTGGCACCTCCCCTGCTCAGTAATCTGCACTGATTCCCTATTACTCCTAGGATCTGGTCCTCCTCCATTTGCCATGTTAGGCTCTTCCTGGCTATTTTTCTTTTCAGCTCTTCACGGCCTTTTTCTTTCTCCTCTCCTCACACACGATTGCCCTCCCAGCCCTCTGCAGGCCAACCAAACTATCTGTGTGCTGTCCCATCTCCCATCTCTTGGTTTTTGCCCTGTTTTCCCATATACACCCTGGAATACTGTCCCTTTTTCCCTTTCAGAATCCTTAATTTTCCTTTTAAGACTTCCTTTAAAACTCCCTCAGCTCATGCCCACTTTCTACAAGAAGCCTTCCCTGATTTCCCCCGGCTTTCCCTCCTCTCTCGGCTAAAACGCCTCCATTTTTAGTTTGCATATATTTGTGGAGGTGAGTTACTTGTCCTCAGGGACAGGAATGGATCTCACTCGAGAGTTTTCTGTCTTTCTGTCTCCGGCATTTAGCACAATGCCGGGCACTCGTTAGGCACTTCATAAATGCTTGTTAATTAAGTTCATTTTTTCTCCTCCGTGATTTTCACAATGCACGAAGAGGATTTTTTTGTGTATTTGGAGCTCTTTTGTTTCTGTGGCGATGGTGGTGGTGGTGGTTGCGTTCCCTGGAAGTTATTTTTCCCAGATAAATGATACAAAAGTGACACATAATTGTTCCCTTTTTCAATGAATTTCTTTTGAACAAAATTCATTTAAATGGTGTTGGTAATTACTGGGAAAAGGACTCCCTGGTCCCGACCCTCATTGATAAGAGCTGCTCCAAAGAAAACGAGAGGAGTTTGACAGAAATTAGCTTTACCAGCATCTTCTGCCATCGCTGGCGAAAGGACAGCCTAGATAGACAATCTGAATATAAAAGGTCACATCATTAAGGGAAAAGAAATAGGAGGTAAAGGGAGGAGGGCGGACCATTCACAGCCCCTGTGAGGGAAGAATTCTTCCCTAAACAAAGGAGAGAAGAGATGACAGATATGTGCTTTTGATTATATGAAGCTTAAAAGCTTTGACACAGACAAGTGGTCAAAGGATGTGAACAGTTTGCGAGAGAATTACAAACTAGAAATGACCCTTTGAAAAGCTGGCCGCTGCCAATCACGGCCAGTAAGAGAAGGAGGACTTGAAACAATCGCGGGGTCACCTCGTGCCCTGCAAATTAGCAGAGAGGACAAAAAAAGACAAGGGTTCGGCGCGGAGAGCTCGCTGAATGCCAGCACTCCAGGCCGAGCGGGAGCGGAGCTGGGAAATGAGCCCGCCTGGGTCCCAGCTTGCCCTTTGACCCACAATCCCTCTCCTGGGTGTGCCCACAAAGGAAGACAAAAGCAAGGACCCAGGTCCGGTGGATGGCGAGTCGCCACAAATGTCAGAATATTCGTAGGAGGGAATCTTTGTGGTGGGAAAGACCCAGCAACAATTGGGGAGCCGTTAATTGGGGAAGGCCAGGAAAAAAAACCATAGTCAGGGAATATAATGGAATATTCTTGTACATTCAGAAGCAAAGAAAGTGAGGAGCTCCACCGAGCCCAGTGAAATGGGCGGCGTTTGCAAAATGGCCACCATGTAAAAGGGAGAAAACCATTGATGGTAGCCTTAGAGAAGGCACTGAATGGCACCCCGCTCCCCCCTCAAGCAGAAAGAGGCATGGCGGAACCTCGTACACTTTGTCCGGCGCCGAGAACCCCGTCCGCCCGGTCGGCATTGATTGTACCCGGGTTTGATGGGCTTTCTTTGTTGCTGGGGATTATTCAGCCCCGAGAGGAGAGAAAGAGGGTGGGAAGGGCGGCTTTTTATTATTTTTTATATCAAAAAATGGCTGCCATAAAGGCGGAGGAGAGGCATCAGTAGATAAGTGCTGCTCGTGTGCCGAAAGCCCGGCTGCCCTCGCCGCCGCCGTCGGGTCCCTTCTCCGGGGCTCCCTGGGTTACCCTCGCACACTCGGACAGCTCCGGCTTCCTCTTGCTGTCCTCCTGCCTCTGTCTTTGTCCTAGTTTTATGTTTCTAAGAATTCTGATGCCGGCATTCTTGGTGGGACTCCCGTGTTCCTAAAGACTAAATTGGTTTTGGCCGTGTTTTCCATGTCATGGAGAAATATTTCATGAGAGAAATAACAAGCCATTGGGAGGAAATATTTTTTCAAGAGTAAACCGAATCCCATTGTCCTTCTGCATTTTAACAAGGCATCATCAATATTCCGCATTGGGGAGCAGGATGACATATGTGCTCTCTTCTAGCCTTAGCACTTTGCACTGTTGCCGGGGAAACTGGCTCCACGGCCTAGCGCTTCTCCATCAGCAGGGGGAGCTTTGTTCACTCGGATGGAGGCTCTCCCATTGCCCATTCATTGCTTGGCTGCGGGCCCTCCATTTTCTGTGCTCATTCGCACCCCTTCCTGGGGACTTGGGCCTTTTGAATCCATCCTAAACACCTACACCCAGTCCTCCCCCCCAAGCACGGGCTCTGCCGCCATGACAGCTTTGCTTCCTTCTGGGCTAGCAGCCTTCTGCTTGCACAGGCCGGCCCTACAGGGAGGCTGAAGCAGCCCCCCAAACCCGACTCCCTCCAGAGAAGCTTCCACGCCTGCCCCGGCCGGCCACCTGCTCTCAGCCTCCAGGCGCTGGGCCCTTCCTTTGCTGCCCTCCCCCCGCCCAAGGGAACAGAGGCAGAGCAGGGAGCCTCCTAACTGGGGCCAAACGCACGGGTCTCCTTTCACCCATTTAAGCAGGTGTTCCCTTAGACCAGGGGTCGGCAACGTATGGCCCTTTCTGTAGGAGCCATAAAGTCCATTTTTTTCAGGCGCTGTTACAGGAGCGGCACTGGGAGCACTGCACGGCTCTCAATCCACTGAGCTACCCAGCTGCCCCCAATGGATTATTTGTGGCGTTTATGGCTCTCGCAGCCAAAAAGGTTGCCGACCCCGGACTTAGAGGTTCCAGCGCGGGCCGCTAAGTGCATGGGGCAGGGACCAAAGACTAATGGCGACACCCAAGAGACGACAGGGCCTGGGGAGCCGGGCAGCGGCAGGCTGGGCCAGGGGAGCTCGGCACCCATTTTGCCTTCACAGTCTGGCTTAGGCTGAGCCTCCTTTCTGTGGGGTGCACACAGCATCCTGCTTGGTTGGCTCTTGTCCGTCACACTCAGAGAGGACCAAAGTGCCCCCCCCCGACGGGTTCTGTGTACACTGTGGCCCGGGGTGGCCGAGCACCCATAAACACCACCTTTGGGAAGGGAGGGGAAGAGGCTCTGCGGAATGGCCCCCCCACCCCGCGCTGGCACCCTCCCTTCAGCCCGCCCCGGAGGCTCTGCCAGTTGCTCGCTGTGGCCTGTAGGCCACGCCGTTTCCCACTGAGAAAGGCGTCCTGAGAGCCTCCTCAGAATGTCATCTATCTTGGGCGGCAGGGCCTGCCGAGAGAAAGGAGAAAGAAAGCCGAGCTCCCCCGGAGCTTCCCGTGCATTGTCCAGCCCGGGCTTTGGCCCTGAGGCCCTCCCAGCCCAGGACCCCTCTTGGCCCCTTCCCCACGTTGACCCTTTGGCCATTTGTCCACCTTGCGTTGGGGGGCCGGGGAGGGGGGTGTTTTTTTCATTTGTTGAAATCAGTTCCCTTTTATAAAGTGCCTGCTCTGTTGCCAGGCAACAGGCTAGGTGCTGGGGCTCTAGAGACAAAAAAGAAAGAAAAGAAAAAGAGAGAAAGAAAAGAAGAGAAAAAACCCTAATCCCTGCTCTGTAGGAGCCTGCATTCTATTATGGGGGAGCCAGCAGGCACATCCATAATAAGTATATACAGCATAAATACAAACTAATGACAAGGTAATTGGGGGGGAAGGGAGGCATTAGCAGGTGGGGGAGCCAGCAAAGTCTTCTGGGGGTGACCCTAAAACTCCATCTGGAAGGAAAGAAGGAAGGAAGGAAGGAAGGAGGGAAGGAAGGAAGGAAGGGAAGGAAGGAAGGGAAGGAGGGAGAGAGGGAGGAAGGAAGGAAGAAAGGAAGGAAGGGAGGGAAGGAGGGAGAGAAAGAAGGAAGGAAGAAAGGAAGGAAGGGAAGGAGGGAGGAAGGA
>NC_058130.1:17648555-17670028 GCF_016433145.1 Gracilinanus agilis | reverse complement strand
GGGAAAGAAGGAAGGAAGGGAAGGAGGGAGGGAAGGAAGGAAGGAAGGAAGGAGGGAAGAAAGGAAGGAAGGGAGGGAGGGAGGAACTGCTCTTTGTGATAAAGCAGGGCGTTTGAGGCCCAGGGAAAAAGCCATCCATGCCAGGGCAGAGAGAGTGGCAGAACAAGCTGGAATGGATCTTTCATCAAGCCGGACAGGCTGCAGAGGCCGTTAAAAACGACCTGAATTTCTCGTTTATTCCAGAGGCACTAGAGAAGGGGGCCGGGGTCTGAGGAAGGGGGCAGCCTTCGTCGGACCTGCGTTTGAGAAAGAGCATTTGGGTCCGCAGATAGGGGATGGATCCCAGTGAGGAGAGCCGTTAAGGCAGGAAGGGCAGGAAGGAAGGCAGGCTGTCGTCTAGGTGAGAGAGAGGGGAAGGAATGGCCTGTGCAAAGGCACGCTGATGGGAAATGTGTCCTAAGAGGAAGGAAGGAAAAAATCTATTGACCCTGTTTTCATAACTGTCCCAACAGCCCAAGCCACTCACAGTCCCGGCTTTCGCTTTCAGATTCTTCCCTTGTCTACTGATAAGAAAAGGGCTGGATTTCCATTTTTTACCCAATTAAACCAAGTTCCCCCCTTGGGTCCTTGTAGATTGTAATCCCCGGCCCACAGCCACCGTGGCCACAACTTGAGCTCAGAAAGGGGACGTCCCACTTCCTTCTTTTATCCACCAAGGTTTTGCACCAATGGGTTCAGCACTTCCTAGTCTTTGTTCCTTCCTTCAGAGAGGCAAACAGCGGATGGGAAGCCATCCTTGTCCCCTCGTGGCTGGCCATCCCTCTCCCTTGGCGCCTGCCTTCTGGCTTCCTTGGAGCCCCAGCTAAAATCCCACCTTCCCAAGCACTCTGGGATCTGTCCATGGTGGCTTTGGGTCGTCTCCTCCATGAGCCTGGGAGCTCCTTGAGGGCAGAAACCAGCCTTTTGTTTGTCTGCTCCGTCTTATCCAGGCAGGGCGCTTGGCACAGACTTGGCACTTCATAAAAGAAATGCTGCTTTTTTTTTTAAACCCTCACTTTCTGTCTTGGAGTCAATACTGTGTATTGGCTCATAGGTGGAAGAGTGGTAAGGGTGGGCAATGGGGGTCAAGTGACTTGCCCAGGGTCACCCAGCTGGGAACTGTCTGAGGCCAAATTTGAACCCAGAACCTCCCATCTCTAGACATGGCTTTCAATCCACTGAGCCACCCAGCTGCCCCCAAATAAATGCTTCTTGACTGAATTGTTCCTCTGGGCAGTCCCAAGAAGAGCCATAGAAAGACCACTGGGCTTGGGGGAGCCTCGGGCGGAGCAGGGGCCTGATTTGTGGGGAGAGCCTGGCCAAGTGCTCTCTGAAATGGAAGGGATGTGGGCGGGGGGGGGGGGGGCCTCATCCCTTCCGTCCTCTCCTTTAGCCAGTTTTAGAGGCACCCTGAGGGACGTGGGAGCCGTGACAGAGTCAGAGGACTCCCAGATCACTTCGTCACTAACTTGCTTTGCCCAAAAAAGAGAGAAAGTAATCATGAAGATGGAAGAACCCATTTAGCTTCAGCAAAATAAACAGCCTGCTTGACAACTTCAAAAAGTAATGGAGGGGGCAGCTGGGTAGCTCAGTGGATGGAGAGTCAGGCCTAGAGATGGGAGGTCCTGGGTTCAAATCCGGCCTCAGCCACTTCCCAGCTGTGTGACCCTGGGCAAGTCACTTGACCCCCATGGCCTACCCTGACCACTCTTCACCTATAAGTCAATACACAGAAGTTAAGGGTTTAAAATTTAAAAAAAAAAAAAAAAAAAAAGTAATGGAAAGGGGGACAGCTGGGTGGCTCAGTGGATAGAGAGCCAGGCCCAGAGATGGGTCCTGGGTTCAAATGTGACCTCAGACACTTCCTAGCTATATGACCCTGGGCAAGTCACTTACCCCCATGGCCTAGCCCTTCCGGCTCTTCTGCCTTGGAGCCAATACACAGAATTGATTCTAAGCTGGAAGGTGAGGGTTTGAAAAGAAAGGGGGAAGTAATGGAAACTGGGAAAGGATGCTCATATGTGGGTAGTAACAGTTAACATCAGTTTTCTTTTGTTGATCCTAACGCTAACGTTTATGTAGCCCCCACTACGTGCCGGTGTTGTCCTAGGCACGTCTGCACATATCTCACTTGGTTCTCACAGTAACCTGGGAGGTGAGCGCTCCTATTATTCCCATTTTACTTTGAGGAGGCTGAGGCAGAAAGAGGTTTAGGTGACTTGTCCGATGTGTGTCTGAGGCTAGATTTGAACTCAGGACTTCTTGACTCCAGGTCCTGTGCTCTCTCCAAAGCATCACCTGTTAGGCACCTGCTCTGAGCAAAGCTCTGAACTAAATGGGACACGATTAGAGAAATCGGGCGCCGCGTCTCCACTTACCCACCTACGGACTGAGTTTTGGAAGCAGAGCAATGAAGCAAAATAAGTGGGAGACACACATGGGCCTGAGAGTATATGATAAATTTAGGCAGCTCCGGAAGCCTCCAGAAATTATAATTTCCTCTAGACAGACTTCAGTGGAATTCCACAAAGCAAAGGAAACGGAGCCAAGAGAACAATGTGTTGGCCAACAACAGCTTAGAGGAAGCACCACTCAGAGGCAGTCCAGCTCCGACCCAATCCCGGCTCTCTGGGTTGTTCCCTGGGGCTTGGAACTGTATGAAAGCTCGCCTTCTCCCTTTTGTAAATAGTAAATTATAAAGGGGGCAGCTCGGTGGATGGAGAGCCAGGCCAAAGACGGGCGGTCTGGGTTCAAGTGTGATCTCGACACTTCCTGGCTGTGTGACCCTGGCCAAGTCACCTCACCCCCACTGCCCAGCACTTACCCCTCTTCTGCCTTGGAACCGATACATAGTCTTGATTCTAAGATGGAAAGTGGGGGTTAAAAATGTAGCAAATGACAAAAGTATTCACCTGCCACCAGTCTCAATCTCACCTTTGTTCTATTTTCTCCCCATTTCAGGGAAATCACTGTATCTGATGGTTCGTTCCTCTAGTCATTTAGGACCATCTTCTACCTCAAAACAACATTTCTTCCTAAGAAAAGCTGTCTTTTCAGAGAGTTTTTAAATTCCAGATTCCTCTTGTGTGGATCCTCTTGTTTACCTGGCATTCTGGATGCAAAAGCACCCTGCAGGCCTCCCCCTGAACAGAAAAGTCAGAACGGTTTCATCTCTAATAACGCCTTTGTCTAGGCCAGAGAAGGACAAATTAACTAGAGAGATGGAAGGCCATGTTGTGGGGAAGAGCCTGCTGTGCGGGCGCACACGGACCCCGGCGTCTGCTGTGGATTTTAACATTTTGATTATTTTTCATGAGAGCTAAATTAAAGCGCCAGGCCGGGTTCCTTTTTAAATATTAGAACCACTGAAAAGCTTTTTAGGCCAGAGCTTGATGACTCCAAATGAATAAACACACACACACACACACACTCACACACACACACACACTCACACACACACACACTCACACACACACACACACTCACACACACACACACTCACACACACACACACACATATTAATCTTGGTCCCTCTGAAATATATAATTATATAGAATATCTAAATCTTGGACCCTTTGTAAAAAAATCGTGGAGAGACTAGTAGGGATTGTAAAGCAAGTACTATTTTCCATAATAAAATGATCACCACTTAGCCCTGCAAACGTCGCCACAAACAGCAGAGGTTCCCTTTTTCCCTTTCTTTCTGGCCGAGGCCCGGCCTCCGAGACCCCCGGCCCGTTTCCCGCAGGCATCGTGGCTTTCTGCTAAGTAATTAGAATCATCGTTGACACTTACATATATTAGACAATTTGAGCCTCACAATAGCCCTGTCCGTCGGGCCTACCCGGTGCTGTTATCCTCATTTTACAGATGAGGAAGCAGGTTCAGAGAAATTGAGTCACACAGTAAATTTCACAGGCCAGACTGCCATTGCGGCTCCTGCTGAATGCAAGTCAAGCGATTGTTTAAAGGGAGCAGAAAAAAAACCCGCCACCCACCGCCGCTCCCCGTAATTGGCAGCCAGTTTGGGTTTTGTCACATTAAATAGTTTTTCATTTGAACTTTCCAGTTTTTGCACAAATTCAAATTCAGCCAAGCATGGATTGAAGAATTAAAGTGACTTTACTTAAGGTTTAAAATAATGGGCCTCCTCACGGTGTCAGGAGGAATTAAGAAAGGCCTCCAGCAGCTTGAATGAGGGCTGTGAACAAGAGCCTGGCCAGGGAGGCGGCCCTGAAAGGGTCGCAATCTGTATCTTTGGAGGGAATTTCCAAATCAATGCGAGCGCGGACAGAATGGAGGGGTCAGGAAGGGCTCACAAAAGCAGGGGTCGTGCGGGCCCTCCCTTGGCTGCTGGCGCCATGCTTCTTCCCCCCGTCTGGCCTCCTCGAACCTCGCGCCGCCATCTTCATCCCTGTCCATGGCTTCTTGGATCCAGCTTATCAGATCTTTCTGCCTGTCCTACCGAGACTCCTTACGTGTCGGGAGCCGCCGTGCCTGGACTTGAGTCGGGAGGGCTCGGATGGGTTCGAGTCGTCCTTCTTCCACGGCGCACGCGGGGAAAGACTAGCACCCAGCTCCCGCGGCGCCGGTTGTAGGCCCCGGCGAGGCGCTGCGTGGAAAGGACTTTACACCCTCGAGCCCGCCATTATTTGGGATGGGGAGGGCCAGACCTCCCAGGAATGGCCGTGTTCCTCGGACGCCTGGCTCTCGGGCACAGACAGCAGCACTTGGAGGAGGGGGAGGAGACGGGAGATTCTGTGTATTTGCTGTTAAAAGAAGAGGCGGCTGGGAAGCTCAGAGGATTAAGAGCCGGGCCTAGAGACGAGGCGTCCCGGGTTCAAATTTGGCCCCTTCCTGGCTGTGTGACCCTGGACAAGTCTCTTTAGCCCACTCCCTGGCCCTTCCTGCCCTTCTGCCTTGGACCCGGGACCCAGTATCGATTCTAAGCCTGAAGGGGAGCTTCTAAAAGATGGACGCTGGCCCTCTGCCTCCTCTTGGCATGATTTCAAGCAATTCTTTGCCACTGGTTCGGGGACAAATGTGTGCAAATGACTTTCTTTCCAAATTTTGTGGTTCTTTTGTCCTGTGTTACGATTTTCTCAGATTCGCCTGGACTTAAAAAAGAAAATGAGTCCGTTATTGAATGGGAGCGCTTCAGTCGAGCCGTGTATCGGGGGACAAGCGGGGCCCAAAGCCCCCGAGGGGTCCCAGGAGCCGTCGCAAGAGCCCCAACCCGATGCCGTGTGAGCGGCTTGTGAGGCGGCTCTGGAAAACGGAGTAGCAGCAGCCAGACGCCGGGCAGCTCCGACTAGGGGATCGGAAGGGGTCCGAAAACAAAACACACCCCGTTTCCCCCTTGTTGCCATTCAGCCCGGGGATCCGGCTATCAAGAAAACGAACGTCCCGCCTCTGCCGCCGGGACTCTCCAGAAACCAAAGTCCAAAGGAATTGGGCCAAATGTCCGACTTCTGAGAAATCCTGGAACCCGACTCTGTTATCACAAATCTGTCCTTTCTGTTGCCCAAGAAGCCTTTCATTTCAGACAGGAAATTAAACTGCTAGAAAGTCTGCAAAACTGGTAGCTTCAAGAAAATCACAGGAGCAAAAACTGCCAGGAAATGACTTTGATCAGAGAGATTCCAGCAAAGGAATGAAGGAATATGAATATCCTCAGGTTGGGGGGTGCCCCTCTCTGCTTTGGCTGGTGGCCATCATGTGGACCCCTGCCCAAGGACCTGGGTAATTCGTTTTTTTAATAGCTCAATGTTTTAAAATGCAAAATAATAATAATAATGTTCTTAAACTCTTAAGACCTTCCAGGTCTTAGAATCAATACTGTGTATTGGTTCCAAGGCAGAGGAGCAATCCGGGCTAGGCAGTGAGGGGTAAGTGACTTGCCCAGGATAACATAGGATGGGTCTTGAAGCTAGATTCGAACCCAGGACCTCCCCTCTCTAGGCTTGGCTCTCCATCCACTGAGCCACATAGCTTCTGCCTTTGCAAACTATTTTTTTTTTAAACCCTTGTACTTCGGTGTATTGTCTCATAGGTGGAAGAGTGGTAAGGGTGGGCCATGGGGGTCAAGTGACTTGCCCAGGGTCACACAGCTGGGAAGTGTCTGAGGCCGGGTTTGAACCCAGGACCTCCTGTCTCTAGGCCTGACTCTCACTCCACTGAGCTACCCAGCTGCCCCTTTGCAAACTATTTTTAATAAATGTTTTGTTGACTTTTAGTTGTAAATCATTTTGATCAATATTTTTACTCAGGAAAAGGACATCTCAGGAGTTTCTTTCCCTTTCATGGGGTGACCAATGAAAATCATTTGATTTTAGTAACAATAATGTCACCCCGACCCATTGTTTTGGACTTTAAGATTAGGAAAGCATCCGCTTGCCCTCATTGCCACAGCCACTACCAGGACATCCCCGAGATGGCCACCGACTTGGGACCGGACGGAAGCTCTCCGCCCTCTACCTTGTCGGCTTCTGCTCAGAAGCGGCTGAAACAGAATTTTGGCACGGATCTTCTCGACTCCGACCCAGCGCTCTTCTGCCATTCTGTGTGCCTCTTCTGCCATGCCGCGCTGCGTCTTACTTGAGAGAGAGAGTGAGTGAGTGAGTGAGTGAATGAATGAACAAATGAATGAGTGAGTGAATGAACAAATGAATGAATGAGTGAATGAACAAATGAATGAATGAGTGAATGAAAGAATGAATGAGTGAATGAACAAATGAATGAGTGAGTGAATGAACAAATGAATGAGTGAGTGAATGAAAGAATGAATGAGTGAATGAACAAATGAATGAGTGAGTGAATGAACAAATGAATGAGTGAGTGAGTGAATGAATGAATGAATGAAGGAGTGAGTGAATGAATGAATGAATGAATGAATGAAGGAGTGAGTGAGTGAGTGAATGAGAATGAAGGTGATGATAGCGAGGAGCGCCCGACTGCTCTCCTGGGCCAGGACCAGGCAGGGGCCTGAATGGAAGAGGCCTGGGAGGCTTTTTGGTCATTCGCCCTGGGTGCTCCCCCTGCTCAGACACCGGAACAGACTCCCCAGGACCCCGGTCTCTCGGGCCGTGGGACCCTGCACCTTCCGAGTATTTCAGGAACGGCCGGCGGTCATGGGTCCGGGAGAGGCTGGAGATGGGGCGCTCTCCCTAGTTCTCTCTGCCACAAAGCCTCCGTCTTCCCAGGGGAGCCCCGGCGCCTCGATCCCTTCTTCAGAGGACGGTTTTCTCGCCCTGTTCTGGGCCGTGAGGCGAGGGCAGGGTAGAGAAACTGAGGCACGCCGCCGCAGCATCTGTGAGCCGGGGGGGGGAGGGGTGGCATCGTGGCAGCCTCAGAGGGGCCTTCCCGGCCGGCCTCCGTCGCCCCTCCAGGGGTCACTCTGGACGCGGGGCGCCTCCCGCCCCAAATCAGAGAGACGAGCTCCGCCGCCTCGCGGGTTCCTTCTAGTGAAAACATTTTGGGACTCCCCGACGCAGAGTTTGTGGTGGTCACGGGGGGGCGGGAGGGCTGGACCCCCGTCCTGGCTGTCTCTGGCCGCTCTCTTGCCCCCTCCTCCTGCCAGCCTCCAAAGGGGCCTCGGGGGGCCGAGAGGCGGGGAGTATCCCCAGCCATTCGCGAGTCTTTTAAATGTGGATCGGGTTAGACTCCGGGAGGTTTCGGGGTTCGGGGGCGTTTCTGGGCAGCGGGGCTCTGGGCCCAGGGCCGAGGGGGGCCGAAAGTGAGTCCTGAGGCCTCCTCCAGAAGGCTGGCGCGGCCTCCCTTTGTACTCAGAAAAGGCTACAAGCTCGAGCTTTGGGCGCTGGAGGAAGGGAGCCTCTCAGCAAGCCGGGCTGTTCCGAGGAGCCCCCCCCCACCCCACCCCCCCAGCCTTGTGCCTTCTAAAACCAGGCGGCCAGCAGGAGGGATGAGCCCCAGGGCTGTTGCCATGACGACGAGGGAGCACTGCCTAGGCAACGGGGAGCCGCCTGGCCTCCATCTACACCTTCCCCTGATCAGATGCGGCCCCTTCCCTGGGGCCTGCTGGCCTTCCTCTGCCTTCCTCCCTGCCTCAGCCTCCTCCGGCCTGATGGGGGCCTCTCCCAGCCCCTCCCCTGCCCCCACAGCCTCCCGGCCTCCATGGCGGTCATTAGTGCTAATTAGGTGGGAGCCAAACTTAAAAGGAACATCTCAGGGGAGACAAGAAGCAGAATGTCCCACTGAGGCACGAGGCGAGGCCCGGAGCCTCCACGCAGCCCCTCTGTGGAGGCCGCTCCGTTCTCAGGCCCAGCTGGGAAGGCGGCCAAAGCCGGACCTCGGGCCGCGCTTGCTCGCTCGGAAGGGACGTAGAAATGGCGCCGGCTCGGCCCAGAGTGCGCCGGGCGGCCCTTCGGTTTCCTGGCAAGCCAGGGCTTCGGCGTTCCGCCATCGGCCTCCCCGGCAGGCCTGCGCCTTCCCCGGACGTGTTGGGGAGCTCCCAGAGGGGAGGGCGCGTGCCCGGGGCCGCCGCTTAGGACGTGGGAGGCCACATTTGAACCCGTGACCTCTGGGCACGGCCCCCTCTGAGCAAGTGGAGGCAGAGAGGCAGCGGGAGCCCGAGGAGGGGTGACGGCCTCGGGGGGTGGGGGGCCCCCCCAGACTCGGAGCCGAGAACCATGTGGGGCGACCTCCGCCGCGGCGGCACGACGGCGAGTAGGAGGCGGCCCCCGGCAGGAAGGATGTCCGTAAATCTGTCCACCCTTTGTGTGTCCTGCCCCAGAGGCGCTCTCCCCCGCCTCCTGCCTCCACTTCCCCATCTGTAAAGTGAGGCTGTCTGTGAGACCCCGATGTGCTCCCGGCACCCTGCAGGCAGCCCCGCAGAAACGTGGGCGCTCTCTCCAGCCATCTTTTCACCCGCCTGCCTCAGGGGAGCCCCAGCAGGGGAGGCCAGGATGGGGGGGTACTTCCCGCGCTCAGACCTGCCGTCATTGCTTTTCTCCTTTAGACGTACAAAAGCGGGGCGGCCGGGAGGCCCAGTGGCTAGAGCCCGGCCTGGAGCCTGGCTGCCGGCGTTTGCTTTGGCCATTGTGATTGGGGAGCAGGGAAATGGGAGAGGCCCTCCCGAGAACTGGGGAGGGGACACCCCAAGGCCTGCACAGGAGGGGCCCTTCACCCCAGCTTCTGCCTCTTTCTGCCCTCCCCGGGCCCTGGGCAAGGCTGAGAACAGCCGGGCTTCTGGGGAGCGTCTGATGCCCCGCTGGGGCTCCCTCGTGCCACCGGGGCTCCCCTCGAGCTGCCGGGGCTCCCTTGTGCCACCGGGGCTCCCCTCGAGCTGCTGGGGCTCCCCCTGAGCGCTGGGGGCTGGCACGGCACGTTCTGCCCGGTGTACCAGGAAAGGCGAAAACCCTGGAAAGAGCTCACGGGCCACCCCGAGGCCTCCCTGGACCCCAGGACCGCCCCAGCCCCGGCTCCAATGGGAGGGAAAGAAGAAGGCTGACGGGCCACCCTCGGACGTCCGGGAGAGGCTGGAAATCAGGACGGAGGCCGCGTGCCTGGAGATGCCCGCGGAGGCCGCGGAGGTCAGCCAGTGGGCTGGGCCCAGGGAGGAGGCCGAAGGACAGCCTCGGGGAGGCTCCGGCCAGGGCCAGGAGCAGGAGGAAGGCCGACGGGAGAGCCCGGCCAGGGCGGTTCTCCAGGGAGGTGAGCGGCCTGCCCAGAGCCCGGCACAACCGGGAACCCCGAAGGCCTTCGGTCAGGCGGCCAAGAGAGCCGTTTGGGCAGAGGGAGGAGCGCCTCAGGGAGCCCCGAGAAGGGGAGGAGAGACCCGGCTGGTGATGGGCAGGAACGAGCCGGGCCGCCGGGCCAAGCCAGGGAGAGGCTGAAGGCTGGCAGGAGAGCCGGGGGCGGCGGGAGGAGGGACGAGGAAGGATGGAGGGTGTGCCGAGGCTGCCGGCCTGGCAGGAAGAGGCCCCCCCTCACGTGAGCCGGGCATGGGCGCCGCCCTCCCGAGGAATGCCCGCACCGGCTTCCTCCTGGCGCCCCACCCAGGGCCAGCCTCCTGCTTCCCACAGAGCCGGAGCACCGGCCGTGGGCGAGAGGACCGGAACCAGACGCAGAACCCCAGGGTTGGGAGAGTCCTCAGACGGCATGGAGGGCAGCCGGGTGGTTCAGTGGTTAGAGAGCCGAGCCTGAAGAGAGGAGGTCCCGGGGCCAGAGGTGGCCTCGGACACTTCCTGGGCCAGTCCCTGACTCCGTGGCCCGGGCCTTGCTGCTCCTCGGCCTTGGAGCCAATCCTCGGTGTCCATTCTAGGGTCGGACGATAAAGATTCTTCTCCAAAGGCGCCGAGTTCGCTCCGTGGGAGCCCGAAACGTCCGCCCAGGCTTGCTCAAAGCTGGACACAAACGGGAACCCGAGAGCCTCGCCTGCTTTTTTATCCGACTTCCGAACTCGTGGAGCCTCCTTCCCGCAGACCACAGGCAGCGGTGACCCCGCTCGGGGCTTCACGTGCTCCCGTCCCGCAGGCCCTTCTTCACCCGGCTCTGCTGCGGCCCGACTTAAGGCCCTCCCCACGCAGGCACCTTCCTCTGACCAGGGTCATTCCCACACGGGCCCATCCCGGACCAATGCGAGGGCTCCTTCGCCCCACAAGTCCCCACGGGGCGCCGCTTCTTTTTTAGTTCATTTCATGCTTTTCTTGTGAACTTCACAGACGTGACTTCGGTCTACAGAGAACAGAAAGGATTCTCGATGTGACTGTAAACTTCTATTACGTAGTTGGCTTTTTCATTGTTTTTGAGCCCTGACCTTGTCCTATAACCAGTACCGTGTTCTGGTTCCCGAGCAGAAGAGTGGTACGGCGAGGCAGGGAGGGTTAAGGGACTTGCCCAGGGTCACCCAGCTGGGAAGTGTCTGAGGCCAGATTCAAACCCAGGACCCAGTCTCTTAAGTCTGGCTCTCGATCCACGGAGCCATCTAGCTACCCCCCACAGTTTGGTGGGGTTTTTTAAGAGTTAGTACCATATATTTAAAATATATAAAATATATTTAAGAATAGAGTACGTGTAACACAGTAATAACAGAACTGCCTTGTTTGCTTAGCCTTCCTGAACTTGCTGGCTTTCCTTTCACTTTGGTGTGTTTGGGGTGTCACGGCTGCCCCCGAGACGCTCCCCCAGCCTCCCCACAAGACGTTGGGGCTCGTGAGCAGCAAGCGCAGCCCACGGGGGCCCCCGCTTGGGCCGTGTCCCACTCGGCCCCCAGCGGCTAGCGTTTGCCTGCCGGCAGGTGGGAGGCGGCTCGGGGCGCCTTCACGAGATGACCGAGCGGTCAGCGCCTCGGAGCTCCTGTCTTTATGAGTGTTTGCCTTGGGCGTTGTCCGCCCCGGAGTGCCCTCCTGCCCGCCCTGCTTCATCTGTCCAGCGGCCGGCCTCGAGCCTCCCTAGACTTTCATCCTTGGCGCTCCCCTCCTCGTGGCAGTCCCCCACATCACGCTTAGGAGCTGCTCCTTTTTCCCTTTCCCAGCTCTTTGCTCCCACACAAAAGGACTGCCGTGAAGAATTCTGCGTGACCAAAACCTTGGAACTCGGGAGTTAGGGGTACCTGCTTGGTAGTAAGAGGCAGCGCCAGAGCGCCCTCAGAGCTGACGTCAGGGCCGGCAAGACCTGGGTTCAAATGCTGTCGCAGACAATGACTTTGTGGCTCTAGGCAGGTCCCTTGGCCTCTCCGTGCTTTGGGGTCAGGCAGTTCCCCAAGACCCTGTATTACAAGGAAAGGACAGATCCGCCTTGAGGAAGGGGCTTCCTCATCTGGGAATTCTCCGGGTCAAGGAAATCACAAGACCAGGCTGTCTCTCTCCCCACGCCTAGTAATGCTAGCTGGAGGGCGCCATACTTGGCGTTGAGGAGAGCCGAGCCCAAATCCTTCCTCAGACACTCCTATAAACTCTGCCTCAGTTTCCTCAGCTGTAAAATGGGGATCCTACTAGCACCTACTTCCCGAGGGTTGTTTCATGAGATAATACTTGTATCACAGTAGGGTAGCTCACATTGGAATTATGATGGAGGAAGACCTGTTAAAGGAATGGAGAGTTTAGCCTTGAGAAAAGAGCGCTTGAGTGGGTTTGGGGGGCAGAAGGGTCTTCGAGTACTTCCAAGATACCCAGCAGAAGAGTGATTAGATTTGCTGTGCTTAGGCCACTTTGGGAAGAATCGGGAGTGGAGGCTAGCGCAGAGGAGAAGAGGATCTGAGATGTAGCAATACTGATGAGCTGTTGAGGCACTCCAGGCATGTGATGATCTGTCCCCAAGGTAGGACATCCCCTCCCACTAGAGGTATTCCAGGGGAGTCTGCATCTCCGGGGGATTCATGCTTTAAGTATGGGCAGGACTCGGTGACCCAACAGGTCCCATCCAGCTAGGAGTATCAGCTCACCTGCTGTATCTGTTCTAACTCTGGAAAATACATGTTAAAAACAAACTGTTCCGTGTGGCATTTTTAGCAACGTTCCAGAAGTGGAAACTATAGCATAATTCGGCAAAGCGTGTTTTATTTAAAACAAGTTTAACCTAAACTTCAGGGTCTCGTGGCCTTTGGCAGTTGAAAAAAGGCTCAGGCTGGATTTCTTACCGCCAGAAAGGAGGTAAGAAATACTGTTTACGGAATTTTAGCCTGGCAGTAACCCACTGATAAAACTACTGAGAGACACAGAGAGAGAGAGAGACAGAGAGACCGAGACCGAGACCGAGAACACATAGCCACACTTATCTGCCATGCCCTGAAACATATGTGTCAGTTTATTGCCACATTTCTATTTATATCATAGCCCAGCTGGTGCTCTTCAGATGATAAAAAACACCTTTTAGTTCAAAGCAATTGGCTGTTTTCTTTTTAATGTTGGCCATTTCATGATCTGGGCTGCGTTTTCACATGACCAGTAAGCCAAGAGACCTTTTTTCTTCGCGGGGTCTATTTCCCCTGCCACAAGAGTCAAGTTTGCATCTTTCTGCCCAGGCTGCTTTCCGGTGCAGCAAGTGCTCACCCCCACCCAGAGGAGGCAGTTCCCTTCCTGAACACAAGCTGACTACGTGTGGCCCAGGACTGCTTGTTTTGCATAGGGATTAGTCGGGCCCTTTGGGACCGCCTTCGGTGGCACCTTGGGTTGCCTATATTAGTCATTCGCAGACAGGAAGAATTTTCTTGTACTGCTCTAGCTCCTCCGGCAAACTTCCCTGGTAAGTGTATCCGACTCATAGAAACAGAGGTGGTTCTTTAGCCTAACTTTGTGTGGTGAGCACGGGGTGGGGTGTGCTCCCCTGGAGAGTTATTAGCCCGGCAAAACTTGCAGAATCAAAAAGAAACAGCTTCAGAGGCGACAGGCAGAGTCCAGGCCAGCACTGTGGCTCCCCGGGGCTTGAACAAAGGAAAGTAGGTAAAAAGGGGCTGATCTCCAGAGCTTTTTATTTACTATCCTGCTACTAGTCACCAGCAAGAATACCGAAAGCTCGTACAAACCGATGTCATGTACATTCGCTCAGCCTATAAATCGGTTTGCAGATTAAGGTGTGCGCCCAGGTTTAGGAACCATTTCGGGTAGCCAGTATAGGCGATCGATTTGTTTATTTTATTATCCAAGATAGGGCAGCTTAGAGCGGGATGGAAGCAGGCCAGGGATTCTGGTGCAATTATAAAGGATTTCTTTGAAAGTATAAAATTTCCATGAATCTGAGTTGATGAGAAGCCCAGGGTAGAAATATGTGAAAGTTACAGCTAAAACATTATGCCGCTTTGGGGATTTACTGTGTTGTCTAGCAACACTGGAGAAGCTCCAGGCTTCTCCTTTCTAGGGCATTCCGTGTGTGCCCAGGTGTGGCCTTTACCTATAAAGCCTCAACTATGGGAAAATATTCAGGCATCAAGCCATTGCTTCCTAGCAGTGGGCTTGGATTTGTTGACCATCTAGTTGCAGCTTAGCTTCTTTGACTATAGATCCAAATTACTGTCCCGGGACAGGATCAAGGACAGAACTTTGAGTGGCTCTTAAACTCAGCCCACAGGTTCAGCCACAAGTTACTGCTTTCAGGAAGCTAGCTGAGCATCAAGATACAGCAACCTCCCTTGAGGACTTGATTCTCTAAGTAAAAATCCATCTCAACCTAAGGTTGTTGCTACAAGTTCCAACAATCCTCTGCCTCGTCTTACCTGACCGTGAAGTGACAGGTTTGGGCTTAAATGGTCCCCAGAGCACTCCCAAGAAGGGGTTTTACTAGGATCTGCAAAGTTCTGCTGGAGAGGCTGACTTGAAAAATTTTAAAAATTGGATCCAAATTGCTATTTTGTGTCACTAGTATTTGAAATTCCTTTCATTATAGGCAGTCCAGTCTTGGTGTCTAGAACACAACACACCCTGCAGGATAGTTTCGGTTCGGGGTTTCTCTTTTCCAGTTTGATGTCACAGCCCTTCTGTTGTTGACACTCTTGTTTAAGGAAAAAGTAATTTTCCCAGAGAAACCAATTTAGCCCAGAACCGAGTGCTCTGACACACCAAGAAAAGACCCAGAAAGATATTTCTTAAAATGAGATAAAACTTTTAAAAGCTATTGGGGGGGCCGGGGTGGAGGGGGCTGGTTTGATAAGTTTTAAATCAAAAGTCTTCTGTTTACTTAAATTTTAATAATACTCCTAAAGGTTTATTATAATGAGATGTCATTTGCTTGGTTTTTTTTTTTTTTAAGTTTCAAATTAAACATTGATTCTTGTAGGAAAATTGCTAGAATTATTTATGAAAGGAGGCCTGTGTGAATAAGCAGTTAATTAACTTGGATGCCAAGAGGAAGATTCTGCTTTAAGCATAAATATTTTTTTAATTTCGCCAATAATGCAGAAAGAGCAAACATCATTTCAGCAGTCATTTGATTCCTTTGAATTTCAAACATTCAAGTATATTTTTCATTAAAAGTTTGTGTATAAAATGAATTTTCATCAAGAGACTTGCAAGCCTTTTATTATCAAGTCCTGGTTCTCCTGAAGCAGAATTTTCAATAAAAACCTCCATGCTTGGCCAGCTTGGCCCCGTTTCAGGAAGGGGCTTCTTGCCTCTGACTGCAGGCTCCAGCCTTATTGCCCGTAGCGATGTTGACTGGACCGCAAGCTCACGAGCTCATTTATCTCCACTTTGGAAAGATCAGTTTCCCGCTTGTCAGCGTCTCCCCAAACTTATTTTCTAGATAATAACCACCCCAGAGCGTTCCTGTGATGAGATTTCACAGAGTTCAGAGATGTCTCATTTCGGCCTTGACCCAAGGCTGCTAGGCCTGGGCTGTCTTTCCAACATCTCTAGAGCATCAATAACAGGTGACGGCCCGACCACTGGCAAAGCCAGCGAGGACTTTTATAGGGAGCCGTGTGGATTGACAGGACCATCCGTTAAAAATACGCCGCCCTGGTTTTCTGTGGCCTCTTTCAAGCTCGTGCCAGAAGGCTGACATTTACACCGTCATCTCTGACACTCGGACGATTATATAATAATAGTGGCCCAGAGGAGGACACCTAGTCAGCGCGGGGCGTTACTGTCGCATCTGGGAAATCTGTCCTCATGAAGGACTGTGGCATTCACTGACATTTGTATTAAGTTGTCCGGTTAGGTCTATAAAGCAGGATTTAAAGGGATCCTTAAGCAGGCTGCCAGAACCCTTGTTTTAAAAAAAAAAAAAAAAAAAAATCCAGGAAAGGCAGTGTGGTACAGGGATCAAACTGGCTCAGGAGACAGGAAGATCTGGGTTCAAGACCCTCCCCCAGAGGCAGCTAGCTAGCACTGCAGGGAGAGCGCCAGGCCACAAGTCAGAAGGACTTCAGTTCAAATGTGGCCTCAGATACTTCCTAGCTCAGTGATTCCCAAAGTGGGCGCCATCGCCCCCTGGTGGGTGCTGCAGCGATCCAGGGAGGCGGTGATGGCCACAGGGGCATTTATCTTTCCTATTAATGGCTATTAACATTTTTTAAAAACTAATTTCCAGGGGTCAAGTAATATTTTTTCTGGAAAGGGGGCAGTAGGCCAAAGAAGTCTGGGAACCCCTGTCCTAGCTGTTTGCCCCTGAGCAAGTCATTTAACCCCGGTTGCCTAGCTCTTGCCACTTTTCTGCCTTAGATCTCAGAAGGTAAGGGTTTGTGGTTGTTTTTTTAAGTCCCACCCCTGCCCCATCTTGGCTGTGTGGCCCTGGAAAGATCACTTTCAGTGCCTCAAACTAGTTTCAGAATAAATGTCCATCTGTCTGAATTGGAATAGGGAGTTTCCGTGTTAGGCAGGTTCTCAGTCAATGCCTTGGTTTTCTTTTTCTCTAAAAATGGGGATCAGGGGCCAAAGGTAACAGGAACTAGCAGCCTTCCAACCACTGTAGGTGTTAGAATCTTGGAGCCACACATTTAAACTTTCGTTTCGTAAGATATGAAAATTGCCTTTCTAGGTTCTGCCCCTGTAGCACGTATCCCAGGGGAGCCTTACATTTCTATATTGTTCTTCCCCCTTTTCAAACAACTAATAATAGCTTCAAGGTTTTCAAAGCACTTTGCATATATTATCTTGGTTGATTTTCATAAAAATGGTATTTAATTAGTGCCTTCTGGAACCCAAATGCAGACATCAGGCCTCCCAGGAACGTGGCAGGTAGCAGACGTCAGTTCTGCAGATGTACAAATTACTGCCTCTGTCACGGCTTCCCCAAGAAGGGGCTGGAAGGCAGCCCCACAGCTCTTGGGAGGAGAGTTGACCTTCCTGACTGGGCAGAAAGGGCCCGAGGAGGCCAGGCCTTGGCGATCACACCACACACCCATGGAGCAAATCTAGTCATTGTTGTTTCCAAATGGCTTTGGAGCGACCCCCTTCCAAGAGAAAAGGTGTCTAAGATTGGGCCATGACTTGTCCCAAGGATACAGGAAAGGACCACAGCGTGTGGCTCCCACTTTAGAAGGGGTGGCCGGTACCTGTTGGCTTTTAGACTAGCCGGTGTGGGGGGGCACGGCTGGAGCCCAAGAGGGGGATCCCAGGATCGTGGGATCTTGGAAGAGCCCAAAGTCAAAAAGAGAAGAGTGAACCTGATGGGGAAGAGTGAGGTCGGGGCTCCTGGGCTTCCAGATGTAAAGTGAGCTACTACCTCCGACTAGTAATGGTGTGTCCCCATCCCCGAAGATCCCCCACATGATCACAGGAAGCGAAGAGGGTCACATATCCTGAGCCCGAGGAACTCCATTTCTAAGGCCTCCAAAAGGCAAATTCCAGGGCCCCAACGGGCCTTCAGTGTCATCAGCTTGGACGTTCCCTCCCGAAATATGACTTGCTCCTTTCTGTTGGCCGCCCGTCCCAGGCACCTCTCGCCGATCCCTCCTGTCGGTGCCACAAGGGCCCACCTCACTCGCTGGGAAATTTCCTCCCGTTCCTTGGACACATGCTGGACACCAATGGAATGCCGGCCCATCTGCTCAGCCTCCGCATGGCCAACCCATCTTTTTTCCAAACCATCTCGTTCTCTGATGTTGGCTCTTATGCTGCTTCTGCCTAATTCCTGGTTGTGCTGTGGTCCTGGAGCCTGTGTAGGCCCTCCCTTCATTCAGTTTCTGTCATCTCTGGATCTCGAAGGGCTTCGCACAGTGCCTGGCACATCAGAAGCACGATGTAAATGTTTATTATCGAGCTACTTCACTTTCCCTGGGAACCAGTTAGGACAAATGTGAGAGTCATTATGAATGTCTTAGAGGACCTGCAGAAATTCCGGGCTTTATATAATCAGCATCGTGTCATCATTTTTTTAAACTAGAATCAATACATACCAAATATGGGCTCCAAGGCAGAAGAGCAGTAAGGGCTAGGCGATGAGGGTTAAATGACTTGCCCAGGGTCACATAGCCAGAAAGTGTCTGGGGTCAGATTTGAACCCTTGATTTTCTGTCTCTCTCCACTGAGCTATGTCATCTTCAAACCCAAAATACTTTTCTCCCAACAATCCTGTGAAGTTGGTAGTGCAAATATGTAGAGAGCACAAATTCTATGAGCATGTCCAAAATATAAATATAAAATATTTTTAAATATATATAAATTTTAAAAGAGGACTCCAATATGTAACTTACAGGCACTTAGTCAGCAAGCATTTTTTTTTAATTTTATTTTTCCCAAAATACATGTAAAGACCATTTTTAACAGTAATTTTCTCCAATTTTGAGTTCCAAATTCTTCCCCTCCCCCCTTTCTGAGATGGTAAGCTCTTCGATATAAGTTTTACATGTGATATCATGCAAAACATGTCTATGTTGGTCACGTCGTAGAAGATATACATATCCAAAATAAAGCACCCTTTGATCTGCATTCAGACTCCATCAGTTGTTTCTCTGGAGGTGGCTATCATTTTTCATCATGAGTCCTTTGGAATTTCAACAAGCATTTCTTCAGTGGTTACCATGTGCCAAGCACTGTGCTACGTGCTAGGGACACACCCTTTGTGCCCTGCAGGAGGAAGGGTTGGAACTGAGCCTTGAAGGAAAACGAGGAAGCCAGGAAGCAGAGGGCAAGGGGGCCAGAAAAAGGAGACAGGTGAGGATCAGCCGATAGGCCAGCACAGAGAGACACAGCCAGCAGTGCTCCAGCAGGAAGGTGACCTGTGGACGGTCTAGTCATCCCAATGCTGAGTTCTCTCTGGGCTGATAAGGGATGTTCTGGCTTCTCTCTCCTCCTAACTCCCAGGAGGAGGCAAAGGTGCCTCTGTAAAGCCATAGCCTCACCCTTGCTCCCCTGCCCACCTCCGCCCTGCAGGTGCCCTTCTCCTTCACCATGTGCCTGCCCTACCCAGCACAAGATCCTACGCCCCTTGAGGCTGGGCCCTTCCTGTCTGCCTCTGCAGCATCCTGGCCAGCCCGTAGTAAATGATTAGTGAGTTTTAGTGGGGCTGATCAGTCCCGATGGTGCCTATGAACAGAAAGTCCTTTCCAGCCTATTCCCAGAATTCCTGAATCCTTCCTGAAAGTTTATGGCAGCTTCGCCATCCATGGACACACAGTGACTCAAGTCTAGCACACAAGGAATGCCGGCATTATCCAGAGACCAAGAAGAAAAGGCTGGATTCAGACCTTTGCAAGCAGGAAGGCTTGAACTGTTCCGAGTCCTCCAGTGTGTCCTGGGGGTGTTCAAATACACCCATCACAAGCCCTGCCCACAAGAAGCTTACTGTCCAATGGACGGTCCGTCCAAGGAAGCCAGAGTTGACTCGGTAGACAGAGAGAGCGGATGGGGGGGCCCATCCTACCATGGGCAAAGATCACAGGTTTTCCGAGTTTTTCCCATAGACTTTGCTTCTGTGACTTCCCCTGCCATCCGGTCAGATCACAGCCTTGAGAAGGTCAAGTCCATTTAAATTACAATTAAGGGAGAGCTTCTCTGCCTTCCCCTCCACTGGTCTCCTAGAAAGAGTGTTGGAATGGGCCTCGCAGAACTCTAAACTGAGGTGGTTTTTCCTTCTCCCCTTCCTGATATGACCAATACCACAAAATCCTGTTTCGACAAAGTAAATTGTAGCAAAAGCCAATCTGAAGCAGAAGGAAATTCGCATTTTTCCCTCTGAGCTTTGCTGAAAAATAAAAAGATTTATTTTAAATAGTAGCCCAAACTAACCGATACAAGACGCTTTTTTAACGTAACAGATGAAGGCACAGAAAATGTCCGTATTCTGGGATCTCGATTTCTCGAGTGTAGAAAGTTTCCGTTTCTGAAGGCCAATCCTCGATGGGTGATTCAGCCGAACTTGTGCCTTCCAGGTATGAGCGGCCAACAGTCTCCAGCAGGCCAGCAGCGTTCTCCCTTTCCCTCTCCTCACCCAGCCGCGTCTAGGAACGCTGCTTTGAGTGTCTCTCTAGAAGGGTAGCAACAAGGTGCGTGGAGGGCTCGCCAGCAGGACCGAGTCGGGCAGCCTGGGGTACCTTCGTCTGGTTTCAGGGGTGAAGGGGGAGCCTGAGGCCTCCGTGTGTCACACGTACCTTTTCCTTTTTTTCTCTTTTGCCATGATCTCTCACCTGGAATAATCCAGAAGGTCGGATCCCCAGGACATGAATAACGGCGCATACGACATTCTTGTGAAGATGGTGGGTACCCCGAGCGTGAGTGTGGAACGCTGCGCCCCTTTCTCCAGCCTCCTTCAGCTTTCCCTTTTATTCTAGAAAGTGAGAGGCAGGCAGCCGCCCCGAGTGGGGCCAGGGGGACGCTTGTCTTCTGGCCTTCGTGGTCGGCACCCCAGCCTTTCCGCTTCTGGTCTAACGCCCAAGTTCTCTGTGCGCGTCTGACTTAAGGTATCTCCCGAGAATAAGAACGCTGCTTCCCTTCGGTGTCAGTCCCCGGCAGTGGCTGACTTAGCATCCTAGCAGAAGGCAGGAGGTACAGCATCACCCCAAGAATGCCAGACGGGGTGGCAGGGACGTCTCGGGCTCCCCTCGATCGCTGCTCCCTTTCTGGGCTTGGCAGGTTTCTCTGGTGGCAGGACAAGAGGTAGTACGGTGCCGTGGGCAGCGCGTCTACGTGGGGGAGAGGGGGCGAGCCTTCGTTCAGCCCCTCGGCAGTGCCCAGCACCGCGTTCGTTATCTCCTTTGGTCCACGCTGGGAGGTCGGTGCTGTCCCAATCCCGTCCTGCAGGTGAGGACATTGAGGTAGGCAGAGGTTAAGGGACTTGTCCAGGGTCACACAGCGAGCGGGTATCTGGGTTTTCTTGACTCCAGGCTCTTACTGTTGTGCCACCCAGATGCCTCCTAGGCTGGTTTTGGAGTGAACGAGCGAGACTCTGCCCCTGGCGTGACCTCGGCCAAGTCTCTTTCCCCACCAAGCCTCCGTGCCTCCAGTGGGGCCAGACGACCCTCGGGCTCTGCGATTCTGCACAGGAGGCTCGCCGAGGCGGAGGCCACTAGCCGTTGGGGGAACCCGAGTGGCCACTCCAGAGGGTGCTTGATTTGTGCTTGGAAAGAAGAGAAGGACTTTGGAAGGCAAGGGGAGGGCGGAGGGCAGTATGGCCTCGCCACGGAGGGCAGGCAGGAATGTAGAATGGGGCCGGCTTAGGAAGGGCTTTAAAAACTAAAGAGAAGAGGGGCAGCGAGGGGGCTTAAAAGCTGGGACTAGAGCCGGGAGGTTCTGGATTCAAATGTGACCTCCGACACTTCCTAGCTGTGTGACCCTGAGCAGGTCACTAACCCTTCGTGGCTTGGCCCTCGATGCTCATCTACCTTAGAACCAATACGCAGAACTGATTCTAAGACAGAAGCAAGGATTTTGAAGAAAGAAGGAAGGAGGGAGGGAGGGAGAGAGACAGAGGAAGGGAGAGATAAGAAGGGAAGGAGAGAGTGAGAGACAGAGAGGAAGGAAGGAAGGAAGGAAGGAAGGAAGGAAGAAAGGAAGGAAGGAAGGAAGGAAGGAAGGAAGGAAGGAAGGAAATAAGGAAGGAA
>NC_058130.1:17598067-17638560 GCF_016433145.1 Gracilinanus agilis | reverse complement strand
CCTCGGGATGGGGGCTCTCCCTCGGGATGGGGGCTCTCCCTCGGGATGGGGGCTCTCCCTCGGGATGGGGGGACTCCCCCTCAGGATGGGGGCTCTCCCTCGGGATGGGGGGTCCGAGGCCCAGCAGCCCTCCCAGAAAGCGTCCCTCCACGCCATCAATGGCGTCCCGCCCTTTGCAGGGAAGGCTACGAGCACTTCTTCGACAAGCTCAAGGAGCACAACATCCCGGTGTTCATCTTCTCGGCCGGCATCGGCGACGTCCTGGAGGAGGTGATCCGTCAGGCCGGGGTCTACCACAACAACATCCGAGTCGTGTCCAACTTCATGGATTTCGACGAGAACGTGAGTGGCCCTGGGGGGGTCGGGGGGCTCGGGGGGCCCCCAGCGCTGCTCCCGGGGCTTGTCAGCTTCGCAGAACTGCACAAACGCTTTTTGCTTCTTCTTTAAAGCAAGGCCGGCCGCTGCCCCCCGCCGGGCCGTGCAGCTCTGCCGGGGGAGGAAGGGGGCTTCCTGCGGAGGCGCTCGCCGCCGTGGCCCCAGGAACTTGCCGTAGTTTGGGAAGGGAGGAGGGCTGGGGAGCCTGCCACGCGCCTGGGCTGGGGTCCGAGGGGTGCACGGTCAGGCTGGTCCTTCCCTCGTCCGATGCTGCGGTGCCCTCGGGGTGCCCCGACAGAGGGGGGCCGCCACGCCTTGGCACAGGGCCCCTGTGGGCGGCGTTCCAGGC
Organism: Gracilinanus agilis; assembly: GCF_016433145.1. Taxonomy (NCBI): domain Eukaryota; kingdom Metazoa; phylum Chordata; class Mammalia; order Didelphimorphia; family Didelphidae; genus Gracilinanus; species Gracilinanus agilis. Next base: position 17,637,836 of record NC_058130.1, on the reverse strand, counting down.
CCCGGCACCCTTCTCCCGCCTCTCCCGGACAGGTGCTAATGGGGAGCCCAAGGAGGGACGGGCACCCCTCTGACCGGCGCCGGCGGCCTCTTTTTAGGGGGTGCTGAAAGGATTTAAGGGAGAATTGATTCACGTGTTCAACAAGCACGACGGCGCCTTGAGGAACACCCAGTACTTCAAGCAGCTGAAAGACAACAGCAACATCATCCTCCTGGGAGATTCCCAGGGAGACCTGAGGATGGCCGACGGGGTGGCCAACGTGGACAACATTCTGAAAATCGGCTACCTGAATGACCGCGTGAGTGGCCTCCACCAGCTCCTCCTCCTCCTCCTCGGCGTCTCTTGGGGCCCGAGGATGGGGGGTGCCGGGCCCGGGGACACAAAGCCTGAGCTGATGAGGCACCCCCTCAGGCCCGCGCATCTCCTGGGGGCTCCAGAGCGGCCTTGCCAGGTCGCTGCCAGCCGTTCCAGGAAGGGGGTCCAGGAGAGGCTGCGTGAACAACATGGCTCTGGAGCTGAGGCTTGGGAGAAGCCGGGTGTCTAAAGTCAGGGTGAAGAGGGAGGACGTATGGGGAGAGCCAATGCAAAGGCGTGGAGGCGGTAGATGAAGTGCCCCATGTGTGGGAGAGTGAACCCCAGCACGGTTGGAATGTGTGGTGTGAGGCCTGGAAAGGTCCGAGGGGGCCTGGTCCTCGTCCCTCTGCCCCTTTCTCCCCTCTGGCCAGGTCATCCCCCCTTGGCTAAAGGAAGTTATTTTCCTAAAGCATGTGTGCACCTGACTCCCCATCACCCCCAGGCCCTGAGAGAAAATCCCCTTCTTGGGGGATCCTGGAAGCCCTAATGGCCCCTGGCACTTCCTCCCTGCAGGCATCTGTACCGGGTGCCCCCCATGCCAGCCTTTCTCGGGGCACCCTCAGGCCTGTGTGGGCATCGTTGTCTCTCTCCACAGGGCTGCAAGCACCGTGGGGGCAGCACAGCGGCTGGTTGGTTTTCCTTTGTAGGGCACTGCCTGGCACCCAGAAGGCACTTACAGAATGCCAGGGCTTAGCACAGTGCCTGGCACTGGTCAGGCTCAATAGAGGCTTGTTGACTGACTACATGCCCCAGAGGGGGTGGCATTGCCTCTGCTCACCTGTCCCAGCCCCTCAGGGTCAAGGCCTCTCCTCAAATGAATGCTGGGTTATTTCTGGGGAAATGAGAGGCAGGGAGCTGTGTTCCACTTTGGGGTGCTGCTCAGCATCCCCGTGAACTCCAATTCTGTCCATTTCCAGGATGCCGATGTCCCACGAATGGACAACTTTGGGGTATCCTGGCCAGGAAGGCTGGCAGTGGCCCCCTGACCCGAGGGCCAGAAGGACCGGCCAACCTCCTCGGCCGCTCACCCTCTTGTTCCTCTTTTCTTGGTCCCTAGGTGGATGAACTCTTAGAAAACTACATGGACTCCTATGATATCGTTCTAGTAAAAGAGGAATCCCTGGAATTGGCCAATTCCATCCTCCAAAAAATCCTGTGAACCAGCGATGGGCAGGAAGCTTTCCTCCCGAGGACTAATGGGCAGAGGAGCAGCTCTCGCATCCCCAGACGAGCCCATTGGACCATCCTGTGACCTGGAGGCTTCTTCCCATCACTTTGCCACCTTCTCGTCATATTCCAATGATATATTGACTCTGCTGAGTGGACACTTTGAAATAAAAGTATTTGCACCTTTTTTCACCTCTCACCACACTCCCTGCCACAAACTGTAGTCATTCTCACCAAAAAAAGGCAACCCACATGAAAGCCGAGTTGTGGAAACCTCCCGCCCCCACCCCCTTCCAAAGTGGATTGTATTTTGGTTTGATCATGAATATTTCTAGGAATGTTTTTACCGTGTGTTTTGTGATCGTATGCACAGGTTAGGCCCTGGGAATCATGTCATGATGGGCTTCTTTGTCGATTTTCCATCTTCTCTTACTGATCGAAAGAGGCTTCAGGAGGCATCCAAACTGCAGGCCAGGGCAGAATTAACTTTAAAGTCATGCTGCTGGTCTTAAATGACGTAGCCTGGTTTTGTGTATTTGTGATAGTCCACAACTGGAAGGCCAACCCCCAGTGCCTCCAGGGAAGACTCTGGGTCTCGGCCTACCACACATCTGGGTATGTATGGGAACACCAAGAGCCAGCAGTCAGGTGAGAGCAAAAGGGCTCAGATTCTGCTTTTGACAGGTGGGAAAATGATTGGGGGTCGTGGGCTGGAAAGGGACCTGAGAGGCATTCCCGGTTTACTGAGAGTGACAGACAGAGCCAGGATTGGTCATCGCTCGCTTCCTTCTCTACTGGAATGGCCGACTGGCTTTTGAGACAGAATCTCTTCAGAATTCGAGAGGTGGGGGCAGGGCTCACCAACTCCTGAAAAATAACTCTCATGGAGAGAGTAGGAAGAAAAGGAGGAGATTAAAATTAGGAAGATCTGTTTTCTGTTTGCTCAGCCTGAAGAAACATCAGGGCTCTCTGTCAGGGCCCGCCATGTTTAAGGTATCTTCTCACTCCGTTGTCCCCGTGGGGCTGGGGTGCTGGGCCGGCCTCTGCTCTTTTAGTATTCCTACTTCCCTCCATATGGAAATTAAAATGTTCTCATGAACCATTCATTCTATTGGATCGTTAGTTAGCACTGACTTGTTTTTAAGTCAACTGTCTTGTTGAGCCCTTTATGACCTGATTCGGGTTGACTGAAGCCAAACTAGTGGCTTTTAGCAGAATCTTGCAGAGAGTCCATCCAGGGGCATTAAACAGGAGGCCAAAAGTTGGGGGCAGCAAACACTTCCATCTAAGAAAGTCTAGAAAGTCCATGAATTCAGAGAGTCAATACAGATGAGCACCTGCTATGTGGGTAAACAGAGCCCCTGCCCACCTCATTGGCAAAAGAATGTGTCTAAACAGACAGACAGACAGCCCCACTTTAAGAACTGGTTTTTCCCAGAGAAACAACACCATAAACAGTGCTTGGATTCCCACATCAGTGCACACCATTGTGTCTGAGCCATAATGAACCTGAAATACTAGCCATTTGTCAGGGAAAAGGGAGGAAATAATACTGTCGGGATGCCTCAACAGGGGGAAGAGTTGAAGTCAATTCAACATGTGTTCATCTTGAGTGTTCCTGCATCGAACAAGATAGCAGGAGAAACGAATAAGAGGCGTGTGCGGGTGTGAAACAGCATTGAGCTTGGAACGTTGGGCGCCATCTTGCATGCAGCAGTTAAGAGCTCCTTCCCATTCTGCTAGGCCTGGAAAGGTGGCACTGGAGGACTTTCCACAGAGGCTTGTTGGGAACTTGTAGACAGTCAAGTTGGATGAGATAGCTTTGGAGTGGCCGTGTAGCCTTCTTTCTGAGGTCTTTCCCCTCCACTCTCCCCTCCCTTCTATTTATCCTTCATCCCAACCGCCAAAATCACTTTGCTTCTGTGTGGATCTGCTCACTTCTCTCCTCTGCTCAACAAAATTCAGTGGCTCCCTGGTACCCTCAGAGTAAAGTGAAATTCTTTTGTCTGGTCTTCATAGCTTTGGGCTGGGGCACCTCATAAACCGGCTAGACCGACTCCTTCATTCTACAGGGAAGGACGCTTGTCCTTCTTGTCCACGTCACCCATGGGAGCTCTAGAGGTGGAGGGGACTTTGGTGGCCACCTTCCAGGAGCATTTATTAAGCACTTAACTTATGAAGACACGACCCAGCCCTGCCCTCACCGAGCTTCCATTCCACACCTACAAATCTCATCTGCTCCTTCTGTCCCGTCTCGTGTGTCCAAATCTTCTCCCTCTCCCCACTCTGCTGGATTCAGCCCGTAATTTAAAGCCCGGCTCAAATGCTGCCTCCTTGTCCCTCGGGTCAGTCAATTAAGCATCTGTGTAACGGCCCTGGTCAAGGTCTCTCCTGGTGGCCCTTCTCTCCAGGTCCTGGCTGTGAGGAGAAAGGTTTCCCTGGGCCGGGGCTCCAGAGCTTTCATTCCCAGGTCTGCCCCTCATCCCCAGACCACCAGACCCCTCTGAATCTCACCTGCCTCGTCTGTAAAGTGGGTACAGTGACGGATAATAACTAGACACGCTACCCCATGGGCTCGTTAAAGAAAGTACCACGTGAACCCTGACATGCTAAAGCAAATGGAATTCAGGGGAAATGTGAGGGGGCGGGGTCAGTGTAAAAACGCAAGAAAAGGGGAATCCTGGTGTCCATACTTGCCTTCTACAGGAGGCAGGAGGAGAAAGGAAACAGTAAGACCTTGATTCAAACCCCTCGTTTTTCAGTCATTTTTTAGTCACGCCCGACTCTTTATGACCCTATTTGGGGTTTTCTTGGCAAAGATACTGGAGGGGTTTGCCATTTCCTTCTCCAGCTCATTTTACAGATGAGGAAACTGAGGCAAACGGTGAAGTGACTCGCCCAGGGTCACCAAATCCCACCTCAGACACTGACCCATTCAAAAGTTCTCGGCATTTTCATCTCTAAGATGGGGGTTGGACTTGAGCTCCCAAGTCCCTTCCCTGTCGTAGATCTCGTCCCTTTTCCTAACATACTAGATGTTGGCGCTTCACGGCTGGAATTTGCAAAGCACTTTGCATGCTCTAATTCGGCCCTCGTAGCTTCAGGAGCTCTGGGAAGGTCGTGCTTTTTGTCCCCATTTTGCCAATTCTCAAAAAAAACGTGAAGAGCCTCTTCCAAGGGCAGAGTTTGTTTTAGAGGCAGAATCTGAACCCAGGCCCTACTGAGCCCAAGCTAGGGATCTTGAACCTGTGCCATGCTATGTGGTTGCACACGCCATTGGCCTGCTAATGACAAATCTGTTTTATGTGTTCATTTAAAAGAGAAACCTAATTAAAAAGAATAAAAATGGCAGCATGTGTTCTCTTCGCGTCTCCTCCTCTCCTGGCCCACCTCTGCTCCTTTTATTCTGAATTTGGGCTGCTTCGCCCTAAGAGGAGGGCGGTGAGTGTTAGGGCAGAGCTGGAAGAGGTCTTAGAGCCCAACGAGGGCAACCTCCCCCACCCACCCGCCATCTTACAGAGAACCGTCACATCATAAATGGTGGAGGCAGGATCTGAACCCAGATCTTCCCCCCCTACATCCCACACTCCGAGTGTTGGCTTCCCCCAGCTGGTCCTTCTGCAGGCTCCCCATTTTTACTGAACTTGGGGTACAAGTCTAAGGCCCCGGACCTTGGCTTCCATCCGCCACTTCACCCTTCGCAGGGATCCTCAAGAGAGCATCTTTCAGTCCCTGCATGGCGGGCAGCAAAGCGTAGGCCAGACAAGTAGAGCAACTCGAACAAAGGCCCACAGTCAGGTCAACAAGCGCGCCGGGCTCTGTGCAAAGGGCTGGGGGTGCCATTCCAGGCCAAAAAGGGCCCCCCCACCTGCCCTCAGGGAGAGGCGGGAAGAGAGCTGAGAAGTCCGAGGGGGCAGGCGGCGACCCTGGCAGGGGCAGGACGGCAAAGCTGGAGAGGGAAGGAGGACGCCTATCCTGGTCCCCTCCTCCAAAGGGATGTCCCGAGAGGAAAGAGGGGAGCACAGAGGCAAAGGGGCATTCAGGGAGGAGGGCTGCTCCAGGGGCCAGAGGGGGAGGAAGGACGTCCCAGGGGCCAGAGCCCGGACCAGTCCCTTAACCCACTGATGCCCTGGACAAGTCATTGATGAGCTGCTGAACAGTCCCAGTCCTGGGCCCTCCATCCCCTGCACCATCAGTGCTTCATGCATCTGTGGAGATAAGGAACAGGACATGTCTGGGGGGACACCTGGGATGGTGGGCGATTCTGGGGAGTCTTGAAGAGGAGAGAGTCCATTTTATTCAGTAGCAGGGAGCCATTGAAGATTATTGATGTGGTGTGTGCATAAAGACTGGGGGAGGGAGGGGGCCTGGGGGATTCAGTGGATAGAGCCAGGACTGGAGGCAGGAGGCTCAGGGTTCAAATCTGACCTCTGACACTTCCTAGCTGGAGGACCCTGAGCAAGTCACTGCACCCCGGCGGCCCAGCCCTTCCCTCTCCTGCCTTGGAACCAATGCACAGGACTGATTCTAAAACAGAAGTAGAGAAGTTAAGGGGGGGAGGGGTAGTAACTATAGAGAGACCCCACATGGGGATAAAACCAAGGAATACCTCGTGGAACAGGAGTAGAAGCAGCAAGTCAAGCATGAAGGCAGAGTTAAGGGGAGGCCACTGTAAACGGCTGCGAAGCACCTTTGAAACTGAAGATAGTTGGTCCTGAGAAAGGCAGCTGGTGGCCCAGGGGGCCCGGAATCGGGAGGACCTGAATGCAAATCTACCCTCAGACCCTGGCCAAGTCACTTACCCTGCCTGCCCCAGTTTTCCCAACCATAAATGGATCCCATTAGGCCCCCTCCCAGAGCTGTTGTGAGGAGATACTGTTGAATAAAGAGCTTGTTGCTCTGGACAGTGACCCTTGTCCTGTAAAACCACCCACTCCTTGCAGGGCTCTCCAAAGGGACCACAAGCCGCTGGGGACCCTACTTTTCTGGCACATGGTGGGTGGGGAAGAATGCTCCACTAGGAGTCCCAGGACCTGAGTTCAAATCCTGGTGCTATAACCCCAGGCTCCCCAATCACCTCTATGACCACTGTCCGGCCCCTCCCTGCCCTCCCAGGCTCCTCACACTGGACTCCCTTTCCAACACACACCCCCCACCCTCTGTCTACACTGGCTTCTCCTGGAACTCTCTCTCTTCTCCTCCATGCCTGTTTCCCCAGCTTCGTCCTTGTCTCAGCCTCAGTCCCACCTTCCACAGGTCTCCTTTCGTGGGTGCCTCCACATGTCAGGCCTTCCCTCAAATTCTCCATCTACTCCATAGACAAAGTGTTCCTTTCATGTTTCAGCTTTATTTTTTTTCTGTCTGGTTCCATTTTGTGCGAGTGACCTTATGGATGCCAAACCCCAAAGCAGAAACCCCAAAACACAAGTGGGAAACTGTCTGCTTCTGCCCGCCTTCCACCTGCGCCAGTTCCTCCTCCGGGGCAGAGGGCATTCTGGGTCCTAAATCCCTCAGAATTAGTCAAATTAGTCAAAGGGGCTTCAGCGGGCGTCCGGAAGGGTCAGGACCTGGGATGGGCTCGCGTCGCCCGTGTCCCATCTCCCCACCATCTGAGCACGAGCTCCCTGGGAAGTGGTTCTGCCTTCGTGGATTCCCGGGACTTGGCACCGAGGCCGCTGTTGTTCTCCCCCTTAAAGGCCATCCCTGGCCTGGGACGGCTCGTGCCCTGCCCGGAGCCTCCCCGAGATGTTCTCCCGGAACAAAGAAGCGGACGGGAGCCTGCACTGGGGTGGGGGGTGCCTGCCCAGCCCCCGGGCAGCTCCTCAGCGCGGGTGTGTGGAGGGCGGCCCCCTGCGCCTCCCAGACGTCGGGGTCCTCCCCCGCCCCTCCTTCCGAACCATCCCAGAGCCGTGCCAGACAGAAAACTTCAGCTTCTCAGGGAAGCTTCGAGCACGAGGATGCCGGCCCAACTCCTCCGTGAGGAGGGAGTAAGAGAGGGAAAGTGGCAAAGGCAGGATTCGCACCCCGGGCACACCTTCCCCTGTACTGCCCCCTGGCTTCATGCTTATTCTAGGAATGATTCCAAACTTGAACTTTGGGCCCAGAAATCCCAGGGAGAGGTCCCAGACTGCCCCCGACCATCGGCCGCTTGGCTCAGGAAGGGCCTTCATCACTCTGGGCCTCGGTTTCCCCATCTGTAAAAGGCCATTAGAGGAGGGCCCGGACCCTCTTCCTGCCCTCCTGAATCTGATCTCAGTTGCCCTCCGTGGTCCTGGCACCAGGGCAGGAATGGGCCTGACCCCGGTCCTGGTCCTGGCAGAGGACATTATTCCCCCCAACTCTCACCCTGGCCCCACCAGGCCCTCCGGCTCTTCCCTTTACTGCATGTTTCATCCCTTTCTGAGGGATCCACGAAACCACCCGCAGGGCAGCAAGTGCCCAGGGTCCAGCGCCCCGAGGAAGCTCTGGCAGGGCCCCAAGACCCCGAGAGAGGAAGAGGAACGCCAGGGGGAGGGAGATGCCAGAGGGCCCTGGAGGGACCAGCTGTCGATGCCACCCCCTCCAGCTAGGCCGCAGCCTCTCTTCCTCTCCAGCCGTGCCCGCCGGGATGCCCGGGCTGCCAGGAGGCGCCTGGAGCTCCTGGGCCAAGTTCTCTCCCCTCACGCTTCCCCGGGAAAAATCCTCCTCCGATGCTGTCCCATCCCGGGCGGCCGCCAAGAAGGAAGCCACCAGAGCCCTTTGTTCACTATTTTATGTAACAAAAATCCCATTATCAGCCCGCTGGGCAGCGCCCGGCATGCTCACACAAAATATCTCCACACAGTCACAGGCGGCACGATGGAGGACGCAGGAGGAGAACCCGGGTCCTGGGCTCCGAGGAGGCAGGAGTCGGGGCACCCGCGGGCAGCCTACGTGGATGGAGGGAGCTGGCAGAAAGGTGAGAGCATTCACACTCATTAAAAAGGAGAAAGGGCCAGTGGGGCAGTGCCAGTGGGGCAATACCAGCACGGGGGCAGTGCCATGGGGCAGCGCCAGTGTGGGAGCAGTGCCAGCACGGGGGCAGTGCCATGGGGCAGCGCCAGTGTGGGCCCAGGGGCTTCCTAGTGGACAGACGGGTTTTAACAAAGGCCCTGTCACTCCTGAGCAAGCATGGAGCCGGTGGGACGCCGAATTCTGATAACTAAGCAGCTCCCTGCATGGTCCATCTGCTGGACTTTGTGGCCTGCTCTGAGAAGGGGCCTGTTGGCTTCCCGGGCCTGACCATCTGAGAGGACCATGGCATAGGGAGGGCAAAGCCCAGAGATCCAGCAGAGGAGCCCCCCAGCCTGGCCCAGGCCTCTCTGGATGGGTCGGAGGCCTTTTGGCCCCTTCTCATGCGAGGGAAATTTGGCAGAACGTTGGGGCGGTCTGTGAAATGGGCTCTTTTTGCACAGCCAGGAGCCCTGGAGGCTGCTTAAATGGACAGCAGACACTGGGGAGGCCAGGCCTCAGGGTCCTCGGGGACTGCTGAAATAGGAGGCAGGAAGGCCAGGCCTCGGGCCCTGGGGTGGCAGACTAAGCAGACAGAAATGGGGACTTGGAGACCAGAAGCTGAAGCAGGCCTGATGTGGCAGGGCTCCAGGGGGCAGCCTGCCCCTGCCCGTGCCCCCTCCCCAAAGGCAGGCCCAGCCGACAGCCCCTTTGAGCCTTCACAGTTCATCGTGTCTCGTCTCTTGGTCTTTGAGCTTGAATTCTTCTGCCGTGACTTTGCCGTCTCCGTTGCGATCCTGGTTGGTGAACATGTTCTTTACGATCATTTCAGCATCAAAACCGGGCGCCAGCTTCCCCTTGCCAGTCGCCACCTGGGCATGGATGTATTCTGAGAACTGCAGAGACAGGGAAGAAAGGGGGAAGCTTCACACCACATACCAGGGCCTGCCTCCCACCAAAGTTCTGCTCTTTGGGGGTGGGGGTGGGAGAAGCAAAGAAGCTGGGTTCAAATCCTGCCTCCAAGTCTACCTGCATGGCTTGGGCCAATCCCTTCCCCTCCTGGAGCCTCAGTTTCCTCATCTGTAAAACAGGGGGCCTGGAGCCCCTGGGGTCCCTTCAGACTCTGGGTCTATATAAGAAGAATTGGGGAACTTCCTCGATCCAGGAGCTCTCCACAAGTGGAGTAGGCCACACGGGCCGAGGGTGAGACCTACACACATGGGCCAAGGGGTGAGGGGTGAGGGGTGAGGCCTACACACACGGGCCGAGGGTGAGGGGTGAGGTGTGAGGCCGACACACACGGGCCGAGGGTGAGGGGTGAGGCCTACAAAGGCCAAGGCGTGAGGTGTGAGGCTGACACACACAGGCCGACATGTGTCTGTTTCTGACTTGGCTCTCATTCTGTGTGGGACATGGTGGAGATAAAGGAACAACTGAACATTTATATGCAAAAGAAGAGCAGGAGGCAGCCGTGAAAACAAGGGGAGGGGGAGGCCCTATAGCCCAGCCCCATGCGGAGAAGCTCTGGGCCGGCCCATCAAGGGCACCTCATCCCCCCGCCCCCCGGTTCCTATCTAAATGGACGACGCTGCCGGGTCCCCCAAGAAACAGCTGGCACGGTGGAAGTGGGCTCTGGGGGTCCGGGGGCCCCGGGCTCCGATTCCACCTCCGACGCTGCTTCGCAGGGGGGGCCTCCGTAAAGGAAGGTCTGGGGGGCCCAATTACCTCCTCCAGAAGAACCTCCCCGTCCCCATTCCTGTCGATCTCTTCAAAGAGGTTGGGGGACACTTCATCGTTCCAGACAAACATGTAGCCTTCAGGCAGGCCAGACACCAGGTCGAGGAGCTCGATGTCAAACACCAGCACGGCGCTGCCCGGCACCTCTCCAGCTGTGGGGGCAGAGAGCCAGGTCAGGGCCCGAGGCCTGTCCTCTCATGCGCTGTCCCCCAAAGCCGGTCACAGAGAGAGCAGCAGGATGTGCTCCAACAGCTGCCCAGATCCCCCAAAACGGCTGGGAAGTTGGGGGCCCCCTCCCTCCAGCAGCTGCACAGCACAGGGATGACCACTACTAGGACTGGCTTTATGGCCTCCGAAAAGTCACTTGTCCTCCACCCTTTCCCCCGGCAGAAGAAGGTGGGCTCAAAAGCGGTCCAGCTCTGCTACCTCCGACCGGCACCACCTATTGGCCCCGAGAGTCCGGCCATCCCCGCCTCAGACTGGGCGGTGGCTCCCGGCCTCTCCCTGGCACCCACGACCTCAGGAGCTCTCCAGAGGCCCCTGACCCCCAGGCCTCTTGCTCAGGAGACGGCGGCCCCTTGAGGGCAGGGACGCCCTCCCTTCCTATTAGTACAACCGGCGCTCAGCACAGTGCCAGGCATAGAGGGGGCGCTCAGCGAATGTTTACTGACCATCCCCAGGTGACCTTGTTAACCAGGCCCGACCCTGCCTATCATGACCCGGGCTGGGCCAGGCCGCTCTCTGTTCTGTGTCCGCTGAGGCCGGAGGCGCCGAGATAGCGTCCATCAGGCCTGGCCCGAGGTGCTCACACTCTGGCAGACAGAGGCCTGCGTCGGGGGCCGACCCCCCAGCCCGGCGAGGGGTGCACCAGGCCCCCCGGGATCGCCACCCTGATCAGGTCCGCACCTTCTAGGACGCCTCGACTGAACCCAGAACGTGTGCGAGGGCCACAGACAAGCCGCCGTCTCCCACGGTCTGGTCAGGCGTGAAATCCGTCTTGGCTAAACGTTCTCTTTTTCTTAAAGGAGCTCCACCGGGAAAGCTTCAGGGAGCTGGTTTTAGCCAAACGCTAGAAGCTTTTTAAAAAGGGTTTTTTTAACTTTCAATTTTTACACATCTGTTCATTTTAAATGGAAAAAAAAATTAAGATTCTAAAAATTATGGCTTCTTTCCTTCTAAAAGGAATGAAAAATGGCCACGTCAAACCCGTTTCTTTGACTCACCCACGCCGGCCTCCCCGTAGCCCAGGTGGGGCGGGATCACGACCGTTCGCTTCTCTCCCACGCACATGTCTCGGAGGCCCATGTCCATCCCCAGCACGACCTGGCCAGATCCCAGAACGATATTGTAGGTTTTGCCCAAATTCAGTCTGGAAGATGAAACGGAATCCGAGTGTTGTCCGGAGGCGATCTGCTGACCCAGCCCTGCAGAACCAACACGGGGCCGCCTCCCTGACCCCAGTGTGCTGGTGGGGGGCCTCGGCCCAAGCTCAAGAGGCCACGGCCAGAGAGGAGATGGTGGTGTGGGCCGGCTGACGAGGCTCTAGGCCTCCACTGACGCTGGACAATGGAGGCCTCTGGCTAGAGGAGGATCTGGTGGGGGCCCGACTGGGCAGCCTCAGGGAGTGACCTCCTTCCTTCTCTGGGCCTCAGCGGCCTCACTGCTGACCTAGAAAACCACCAAATAACCTTCTCTCCGGCCTGTTCTACTCGTTTGTCCTTTGCCAGACATTCCCGGCTGACACCTCCATCGGGCTGTGGCAGCACCAGCGGATCTCGGCTTGTGGCCCCGACTAGCTGGTGCCTGCGTGGACAGCCAGGCCAGGGAGCTCTGGCAGGCGAGGGAGGGACAGGGGCTGAGGCCTCCTTCTGGGGAGGCTCAGGGTGGGGGGCCCAACAGGCCACCAGAGACCTGCAGCAGCCTCAGGGGGCCAAAAGCACATCAAGCACAGCCTCCCCCAATGCCTAACTCACCGCCACAGACCCAGGCTGTGTTCCAGAACCAGGCCAGGCTGGGAGCGGCTCATCACCATCTGCTGCGATGCTGAGAGGGCCCAGCCTGGAGCCAGAAAGGCCTCAGACACTTCCTAGCTCTTCACTTCTGCCTGCTTAGATTCCTCAACTGTAAAATGGGAATCATAATAGCCTCTGCCTCCCAGAGCTGTAGGGAGGCTCAGGTGAGAACACTGTAAAGCACTTAGGGCAGTACCTGGCACAGCTGAATAAATGCCTCCTTCCTGTCCCCTTCTCTCTTTCCTTCCTTCTCTCCCTCCTTCCTCCCTTCCTTCCTTCTCTCTCTCTTTCCCTCCCTCCTTCCTTCCTTCTCTGTCTTTCTTTCCTTCCTTCTCTCTACTTCGTTCTCTCCCTCTTCCTTCCTTCCTTCTCTCTCTCCTTTCTCCTTCCTTCCTTCTCTCTCTCCTTCCCTCCCTCCCTCTTCCTCTCCTTCCTTCCCTCCACCAGGCAATGCTTTCTCTGGCCATGACACCTCTATTCAGACTTTCCCACATCAAATGGTGCCAGGCTCTAGAGCTCTCTGTGTTTTCCTGGCCCTCTGAGCCCAGTGCCAGGGTTGGAGGCTCCCCATTTACTGATGAGGTGACTCTCCTAGGCTGAGAGGCAGGAAGGGTGCTGGCCCAGGAGCCCCGGACGGTGCTTCCTCTCAGGAGGGCTTCCCACGGGCCCCAGAGCCCAAGAGGTTTTGATGGAGGCTGGTCCCGTCTTCCTGCCTCTGTCCCTCTTCTCTTGCCCACTTTGGTTCCAAAGGTTTCTCAACCTCGTCCCCTTTCCCAGGCCCGGCTCCCTCCTCTGGGCTCCAGGCCATCCTCCGCTGGGACCAAGCCAGGCTCCTCGGGAGTCTCACCAAGCCCAGGCTCAGGAGGCCGGAGCAGGGCATGCTGTGAGCCTTAGAGGAGGGAGAAGCAGGCACGGTGCCTCCCGGTTAATTCTGTGCCCGCCTGGGGAGGAGCCGACGTGAGTGTGAGCCAGCCTTCTTCAGAGCCCCAAGTCTGCTTCATCGATTTAATTAAAAATAAGAGATGCAGGAAGGCCTCGCAGCCTCCTCTGTGAAATGAGGGCCCAGAATCGGGCTGGAGGGTGGGCCGGGCCCCGCGGGGAGCCCGCAGAGGAATCGCGCTGAGGATGTCCGCAGAGAGCTCCTCGGGAGGCCCCGGCACGAGCCTCTCCCCCCAGAGAAAGGCCATCCGAACAATGGAAGAAGCCTCACTGCGCGCGGATGGACCAAATCGACCCCAGAGGCGCTTCAGCCCAGGGCCAGGGGCAGAGGAGGAGGAGGATGTACAGTCCTCCGAGGCTGCTATTCTTCTCGGGCTGCTCGGCTGCTCCAGGACAGCACACTGGAGTCGCTTCTCTTCCGGCTCCTCTCCTGGGACATCATATCGGTCTTTCCTGGGACTGAGCCTCCACAGAGGCTGCACTTCTTCAGCCTGACTCCTGCCACTGGGAGAGGCACCGAGGAGGAGGACGGCAGGGCTGTCACCAGTGGGGTGGAAGGAGCACCGGCACTGACTCTGAGGGGCCTAATGGGACTGCAGACCCCGGAGTCAGGAAGACCAGGGTTCAAATCCCACCTCTGGCTCTGACTGCGAGACCTTGAACCAGTCATTAGCCTTTCCCTGCCTCGGCTCCCAGAGCCTCTTCTGCGGCAGAGCTGGGCGGCTCTCTGAGGGCGGTGGGGGCCCAGCGTCTGGCCTGGCCCAGGGTGGACCAGCCCTTCTCGTTTGAAGCCTGGGGGGGCCTTCCCCTCCCCCCCTCCCCTGGGCCTGGTCACTCACGTGGAGTCCAGCCTGGTGCCGTCCAGCAGGGAGGCGTTGTAGTGGTACTTGAGGTAGTCCCCCTTCTTGCTCAGGACCGAGCAGTTGGTGGGTCTGTAGCGGGACGTGATGTTGACCGAGTCCGAGGGGTTGTGGAAGTCGATGATGTGCACGTCGAACACCAGGACGGCCGAGCCAGGGATGTTCCCTAGGGCCGGAGGGGGACGCCAGGTCAGGGGGGCGGGGCAGGGACCACTGGCAGGAGGGGGAGGGGCAGGCACTAGTGACCTGCAGGTGGCCTCTGTGGACAGGCTCAGGGCCTCAGCCTCAACGGGAGGCTCAGGCCCCACAGGAGGAGGCTGTGGAGGGGCATTTATGGAAGTTTGTGGCCTCCAGAGAGGCATGGTCGGGCCTGGCCGCAGGGAGGGGACCTGGTTGGCTAGAGGATGAAGAGCAGAAGTGAGGGGCTGGAGGCAGAGAGGCCGAGAGGAGGCCTCTGCAAGACATCCAAGCAAAGACCCAAGAGGGCATGAAGTTGGTGAGAAAAAGTCGGGAAGGCAGGATCCACAAGAGGAGGCAAATGATTAGGCTTGGAGACTCCTCAAAGATGGTGAGGCCATAAATGAGGGGCTGGAAGAAAACCTGGGAAGGGCTAGGATTTCGGGGGGAAGAACTTGCTCCATTACAGCGCGTAGAGAAGAGAGGAGTGAGAGTGGCCTTCACTGCCTCATTGGCTGTGGTCACAGAAGGGCCCAGCCAGGGGCCGCAGTACCCCTGGATCTAGTGCTCTCTCCCCGCAGGGTCTGGCAAGCCCCACCCCCCAACCCTCTTCCTGATTGGCTCAGCCTCTCGAAGCAGCCTAGACTGTGTCCAAAGAGGGGTCCCACAGGGACGGAGTGAGGAGGAGAGGAACCTCGATGCTCCCTCCTGGCCATGGGGGACATTCTCAGGGCTGAGTGCAAGCATCTCCCTGTGGAGGAGTGGAGCTGGAGGCCCTGGTGCAGGAGGAGGGCCAAAGGCAGCTTCCTGGGAATTTTAATGTCAACAACAAAGAAATTAATACAAAAAAAAAATCTAATTAAAAAAGGGGCTCATCACCAGGCCAGGCATTCCCTGGGGGCAGGCAGAGGCAGCTCCGCTCCAGAGCATCCACCTGCATCCTCCATCTTGTCTCCTAGCAACGCAGAGCAGCACTTGCCAAGGACCCCAGTGGCCCACCTGGGTCCAAACTGAGACCTTCCTGAGCTCTCCCTTGCCCCCGGAGGAGCTCAAAGGGAAGGAATGCCCCTTTTCTGTCTCACTTGGTGTAGCCCCCAGTAGGGAGAGTGGGCCCCAGTAAAATCACAGCCATAGTTTGGAAGTAGCCAGACATATAGCCTCCCCCACCCCAGCATGAGAACTTAATCCAAGTCCTTCCCAAATACTAAATGTCCTGCCAAGAAACTACTGATACAGGAATTCTAAGAGAAACTCGTTAGATGGTCACATATTGAATGATCGCCTATAGAAAATTCTGTTTAGTCACTGAGGTAATCTATACCCATTATCTCCATTGTGTAAATTACTAACAAACGTCCCTGCAAAAGGCTTACCTAAGCCTACGTCATTTTCCCTATAAATTAATTGTGTACCCCGAGTCATTAAACTTTGTCACTGGTCAGCAAGAAGATTCTGCATGTCAGTCTGTCATTTTGGCCTTTCTGTAATCCCAGAATCATTTCTCTCATCCCAGTTCATTGACCCACAAGCAATTTGCAGAGCTGGTCTCTACGACTTGGGTCTTGCTAAGGCCTGGCACACAGCAGGGGCTTCATCAATGCTGAAATCGATGGATTCCTTTCTTTGGGGTGGGGGGTGGCACCTGGAGGAAGAAGGGCTCCAGGGGCCCGCGGCAGCCCTCTTCTCCCTGGTGCTGGCCTTCACCCCTGCCACAGCCCTCAGGTCCTCCCATCAGGCCGGCCTCTCTATATCCCCAGAGCATCCTGGGGGTTGCTGCCCAGCAGCCGTTTAATAAATGTTCAGGACTGACCCTCAGCTCGCCCATGATTCCAGTCCCTCCACCTCCACTTCTGCCTTGGGAGGCCAAGCAAAGGGACATGAACCACCGTCCACTGGTCAGCCCTTTGTCTACTGAGGGCTACAGCTGTCCTCTCCTGAGGGCCATCCAGGAGCTCCGCCAGGGGAGCCAGTGTGGGTTCAAATGCCAGCCGGCGCTTACCAGGCCTTCCTCCAGAGACCCCTGACCTCGTCAGAATGGTGCTGCAGTCTTAGAGGGGAGGCCGAGAAAGGCCTCCTAGAGAAGGTGGGTCTGAGATGGAGCAAAGGTCTGGAGACCAGAGATGGACAAGGGGGTCCCCCACCCCCCACGGGCAGAACTGGGAAAGAGCCCTGCTGGCCACACTCACCCCGGCCCTCTTCCCCGTAGCCCAGGTGAGGCGGGACGGTGATCCGGCGTCTCTCCCCAACGCAAACGCCAAGCAAACCTTCGTCCATGCCGGCGATCACGTAGCCCTGCCCGACGTAGGTGTCGAACGTGCGGTTCCGCGAATAGCTGGAGCACAAACATGGCGAGGGAGGGGCCAGGCTCAGGAAAGGGCACTGGCTGGGACGCCACTTGCCAGGGACGCCGTGGGCGGGGGGTGGGGGGGGCTGGCAATGGGGAGCCCCCGAGGGGGTGAAGGAAGGCAGGAATGAGGCTGGAAGAACAAGGTAAGGCCGGAGGCAGCGAGAGGGGGAGGCCCAGGAGGGAGCAGAGCCGAGGTCTCAGGGGCTGGAGGGTCTCTGGGCCCCGAGTTACCTGGAGTCAAACACGGTGCCGTCCAGCAGGGAGGCGTTGTAGTGGTAGCGGAGGAAGTCCCCGGGCCGGCTCTGCCGCTCGCAGTCTGGGGGCACAAAGACGAGCTCCACCGCGATGCCATCTTTGGGATTATGGAGATCCAACAAGGCCACGTCGAAGACCAGAGACGCCTGGCCGGGAATGTCTTTACCTGGAGGGCAGGAGAAGGAGGAGTCCAGCCTGCTCGAGCCTCTCCTTTGCCACCAGCCCCGAGTCAGGGAGACGCCAGCCCTGAGGGCACCGCGAGGGCACCAGCTCCCTGGCCTGCCCCGGCGAGGAAAGGACCAAAAACAGCTCAGTAAACCCAGGAGAGTGGGGGGAGCCGAGGGAGCCGGGCAAGGCCTCAGCGAGGACGTCTGACCAGCCAACACCGGCCTTGGGTCAGTGTGGACTGCTGGTGGAGGCGGGGGGAGGGGGGGGTGAGCCAATTCTATTTTTAACCCCTTCCCTTCCATCCTTCCATCTTAGGATCAATACTGTGGGGGTGCTGAGGGCCACAGGGGCAGGGACGTGCCTGGGTCCCACAGCTGGTGTGAAAGCAGGTCTGGCCAAGGGGTCTCCCCTCTAAAACTGAAGCCAGACCGTGAATGGCCTTGGACCCGAGCCCCTGAGAGCCTGGGAGCACCGGAGGCCTAGTGAGGCTGGGCCGAAGGGCCGCTCCACATCGGGATGGGAGGCTGGCCACTGGGCCGGACCTAAGCATCATTCTGATTCCCAGTGAGTGCAGAAACAATGGACACTCTGTGGTCAGGCCCGGGGACCCAAGAGAGGGAGGACAGGACAGGCCTGGGGGTGGGGGGGCGCCCTGGACCCTGGAGACACCCCCACACTCTGGGCACAAAACAATGATGAAGCAGCCTCAGAACAAAAACTAAGGGAGCTGGATTTACCAAAAGCCTCCTGTCTCAGAAGGAAAAGGCCCAACTCCACCCATCATCTGGGGCCTCCGAGCCCCAAAGCTGGCACAAGGACCCCTTTCCAGGCCGGCAGAGAGGAGGAAAGCTCTGGGAAGGCCCTGGGTGCGCACCCAGCTCCATCCATACCTTTCCGTTGTGTGGCTGCCTCTGGGAGCCGGGCTTGGCTGAACCCAGAAGCCTGGGACGGGGTGGGAGAAAAGGGGGAGAGCGTGACGAGGACGCTCCAAGGGCAGCCTAGAGGAACAAGATGGCGGCGCCCAGGCCGTTCCCCACATCTGCTGCCGGATACTCTGCAGTGTCCGGGCATCCGCTCGCCCCCACCCCGTGCTCTCCGGCTAAGCCCTGGCGAGGAAGGACGAGGACGGACGGAGGGCGGCTTCCCGGGGGCTCACCGTCGCCGTCCTCCCCGTAGGCCAGGAAAGGCGGGATGGTGATGAGGCGCTTCTCTCCCACGCACATGCCCAGGAGGCCCCTGTCCATCCCGGGGATCAGCCAGCCGATGCCCACGTAGGTGTCGTACGTCTTCATGCGATTGTGGCTGCCAAAGCAAACGGGAGAGGCCTGAGCGAGGCCGCCATCGACGGGCCCGAAGCCCTCAGGGACCCCAGCAACGAGCACCCGGGCCGGCTGGGGCACCCGAGCAGGGAGGGGAGATCGCTGGGCTGGGGGGCCTTCCAGGGTGTGCTGGGGCGCACCGGGGGCGGTGGGCATAGGGACCCCTCCAGAGGCCAAACCCCGCGCCTGAAGGGAAGCCTGGCAGGAAGCTGCATTTCTCTGCTTTACTTTGTCCTATTTCCAGCAACGCGGCCACCCGGAAATGGCCGGCACGACCTCGCACACGCCCACAGCCCCGTTTTCTTCTCCAGGCTGAGGAGCTGGAGAGGGACGGGACGGGGAGCTCGACTGTTTTCAAATTATTGTTAACCATTTCTAAAATGAGAACTAAATGAGAGAGTAAATGAGCAAAATACAAGAAGACCCTGAAGCAAGCCCTGGAGAGTCCCAATGACCGCTCTGACCAGCCATGCTAGCGAAATAGCCCAGGCCCCGGCCGGTGGACACGGCTCTGTCCACTCTGGCCCAAGGCCCCTGGAAAAATGCGGCAGAAAGCAACATAAATCGAGTCACTCCGTGTAAAGGCCACTGAAACCAGTGCTGCAGAGGGATCAAGTTCTGGCTGGCCCACACGGGCCCAGGACCACTGACATACAGAAGAGGAGACTGAGGCCCAGGAGGGGACACGAAGGGCAGAGCCAGGAGGCACGCCTCGGGCCGTGGCCCCCAAACCCACTCCAAACCCTGACAGCTCCATAAAAGAGAAATCGGAAGGAAGGCAACGCGCACCTCAGAGGATCATCCCTCGTAGGACCCGGATTCTCTGGCCAAAGCATGGGCACAGGCCTGGCCCACAGGGGGGCTCCCTAGAAGCTTCCTCCCTCCTCCCTCCTCTCTCCCCCTCCTGCTCTACATTCAGGGCCCATGAGGCAGAGTGGATGGGCTCAGCTGGTCCCGGCACCCAGCCAAGGGCTCTCAAGGCAGGGAAAGTCCGGCTGCCCCCCGGAGGAGGGGTCGGGCTCTCTTGGGGGTTCCACGCTCGCAGCCCTCGCCACGTCCCCTGCCGGACAGGACTCTTTCCTGGTCACGGGAGCCCCGAAGCTTACGAGGACATCCTCCAGGAGAGCCCAAAGGAAGGCTTTTCTTGTTGGGGCTCCTGACTTCTCTGAGGTTCGAAGCTAGTGTTTGCAGGGAAGAGCTGAGAGACCCATCGCATGGCCCCGGGCTGCTCCTCTCCGCGGCCCCGGACATGGCTGTCTGGCCGTCCCTGCGGGTCTCTGCATGGTTCCTGGCTCCGAGGCCGTCTCTCCTTACCTCCTCCGCGCCTCCGGCTCGGTTCTGAGCTTGGCTGTCCGTGGCTGGCTGCTTCCATGGGTGCTTTTGGGCTTTTCCTCACAATTCTCCCTCCCCCTTCTGCAGGCCCCGTAAGCCCTTCTTCCTCTCCTCCCTGACTTCGTGCTCGGACGCAGCCTGCTCGGGCTTGAGGAAGGCCGTCCTCCAGGGATGGGGCTCGGGGAGGGCAAAGGGCAGGCCGGGAGAGCCGGGGTGGGGGCGGCCCTTACCTGGAGTCGAACAGGGTGCCGTCCAGGAAGGTGCCGTTGTAGTGGTACCTCACGAAGTCCGACACCTGGACGGTGCGCGAGCACGTCGGGGGCCTGAAGTACGTGTGAACCTGCACCTGGTCTTCGGAGTTCCACAGATCCATCAGGAGGACGTCGAAGTGCAGCACAGCATTGGGGGGGACGACGTCGGCTGCAGAGCGGGAGGAGGGCACGTGAGGACGGCTGCCTGGCGGGGCTCTCCCGTGGGGAGCCCAGAGAGACCCTGGAAGAGCCGGCTGGGGCTCTGCTCCTCCTCCTAACGGGGCAAAAGGGCTGCCCAGAGCGGGTGGATCCAGGATCCGGGGAGAAGCGGAGACCCCACTGCCAGGGCTGTCCTCTCTATACTCCAGCTGTCTTGGGGGGTGGGAAGAGGGCGCCCCCCCCAAGCCTCCCCTCTCCTCAGGGCCTGGGGGGCCCTGCCTCTGCCTGTCCCATGCCTCGACCCAATCCATCACCACGCCTTTAAGGGGTGCTTGGCTCTGGGCCCCCCAGGAGCCCCCACTCTGAGGAGGAAGTCTGGGGGCTCTTTCCTGGCCGGGAGTCCCCCATCAGGACTCCCACGCCCAGTTCTGCACCTTTCACTGGCAAATGGAGGCCAAGAGCAGTGACCGTGCTGAGCAGGCTTACAGCCGGGCTGCTCTCTGTTCTTCTCCCACAAAGCGCCCCCCCTCGGCCTGCCGGCCTTTCAGCCTCCCCCAAGGCCCTTCCCTCCCCCCACTCCCTCGCTGGGTCTTGGCCTTCATTTCTTACACTTCCTGGGGAGACACACACTCTCCCGCAGGGCCCCGGGGCTGCGCTGTGGGGGGCTGGCCCAGGGGGAGCCCAGGGCCCTCCACCCCCAGTCTAGCGCCCCCTGGTGATACTCACGCACTCCTTCCTCCCCGTAGGCGAGCTGGGGGGGGATCTTCACGAACCTCCTCTCGTTCACACACATGCCCACCAGCGCCTTGTCCATGCCTGCGATCAGCTGCCCCTTCCCCACAAGCACGTTGAACGTGGAGCCCCGGTCATAGCTGTGGACAGAAAGGAGGCCGGAGGGGAGAAGGGGAAGCGCCAGCCCGGGAGCCGCGCCCCCCCCCCCCGTGTCTCCCCTGGTCCCCAGGGTCCTCCTCTGCCAGGGCCGGGGGGAGGTGGGAGGGAGAGGCCCCCCAAGAGCCCCGCACACCCCCGTACACTCCCCCGCACAGCGGCCGGGCTCTGCCCCTGGGGCCGGCGGCACTCTGGGCCTCGCTTTCCTTCCCAGCCGGCACAGCACACAGACACGGACCTGCCTCCCCGTGTGTGGCCTCCGTTCCCCAGACCGGGCTTGGTGCCCCCAAAGCCTGGAAAGCTCTAAAGGTGTCCTCCCAGGCCCCAGGGCGGGCCGAGGGCCCGCGGCAAGGCATCCTGGGAGCGCCAGACACAGCACGTGACCATTAAAAAGCAGCACGAAGGACTACGTGGGAACGCCGAATCCGGGCTGAGCCAGGCTGGTGGGGAAGGTCCCCGGATCCCTCCCAAAGTGCCCCCCAAGGCGGATGACAAAAGCCTCAGAACACATCTGGGAGCCCCACAACCCACAAAAATACAGGGGGATGAGCCCCAACAGGCCGGCCCAGAGGATCGAGTGCAACACGGTGGAAGGGGAGCGCAAGCGGCTCCCCAGGGCAGGCCCCCCACGGGAGGGGGGCTCAGACGACAGTTCCGAGGGGGGGGGGTCCCTTTGCCGGCTCTGGGTACGAGGCTCCTGCCACATCACCCGTAGGAAGGTCCGGGTAGAATCCCAGGGCACAGTCACAGCGTGAGGAGGAACACAAGCTCACACTGGTGCCTGCGGCCACGGGAGAGCAGGGGACCCCCCCATACACAGGCCCGAGGCGGGAATAAGTGGTTACTTGGACCAGCATCCAGGCGTGGAGACTATTAAACACGCACTCCTCACCGCATATAACTTTGGAAGAACTGAAACCTGGGAGACCCCCAGAGCCAGCTCTGAAGGCAGCTGAGCAAGGACCGTTACAGAGCCCAACTTTAACAGTTTATTTTAAATTAAAAGAAGGAAAAGGCAGAAAAAGGAGCAAACGACAAGGACAACAAAACGATAAATTCAACATAGAAAGTTGGTTTGCTGACAGGGAAGACCAAAACACAAACTGGGGAGAAAACAACAAAGTCAAAACTGCTACATCCAAAGCCTCAAGAAAAACAGAAATTGCTCTCAAGC
Organism: Gracilinanus agilis; assembly: GCF_016433145.1. Taxonomy (NCBI): domain Eukaryota; kingdom Metazoa; phylum Chordata; class Mammalia; order Didelphimorphia; family Didelphidae; genus Gracilinanus; species Gracilinanus agilis. Next base: position 17,615,728 of record NC_058130.1, on the reverse strand, counting down.
CCAGAAAGAATTAATGAGCTCCAAAAGGATTTGAAAAATATTGAAAAATACATATGGAAATGTGTTTTGCATGATCATCTATGTGAAAACCCAGGTCAAATGGCTTATCGTCTCTAAGAGGGGGAGGGAAGGAGACAATTTGGATCTTATCATTTTGGAGGATGTTAAAAATTGTTATGTTTAATTGGGAAAATAAAATTCTCTTTAAAAAATCAAATAAGAGAGAAGAAAAATTAGGAAAAGAAATGAGAGAGTGATATTGAAAATCATGAAAAAAAAAGAGTCAACAGCTTAGTAAAGGAGGTACAAAAAAAAGAATAGGCCAACTGGCAAAAGAGGCACTAAAATACACTGAAGAGAAGTTTGTTGTTTTTTTTTTTTTTTAACTCTTACCTTCTGTCTTAGAATCAACACTGTGTATTGGCTCCAGGGCAGAAGAGTGGTAAGGGTAGGCAATGGGGGTCAAGTGACTTGCCCAAGGTCACATAGCTGGGAAGTGTCTGAGGCCAGATTTGAACCTAGGACCTCCAGTCTCTAGGCCTGACTCTCAATCCACTGAGCCACCCAGCTGCCCCCAGAAGAACTTCTTAAAAGACAGAATTGGACAAATGGAAAAAAGATATATAAAAATGCACTGAAGAAAAGAACTCTTTTCGAAGCAGAACTGGACAAATGGAAATAGAGGTACAAAAGCTCACTCAAGAAAATCACATCTTAAAAATTAGAATTGTACAAGAGGAAGCCAATAATTCCATAAGACATCAGGAAATAAATTCAAAGTCAAAAGAATGAAAAAATAGAAGAAAATGTGAAATATCTCATTGGAAAAACTGATCTAGAAAATAAATCCAGAAGAGATCATCTAAGAATTACTGAATTATCTGAAAATTATGACCCTACAAAAAAAAAAAAAAAAAGAGCTTAGACATCTTTTTTCAAGAAATTATTGGGCAGCTGGGTGGCTCAGTGGATGGAGAACCAGGCCTAGAGATGGGAAGTCCTAGGCTCAAATCTGGCCCCAGACACTACTTGGCTGTGTGACCCTGAGCAAGTCACTTAACCCCTATTGCCTAGCCCTCATCACTCCTGTGCCTTGGAACCAATACACGGTATTGAGTCTAAGAAAGAAGGTAAGGGTTTTAATAAAAAAATTAAAAAAAAGAAATTATCAAAGGAAAACTTCCCTGATATCCTAGAACCAGAAGGAAAAATAGAATTTGAAAGAATTCAATAATCACCTCCTGAAAGAGATCCCAAAAGGATAACTTCCAGGAATATTATAGCCAAATTCCTGAACTCCCATGTCAAGGAGAAAATATTGCCAACAGCTAAAAAAGAAACAACTCAAATACTGTGGAACCGCAGTCAGGATAACAAGATTTTAGCAGCTTCTACATTAAAGAATTGGAGGGCCTGGAATATGATATTCCAGAAGGCAAAAGAGTTAGGACTTCAACCAAGAATCGCCCAGCAAAAAACAGGGCATAATCCTTCAGAGGAAAAAATGTGCATTCAATAAAACAGAGAATTTTCCAACATTCCAGATGGAAAGACCAGAGCTAAATGGAAAATTTGACTCTGAAATTCAAGACTCAGGAGAATCATAAAAAAGTAAACAGGAAGAGAAATCAAAAGACATTTGATAAGGTTAAACTGTTTCCATATCTACGTGGGAAGATGATTCTTGTAACTCCTAAGAACTTTTATCATTACTGGGGCAGTTAGAAGGAGTATACTTAGAGGGCAAGAGTATCAGTTGAATATGATGGGATAAATTTTTAAAATAAAATTAAGGCATAAGAAAGAGGAATGCATTGAGAGGAGGAGAAAGGGAAAAATAGAATGGGGGGAAATTATCTCACATAAAAGAAGCCCAAGTGGAGACAGAAGGTAGGTGAGGTGGAGAGGGAAGCACATGAACCTTTCTCTCAGCAGAATTGGCTCAGTGAGGGAAGAACATACACAATCAATTGGATACAGAAATCTGTCTTATCCTTCAGGGAAGGAGGAGGAAAAGAGAATTAGGGAAGGGAGGTGGGGCTGATTAAAAAAAAGAGGGCAAACTGGTAGATATGGTGGTTAGAAACTAAATAGGGATAAACAGGATGGAGAGTAATACACAGTCATTATAATGGTACAAAATTTTTTTATAAATCTCTCTAATAAAGGTCTCATTTCCCAAATATGTAGAGAAATGAGTTGAATGTATAAGAATACAAGTCAGTCCCCAGTTGATAAATGGTCAAAGGATATGAACAGGCAGTTCTCAGCCAAAGTAATTAAAGCTCTCTATAGTCAAGTAAAAAATGCTCTAGATCACTATTAATTAGAGAAATGCAAATTAAAACAACTCTTAAATTAAATTAATGCAAATTAAAATGCCCCACACCTTATCGGATTGGCTAATGTGCCAGAAAAGGAAAATGACAAAACTTGGAGGAAATGTGGAAAAATTGAGACAATGATACACTGTTGAAGGAGTTGTGAACTGATTCAATCATTCTGGACAGCCATTTGGACCTGTGCCCAAAGGGCTATAAAACAGTACATACCCTTTGACCCAGCACTAACATTACTAGGTTTGTATCCCAAAGAGATAAAAAAAAAAAAACAAAAGGGGAAGGATTCTGTGTACAAAAAAATGTAAAGCAGCTCTTTTTGTGGGAGCAAAGAATTGGAAAGTGAAGCAATACCCATCAATTATAGTATATGATTGCAATGGAATACTATTATCCTGTAAGAAATGACAAGCAGAAGGACAGAAAAAAACTGGAAAGACTTCTACGAACTGAAGCAGAGTAAAATAAGCAGAACCAGAACATTGTGCACAGTAACAAGAATCCTGTACAATAGCCATGAGTAACTTAGCTACTCTCAGCAATACAATGATCCAGAATAATCCCAAAGACCTCATGATAAAAAAAAATTTTTTTAAACGCCATCTGCTTCTAGAGAAAGAACTGATGGAATCTGAATCCGGACTGAAGCAAACTTCTTTCATTTTTTTCTTAATTGTAGTTTTAATATGGAAAAATGTTTTAAATGATGGCATATGTCATATCTATGAGAAATTGCTTGCCATCTCAAGGGAATAGAAGGAGGGAGGGAAGGAAAGAATGCAAACCTCAATATTCTTTGAAAAATGTTAGAAACTGTTTTTACATGTAATTGGGGGAAAATAAAATAGTAAAAAAATTTTATGTAGTAAATAAATTTCATCAGCTAAGCCCAGCTTCAGGTACATTCAGCAAAGTTGTACTTCTAAAAGGAAAGAAGAAATGGATGAAGAAGTCAAGATGGAAAACAAATAGAAGCAAGACTTCAGGAAGCAGAAAGGTAGATATCTCTCTTAAATATCTTCTTCAAAAGCTTGGAAGGCTTGGTGTCCCAACACAGAGAAGCTGGTGGCCACTAGGGAATTTTCAGGAGCTGGTGACAGAGAGGAGGAGGAGGAAGTGGTAGTAAGTCACCATTCCAAGTCAATCAAGAATTAATTAGGAAATTAGGAAAGAGTCATCCAAAAGGGCTGGGGGAATTGGGGGTGGGGGGGATTGACTTTGAAGAGTTCAGAGAAGGCACAGGCAGGCTGGGAACTTAAAACTGGGGAGATCTGGCCAAAGAGTGAGAGGAACTTCTGAGGAAGAGAGTCCTGGGCTCCATCTCCTGCTGATTGATTTTTCTGCTTTTCCATTTTGGCTTCTTTGTTCTGACGTTAAAAAGTGTGACATACTGGGAGGGAAGAAGTATCACATTCACAAATGAAACTAATGTGAAAACAAAAAATATCAACAAAAAGAAGAGTAAAAAAAGGTAATTCTGTTAACTCAAACACAAATTATTCTATGAAGATAAAAATAAAAAAACAGACCTAATGTGGATGCACAGAGAATTTATAAAGCATCTTAGAGTCCTTAAAAGTTAAGTAATAGAATGATTGACTGACTGATGAGGAGCAAGGACAGGTAAGTAAGGGTGTCACAAGAAGAGGAGCAGTAGGTATGCTGGACCTCAGAAGGAGTTGAATATTGATGGGAGAGACCGAGAATCCATTGTGCCAGATCTCCTGACTTCCAGAGGAAGAGGAGAAACATTGTTTAGTGAGGGAAGAGAAGAAGTTCTCTATCATGGTGTCTAGTCTGCTCACCTGCAGAGAGCAATACCTTCAGCTCCTGGCACCGTCCACTTGCCTAAACCACCTTTCTCTGCCCCCTACCTATCGTCTCACTGAGAACCTTGCCTGATATTTAATGGAAAAAATTGAGGTCCAATGGAAGTTCCCTCTTCTCCCTCCCTCCTCATTGTGAAAATGAAATTAAATCTACCCTGCCCATTCTTAAATCTAATCACCAAAAGTGTAAACAACCCCACTTAATTCACAAGTTGGGAGGTCTATAACCCATGTGTGCAAGAGTGAGTGATGAATCAGAATTGACTGACTGCAAAGCATCTGTTGTGATTGGACACATAAATTGAAAGGAAGGCACAGGAATTGATGCAAAAGAAGTGCTTTTAAAAGGGAGTGAGGACTTCCTGTAGCTCTTCTTGTTCATTGCTTGGACCTAGACAAGCTCTGGCTGGGACCTTGAACTTGGTGAGACTGTTCTTAAATCTCTCCCTTTGAACTACACGTGGTGAGTGCAAAGACTGACCTTTCCTAGATTTCTCTGAAGGAACTCTCCTTTCAAGAGAGGTTTCATGACTGAAGCTTTTGCTTCATTCATCCTCAGCCCTCAACCTAGGACTGAGCCTTCTCTGGCTGAGGACTAATTAGCCCTACCTGGGTTGAGCCAGGACCTGGAGCAAATTATTTAGTGTGTTAGGTTAATTATGTTACCTAATCCTTTCTCCAATTTTCTTACTTTCTCTCTTACTTCTTATTTGTAAATAAATTACCATAAAAGTCATTTTGACTTGAGGTTTTTTCATTAGGAATTGAATCAATTCCTTGGTGACCAAAACTTTTTAATATTCACCCAACCAAACCCTAATTTTTATTCCTTACATCATCTCACAGAATGAGACAGTCCTTCTCCTTGCCAAGGCAAACCTCTGGACAGGCATAAGTTTATCCAATGCCATTCCATCCAGTCCAGCAGCCATCTCCCTCCATCGTCCCCACTCTCTTATCTTCAACCTCTCCCAGGCTATTGGTTGCTTCCCCATTACCTCCCCAATTGTGTCTAGTTGCCCCATCCTTATCCCTCTGTTTCTTATAAAGCTGTTTTCTTTGTGAGAATTATGTACACACACTGTGGATCATACCTAAGTTAAAAAGGAAATGAGTCACATTTTTGAGTGAGAAACCTTTCATTCTGCCTCTCCTTGGGCAAACACAGTTCACTAATTCTGAATTATATATTTTTTATTTTTTAAATGTTATTATTTTATTGTTTTTTCTTTGTATGTGCAATAGAGTATTTAAGTTTTTTCTCTCACTTTTTGTTCTTGAAGCACGTTACCAGCATTAATGTTTTTTTTTTTTATTTTGCACTAATATAAGTTTATAATACCCATTAGCCCCAATATCAATGCATACCCATAAGATTTAGACTATGGAAACCTGCCATTGATTGATAAATATTGTGGGACTTTGATTAATAATTGTGTCTGATTCCAGGAGAAGGGATCACAAAAGAGCCATTGCACAGTGCCAAGGAAACACAAAGTTAATTTGCACAGGGCCTACAAGCACAAGGTCAAGGAGGCCAACCAATCCCAGTGGGATTGATGAGATATGCACCAAGACAGAGGACTTGTCTGAGGCTCAAGGTTGTGGCTGTTTGACATACCTCAGGCACAGGTCTAACATACCTCAGACCATGCCACATTCTGACAAATACCTCAGTTTGGCTAGAATATTGGCTCCCCATCCCTGAGAGCAAAGGTAAAATCAGACCAAGGAATGCTATTTCCCATCTGCTACAAAAATCTAGTCCCTTTTCTGTCTTTCATAAGTGTGGCAATTTTCTGTAGTCCTGGCTGCTGTTTGGGTAAGTACATATTGCTGCAATGGTCCTACAGGTTTGTGAGACATAAATCACTTTATTGGGCCCTGATTCTAGGACCTTTTATAGACCTATTCTTGCCTACTCAGAATTTTTTATATACTATTTAATTTTGATTTTTTTCTTTTCGTCTGTTTTTTCATGTTTTTGATTTCCTTTTAACAATTGATTCACATAACTCATAACTCAGCCATATATCCCTGGGTGATCTGTGTGTTTGCCAACACCTTCCTCAGGGGGGGATTGTATAACTGTCATATAATTCTACATTTATAAAAATGTTCTTGTTTGAGAGTAATTTTAGGATAAGAAACTTTCTATCTCCCCAAATCCAGAAAGTGAACTGTTGGGAGAAGGCTCCATGAAGATGCCTGCAGAAACCACACAATGCACCAAAAGATCCAGAATAAACTTTGGGATGTAGTGAAATTGAACTGTGGGGAGTTGACCGCATTTATTTTCTATGTACCCTCTTATGCCAAAAGACTACCCCCAATTGGCTTTTTGTCAATGTGCCTAGCAATCATTGGTTTTCTTCTCTTTCTTTTTTATCTCCCTTTTAACCCCAAATTATTGTAATTTCCCCTTAGTAAGTACAATATTGTATGTACCTTTGTTTGGAGATCTTTAGAGATATAAGTTGGTTATGTGTACTGATTCCGGGGGGAAACTAGGAATGTACATCTGGAAGATTTCTACATGGTCGTTGCCCATGGGAATTACAGAGGGGATTGTGTAATTAGGATCTGTACCCTAAAACTACAACTCCCAGCATCCCACTCTCCTCACATTATGTGCTGATATAGGAAGGATATAAATTTTGGTGTAGCCCCGCTTCTCCCTCTCTTCTCTTCCTATCACAGCTTTGGTGGAGCAGGCCTTTTAAACAGGTAGGAGGTGGTGGGGGGGGGGGGGGGAGGAGGGGGGGAGCAGCTGGGTAGCTCAGTGGCTGGAGAGCCAGGCCTAGAGACAGGAGGTCCTAGGTTCAAATCTGGCCTTAGGCACTTCCCAGCTGTGTGACCCTAGGCAAGTCACTTGACCACTTGACCCCCATTGCCTACCCTTACCACTCTTCTGCCTTGGAGCCAATACACAGTATTGACTCCAAGATGGAAGGTAAGGGTTTAAAAAAATAAAAAAATAAACAGGCAAGGAGAACTTAGTCACATGGTCTTCATTTTGTTAGGTAATTGGGGTTTTTTATACTTCTATTTCCTTTTAATCCTACTACTTCAAGTGATTATTAATAAACTTTATAAAATATAATTCTTAGACTGTTGGATATTAATTTAAGTCTTACACCTCCACCCCCTCTAACTATCATTCCACCTCTGTCCTCCCTTTTGTGGTTCCTCCTTCCTGGAGAAGGCTCTCTGAAAGAGCTGCCGGCATCTCCCCTTCTCTCACTTGCGTCTTAACGCGCTACAGTCTGGCTTCCAGCCTCATTGTTCAGCAGCGGCTGCCCTCCTCAAGGCTGCGGAACTCTTAATGGCCTCTCCTCCATCCCCATCCCTTGACCTCTCTGTCCATCACCTTCTCCTTGAAATGCTCTTCTGTCTAAGTTTGTCTGATGCCCATCCCTGCTTCTCTTCCTACGCTCAATCTTCACGCAGATCACAGCAGCTGACCCCAAGCTCTGTCCTGGGCCCTCTCTTCTACTTCACCCAGATTGGCTCCCATGAATTCAATGTTCATCTCTGTGGACGGCCAGCACATCTGTTTATCCAGCCCTAACCTCTCTCATGAACGCATCCTGAATCACCAACTGCCTTCTACCCGTGGCAGAAAGGCCCACGTTCGAAAGTGAACTCATGCTCTTTCCCCACATCCTCCCCTCATCCCTCCAGTCTAAGCATCATCCTGCCTCCTCCCTCTGTCACTCCCCAGATCCCTTCCATGTTCCCTCCCACCACCCAGGATGAGGACTGGTCCCCTCCCCTTCCTCATTCCCGCTGCCTACTGACTCTGGTCCCTCTCCTCACTCCAGTCCCAACCTGGCCACCCAAGCGACGTTCCTGGGGCACAATCTGTCGTCCCCTCCATGTTCCCAATTCAAAAAGCTCCAGCGGCTCTCTCTGCCCTCCAGGATCACACGCAGGTGCTCAGTTTGGCTTTCAAGCCCTTCACAATCTAAATCTCACACATATGTCCACCACCCTTTCCATCTTCTTGCGCCTTACAACCTGGTGAGTCCCTGCTGCCAACCTTCCCTCTCCAGGAAGCCTTCCCTCATTATTGCTTTCCTCTGTTGGCTATTTCCTGTCCATCCTGCACGTAGCTCCCAAATGTTGTTCCCCCCACCAGACTAAGCTCCCTGAGGACAGGGGCTCTTCGTCCCTCTCTTTGCATCCTCACTATTGCAATGACCCTCGCCTCCTAACCAGGACCACACCTGAACAAAATATTTAGGGCACAGTTTGTGAGCCTTTGGAAAGGGAATTCACAGAATCCGGCTTTGGAATCCAGCCGGGGAAATCACAAGGGAAATAATGATAGCAGGCCCAACCTCCTTCCTACGGGATGACATAGCCAGGAGATGGTGACGGAGGGCGACCCTAGAAGGATTTGGAGCATCAGAGCCAACCATACTCCAAGCACGGGGCGCCAGCGTGCCAGGCAGTCACTGATTCTAAAAGAGACAGAATTACAGACATTTGAGCAAGACAGGAACAAGGTGAGACGCAAGCCAGAGGGAGATGCTTTGGGCTGCTACGCAGAGAGAACGGGCCAGAAGCAAGTGGACAAATGAGGAGACCATTCTAACAGGAAAGCCTGATCTAAAAGGAGGCCAACCAAACAGGGAGATGGGAGAGATACTGGGCAAGGAGAATCAGTAAACTGCTTAGGGGGATGAAGAAGAGAGGAAGGCCTCAGGACTGAGGGTGCAGACCTGGGTGACTGCAAGGATGGCTACCTCCAAAGAGGGAAATCTGGAGGAAGGGCCCATTGAGTGTGGGGAGATCCAGTTTGAATATGTATCTTTGAAAGGACAAAGGGGCATTTGGGGGGCGGTATCAAGGAGTTAGTTTAGTGGGGCTGACATGGAGCTCCAAAGAGAGATTAGGGTTCAAAATGGAGAAATGGGAGTCCTGAGCCACGACGATTAGAGATCACAAAGAAAAGGGACTGAAAGAAAAGAATCAGGAGACCTGTGAGGATCCAACAAAGGAGACTAAGGAGACTCAAGCAAGTAGAAGGAAAGCCAAGAGAGCTGGGTCCTAGAGGGCAAAAGAGGCCAGCGTATCCAGAAGAAGGGACTGGCCAACGGTGGCCAAACTTGCAGGGACGGCAACTAGGAGGAGGCCTAGAGAAAAGGTCTCTAGTATCTAGCACTTAAAAGGTCACTAGAGAGTGCAGTGGAGTGGTTTTAGCTGCCTGATGAGGCCAGAAATCAGACTGCTAAGGCTCAAGAAGTGACACTTGAGAACATGAAGACAAATCAGAGAAATTTTTTCTAGGAAACCTGGCCATTTGGCCAATGACCTCTTCTCAGTCCTCGGCTTCCTTGATCTCTCCATAGCTTTTAATCCAGCAGATCATCCCCTCCTTTGCCTCCCTTCTTCTCTGCCCATCTCCTCAGGTTTGGTTTCTGGATCATGTCTTCTGCCTCCTTAAAGAGGGCTCAATGACAGCCCAAAGTTCTGTCCAAAGCCCTCTCCTAGCCTTTCATCTTGACTAAAATGACTTCCAAATTGATGTCTCCAACCCTAATCTCTCATATCTTTAATTTCCTCAAGAATGGATCTACCTGAATGACTCTGCCAGTTCAAATGCAGCATCTCTAAAATTGAACTTGTTATCATCCTCCAAAATAATCAGGTTTACAAAAGGCTCCACCAACATTATCTTTTTAGATCTCACAATAACCCCTGGGGGAGCTGCTATTTTGATCTTCAGCTGAAGCTGAGGAAAGATAAAGTGACTAGCCCCATCACACCACCGGGCATCTTGGTTGGATTTTGAATTCGGATCTTCCTGATCTAAAATCCATCCATTTACTGGGGTACTCCACTCCCACAGCCACCACCCTGGGGCAGGTCTTTCTCTATTTTAATCTGAACGAACCAAATAGCTTTCTAAGTTGTCTCCCCCTTCAAGTCCCTCTTTTTTCTCCAGTCCATTCTCCATTCAGTCACCAGTGTGAGCTTCCTTCAGCCAAGGTCTGACCAGGTCACCCCCTTATCTAATAAACTTCAATGGCTCCCAATGGCCTCAAAGATCTCCTGTTTGGCTTACCGAGCCCTTCGTCATGGGGACCACCATTCCAGCCTTCTTATACCTGACTCTCCCCACCTCCCCTAGAACTGGACTCCTTATGAGCAAGGACTCTCTCTTTTTCTGTCTCTGTCCATCCATCTGTCTATCTCTCCCTCCCTCACCTGGCACACAGGAGGGGCTTAAAAAAGGCTTGTTGAAATGAAGAGATGCCACGCTTGTCAAAGTTGAGGGGACTCAGACTTGGGGTTATCTCTCCTCTAACTGGAAGCCTAGAGGGAGAAGTACCAAATGCCTCCCAATGCCTTTCTTTAGAGAAAGCAAAACCTGACTTCAGCCCGCCATGCTTGGCGTGTGCTGCTCTCTCTGACATGTAATTAATTTCTGTACCCTTGAACTTCGATTCCCAGCAGGCCACCTTCCTGCTCACCTTGGGGGGTGCTGATGTAGGGAAGATATAAGTTTGGTGTAGCCCCACCTCTCCTCTCTGCCAGGGTTCTTTTAAACAGGCAAGGAGAGCTTGGTCTCGTGGTCTTCATTTTGTTAGACAATTAGCTCCTTTTCTTCTACTTCCTTTTTATTCCTTCTACTTCAAGTGATTAATAAACTCTATAAAGTAGAATTCTTGAAGCACTGGATATCAGTTTAAATCCTGCACTGGCCAGCTGCCCCTGCACCAGGACACCGTGTGTCCCCGTCCTCTCTGGCCTCCCCTTTAGAGCACAGGCTCTGGGAGGGCCGCGGCTCTCTCTAGACTAACTGTACCACCAGCACTTAGCAGGCCCCCAACAAATGTTGACTGGATTAGGGCCCAGTACCTGGAGGGCCCCCCTCTGGAGGAGAGATTCCCAGAGGGTAGAGCGAGGGGCCACGAGGGGGAAGGAAGACTTCCTGGGGCTTCAGGCTGGCCCCAGACACGCGAGCTGTCTTGGAGAGGTCACGGGTGACCACTGGCTTAGGATGTTGGGCTCTCCAGGCGGGGCCTTTCCAGCTTTGGTCCCGAAGGTCAGCCTGCCATTTCCCACCCCCGCTGGCCTCTCTCGCTTGGCAAACACCCTCCAAGAGGAGTTCTCAAAGAAGCCCCCCAGTTGGGAGGACGACACCCCGCAGCTCCGGCAGGCTCTTCTCCTCCGTACGACTCCAAGCCAGCTCCATCCACGCCTGGAGGTCCAAAAGGTCCACAGCTGGAATTCCTGAACAAATCGGGGGAAAGCTGCACCCCCGGCTGCCCCCGCGTCTATTTATAGAGCCCACGCGGGGCATCGCTATTTCCCCAGATGTGACCCAGATGGAAATGGCCGCGAGGCTCACGGGAGGGGAATCGTTTAAAACCTCCTTTTTGTCCTGCGGCACGAAGGGAAGGACTAGGGAGAGAGGGAGGCGGAGAGGCCAGCGTTCCCCAGCACTGGCTCTCTCCCAAGGCTCCTCACACCCTTCAGAATAAGGAATTCTCCTGTATGAAAACAATGCAAGAATGAGATAAAAATGTGCAAATACAGGCAAGAACTAAAAGGGGCAGGAGGGGAGCCATCGTGCCGAACGAGAAGGGAGAAGCCCAGAGCGTCTCAGAACTACAGAGGCCAAAGGGAGAGAACAAGCGGAAAACCAGCACATTCTCCTCGCTGTGTCCCCGACCCAGAAGCTCTCCCCAAAGCTGAGGCGACCCTGGCCCCAGGCGGAAGTTCAAGCTGCACTGAATCCCCAAAGGAAGTCCAGTGGCTGACGGAGCCCCGGCACAGCCCGGCAGAGACGCTCCATCATGGCGCCATGCGGGGAGCGGATTGGCCAAGGGGATCCCAACCCTCCTGAGTCTCATTTTTACCAATCAGCAGCTCTTGCTGTGTGCCCGGCACTGGGCTGAGCCTTGGGGAGGGGGCCGGAAGGCAGTGCTTGGGATGAGCCCTCCAGGGAACTCTTTCGGGCCACATCAAGCCAAAAGCCTTCAGGCACCAGCGAGTGCCCAAGGAAGAGCTCTCAGGGCTCTCCCCGTGTGGCGCGATGCGGGTCTCTCGAGGAGGGAAGGCAGGCAGGGAGGAAGGAGCCCTGGAGACAGGAGCCATCGTCCTCCCTCTTTTACAGGGAGGAGGACAGAGGGGAAGTCAGAAGGGTGGCTGTGGGACCCTGGACAAGTCACTTCACCCTGTTTTCTCATCTGTAAAATGGGGACAAAAAGCAACTACTTCACAAGGTCATGGCGAGGATCCCCTGAGCTAATGGAGACTGATATTGTCCCTCTACCTAGGCAGGCCCCATCTCCCAGGATGTGACTCTGGTCTCTGCCCAGGAGGCCTGAGAGACCGACGGGCAGAAAGCTGCTGCCATAACCACAAGGACAAGCGAAGCCTTCGTGCTGTCCAGGCATCACTCTCCCAACAGGCTCCCGATTCCAGCCCATCCTCAGGGCCTGTGAGTCTCGGGGTCCCTCCTTAGGGCCACCTCCCCAAAGCCTTTCTCCCCTTCCCTCTCCTCCCGCACCCCCAAAGCTGTGCATGTTCTCCTTCCCTAAGGAAGCGGTGACAATGGTCTGGAGAAACCCGTCTCCTGGCAAAGGCAAGCAGGGCAGGCTTCCTTCGGCCCTGCTATTCCTGAGTGTCCGGTGCAGCAGAATAAGTGCTCAAAGGCTTACTGAATTAAAGGCAGAAATGCCCTTTTCCCTCCCCAAAGACACCAGAGCCAGAAATGGGAAGTTTGGCTCCGAGAGCCTTGGCGGATGTCTTTGGGCAGTCGGAAGGCTTTGTAAGCCAAATGAAACGACACCATTATTTTTATTTTAAGTAGCTGCTACATATCTAAATGTCAGTTCCCTTTACACAGCTTCTCATTTCAAATGACTGCTCAGCTGCCTAGAATTCAGACTAGAAAAAGTAGTGAAAAAAATCAGAATATTGAGTTAACAAGTCCATGAGCAGAAACAACAAAAAGCCGCTCGGTGCTGAAAGACCCCCCAAAAGTCATTTGTAGCGGAGTCTTAAAAACACTGACTTGGGGGGCGGGGGAGGAATCTGGGGTCCTGAAAATTCCCTCACCAATACGGACCATCCATAACTTCATGATGCAGAGCCGAGGAGAGCCCAGAAAGTTTCATCAACTTCCCCACAGTGGCAGAAGGAAAGGTCTCAACGTGGGGCAATCAATCGATCCATCATAAGCCCTGAATAAGCTCCCGTGTGCCAGGCCCCGTGCTGGGCAATGGAGCTGTAAACTCAAAAATGACCAAACCCAGCTCTCAAGGGGCTTCGGAGGAGGGGACACACACACAGCTCCAGGGAGATCCCGAATCAATCAGAGGAAGCTACGACGTGATGGGCCTCGGGAAAGGCTCCCCATCTCCAAGCCTGGCCTTCGGGCCTGACTCTCCGGAAGGTACCATCAGAACCTGAGCTGCGCCGGCATGGCAGACTCCCATCGGCGTCGCCTTGGCCAGGGGGTGACTGGCAGAGTGGCTCGGCTTCCCCCCAAATTAACCCCGGCAAGCCCGGACAGGCTTCTTCAGGCAGCTGTGGACAGACCAAGCCCACAGGCCCACGAGGCCGCTCGAGGAGCCCTAAACTTGTTTTATATGAAAAAATACTTATAACTTTCACATCACTACCACGGCCTCTAAGGGAGCAAAGCCTGATTAGATGTAAATTCTCATGGAAAGGAGCAAGACTGAAATCAGTCAGAGTAAAAGAATACTGACCTTCCCACAGGCTCGGCATTGTCTCTGGCCTGGCTGCTTCCCTTCTACTTATGGACAACTCGATCCGCCTGCTATTCCGCAGAGACAGCTTATCGGGGCTGGCTAGGATCAGCAGGAATTTTAGAGCAAGAGCTCGGCGAATCTTTCACGTGAAAATGCCATTTTCTCCAAGATCCACTTACTCTGGGGCTCTGCCAAGCGATAGGCAACGTCCAAGATTCAAAAACAAAGCCTGAAGTTCACTCCGGGAACATGTTCGCGTTCCTGAAGCTTTCTTAGCCATTGCTCCTTGCCGGCGGTTCGCAGGTGAAGTTTCTACCCGTTTTATCAAATGGGACTCATTTTTATCAGAACCAAATTAAATGCGAATGTTATTTCCTAAACTTAGAGCAAATCCTATATATATATGCATATATATATATACATACATAAAACATACTCAAGTCTAAATATTACGTAGATAAAAATATATTATCTATACCTATATGTCCATGTCCATGTGTATATAAAACCTGTAAATACATGTGTATACACATACATACTATATATCAAATATATGTAAAAATCTGCTCTGTGCAGGTTAAATAAAATAAATAATATGAATATTATTTATTTTATTTTATTTATATATAATAAATATACAAAATATTATTTATTGTATTTATATATAAATAAAATATAGAAATGTAAAATAAATAAAATATAAAAATATAAAATAAATATAGAAATGTAAAATAAATAAAATAGCTAGGTAAAAAATTTTTTTAATTTTAAATTTTAAAGTAAAAAGAAGTTTGCTGGGAAGGTGTGGGGGCAACAGCAGTTGCAGACAGGCCTCATCTAGAAGAAACCAGGCGTTTGAGGAAGAGGAAGGTGTCCGTCCCAGACACGGACCCTCCCTCGGCCTTGGCGTGGCTCCCTCTCTGGGGAGGGCCCCGGTTTCCCATGCCAGCCTACCAGGGCCCTCACTTTAAGTCATCTTGTATCTGTCCAGCGCTGAGGGCAGTTTTGGAAAGAAGAAAGCCTTCTTCATAAGGGGTGACTAAGCCGAAAGAATGAATGAATGAATGGACACTTGCGGGTATGATGGAGGCCACAGAGCCTGGGAAGCCACTCAAGGGTTCTGTGCTAAGACCAGGGGATAAGTTGGGCAGGAAGAGGGAGGATGGCTGGGAGGAGGAGAGAGAAGAGGCAGAAAGACCTTTACGGAAGGGATTCCAATGGTCCAGGAAGGGAAAGAGAGGAAGGATAAATATGGCAAATAACATGGAGATGAAAACCAGGACAAAACTTGGTCCAGCCTGAGGAATGGCTGGTGGCAAATATTTTTTTAATCAAAAAAAATTTTTTGTGGCAAATATTGAAGGAGGAGAAAAGGGCCCCAGGTCACAGAACTCTGCTAACATGGAAGAGCAGGGCCACAGAGAGAGAAGTCCGGAGGAGAAAGCTGGCGGGGACAAAAAATGATCTCACTGGGGAGTTGTGGTGTGGAGCGAGACCTCCATGAGGCCTTCAGACTTCTGAGAACCGAGAGTGGTCCAGAGTGCGAGTGAGAAGCGTGGGTCATCTTGGGGTCATTCGGGGCTTCAATAAATGACCTTCAGTTTGATTACATCTGGGACCTACTTCAAGCCAGATGCTTCGTTCAGGCCTGGAGATCTACCAGACAAAAACAAAACAGTCCTGTCTTTTTACCCTTTGATATCTGTAAGCAAATAGGATGAGAGACTTTGAGGAAAGGGAGCGAGCTCCCCAACAGCGGGAGGGATGAGCAGGAAAGGCTTGGCCAAGAGGTGAAAGCCGGGCTGGGAGAAGGGAGAAGGAGACGGCCTGTGACTCAGTCCACACAGAGGCAGAGAGAAATGCACGCTAGGAAAGCCAAGCTGAGGAAAGAGCTCGAGGGCCCGCCGGGCTGAGGACGGAGAGCAGGGAAGAAGGACGGGCGCCGAGAGCCCCCTCCAAAGGGTTTTCCGTTCCAGACGGAAGCTTGGCTTCGTATTGTCCAGGCCGTGTGAGGCGGATGGAGATTTCTACACAAGGGAATTACATGGTAAAAACAACATTTCAGGGACATGAATTTGCCAATTATGGAAGACGGCTGAGAAAAGAGACCAAAAACTGGAAGGCCAATTAGGAGCTGCAGAACAGGCCAGGAACTGGGCACCCGGACACACGGACACACGGACGCACAAATAATAAGCGGAACCTAAATAAAGGAGGATTCCTGCCAGGCCAGCTGTGAAGGGGCTCTAGGTTCAGTGTATGAGCAGAGAGGACCACGGAGGCAGGCTGTGCCCACAAGCAGAACGGACCGGCCCCAGCACCTGAGCGGACGCAGGGAGGGGAGGAGAGCGAGGGAAGAGGCGACGGCGCCTCGGGGTTTCTTCAACATCTGGCAGTGGCTCATCAGGGACAGCCAGGCCTGGAGACAGAAGGTGGGAGGTTCAAATGTGGCCTCAGAGCTTCCTCGCAGGCTAGTCGCCTCACCCCATGGCCTGGCTTTTCCCACTCTTGCCTCGCACCCAATACTCAGCATTGATTGATTCTACGATGGCGAGAGAATACTCTGCCCCCCAGGTCGGGGGGAGAAGAACCTCCGGGAGATTTCCAGTCAGTAGAGACTAGACAGGAGAAAGCAGAGTCCTTTCAGGCCTTTCAAACTTGGGGTCCTGGGAGGGCCTGGACATGCCGCGCGGCTGCCAAGCAGAGCCCCGATGGGAGGGGAAGAGGAAGATGATTCTTTCTGGGACAGTGTGGAATCCACCCAAGGCCAGCAGTCAGGAAAAAGCCCCAGCCAGGAGCCAAGAAGTGTGCCCATGGGGAGGGCCGAGAGGGAGGGATAGTGGCAGGCCTCTGCTGTGGTCCTGAATGGGGCCCAGGCCCAGCACAAGAGTCAGGAGCCCGGATGCAGCCAAGGAGAGAGCGGAGGGTCCCTCCATCCCTCCTTTCCAGGACTCTCCTGCGGCCAATGTCGAGGGCAGCTCGAGGGTCCCTCTGCAGTCCTACATGCCAGCCAGGCCCTGCTGCAGGGCAGAGAGGACCTCCAGGAGGGGCCCCATCCAGGCTGGGCCATCCCTGGGCTCCCCGGGGGCCCTGCGCTGCCGGAGCTGGCACTAGGAGAGGCCTGCTGAACCTGCTGCATCTGGTGGGTGACCCCCGGGGGCTGGCCTGAACCCTCCCCCCACCCCAGAGAGCCTCAGGACGAGGGCCGGGCCAGGGGACTGGCTCCGCAGGCAGCCTCATGGGTCACACGGAAACCCTCAACTCCGTGGGATGGGGGCCCCCAAGGAGAGGCGTGGCCTCCCGGAATAGGGAGATGGGCAAGGGGGGGGGGGGATAGGGGATGGGCCTGGGGGTCAGCAGGCTCATCCTCCCCAGCTCAAATCTGGCCTTGGGCACTTCCTAGCTGTGTGACCCTGGATGAGTCACTTCCCTCCATGTGCCTCGGTTTCCTCATCTGCCAAATGAGCCAGAGAAGGAAGTGACAAGCCAACTGGAGCAACGATGACCCCACACAGCACAGTGGGGTTGGAGGTGTCCGGCAGAGCCGCCATGACCTGGGAAGGGCCTCAGAGTGGGAAAGATTCCCTCCCACAGGAAGGGGGGGGGGGGATTACAGACCATCCAGGACAAACTTCCTGGCAATCTCCTGCACCCCCCTGCAAGGAGGCCCTGAGGGCCAGGCAGGCAATTCCTGGGCAATCCCGGGCTGGGCCCTTCCAAAGCTAAGGGGCTGGGCCTGGTCACATGGCTATACCA
>NC_058130.1:17576926-17591190 GCF_016433145.1 Gracilinanus agilis | reverse complement strand
GGGGTCTGGAACTAGCAGGATTAGCAGCACCAGCGGCAAGATCGGAGAAGTGGTCCGGGACGCTTGCAGGCTTGTGGCAGGGCAGGAATGGAGATCAAGTCAGAAGTCAGGAGATTGGTGGCAGAGACACACTGGCTGGGCTCCGGCATTTTAGTTTTAAAGCCAAAAGCCAGAATCGCCTGGCCTGACCTCCCAAGGTGGTTTGGGCTGGACTGGCTGGCTGATTCCCACCTGAGGCAAAAACATGCTGTTGCTTTTAGCAAAAGCATGGCAAAGAAAGCCACTTTCCTTTTTTAAAAAAGTGCTCAAAAGAGCCGAGCCAGGCCAAAAAGAAAGCATGGCTATCGTTAGGCTATCTGGAAGATTGAGAGTTCGAATTTCGACCTTCTGGTTCGCCAAACTGTTATTATTAAAAATGATGAGGGCCAAGATCAAAAGGAAGAATAGTATTTTAATAAAAGCCATGCTGATAGAGATAAACTGACCACGCGCCTGTAAGAAAAACCTATTCCAACCTCACCTCAGCCATTTACCTTCCTCTCTCCTCAAGCTCAGGTAACTCCAGAGGAAGTTCCAAGTCACTTCCCCCTAATTTCAAACAGTCCCTCACCTTGAATACGTCATCCAAAACTGGAAACCCATGAAACCCGTTGGACCACAGGAAATGTAGTTTTAAGGACCCCCACAGGTCCACAGAAGTTTGTCAAACATTATATTGAGGTTCAATCCTTCCAAATAGAACCCCAGGTGATTTTAACTAACACAAGGAATAATAAACTGGAGGAATTCAATGTGAACTGGAAAGACCTCCAGGAACTGATGCAGAGCGAAAGGAGCAGAGCCAGAAGAACACTGTACACAGAGACTTATATATTATGGTAAAATCAAATGTAATGGACTTCTGTACCAGCAGCAATGCAATGACACAAGACAGCTCTGAGGGATTTATGGTAAAGAATGCTACCCACATTCAGAGGAAGAACTGCAGGAGAAGAAACACATAAGAAAAACAACTGCTTTAACACATGGGTTGAGGTGGACATGATTGGGGATGTAGACTGGAAACTACCACCCCAATGCAACTAACAACAATTTGGAAATAGGTCTTGATCAATGACTCATGTTAAAACCAGTGGAAATGTGCATCGGCCATGGGTAGGGGAGCACGGGGGGTGAAGGGGAAAGTAGGGGCATGAAGCATGTAAACATGTTAAAAATGAATATTAATAAATGTTTAAAAAAAAAGAACCATTAGAAGACACATAACTAGGTAGAAGTGTGCCCTCACCCAAGTTGGGGGCATGGAACTGGGTACTTGACTAAGCACCATCATCCAGAGGATGGGGAGGAGTTGAGAGTTGTGATGGATCCCCTCCTCATTGGCTCTTCCCCAGTGAGAGATATCTTGAGATGTCCAAGGAAAGAGCTGAATAATGAGCTCCCCAAATTATCTATTAATGGTCTTTGAACACAGGGAGAGATCAATGACCAACTAATTTATTGGTCAATGCTAGCCTAACCAATAAATTGATTTTCTTACCCAGAAGTCAATCTCTTGGGATTTTTCATTACTAAACCTAGATCCCACAATTACTGCCTCCAAATAATGAACTAAAAAGATGTTCTCCCTGAAATGTATACATCTTGGGGGGAAAACATCAATCACTTTGACAGAAGAAGGGAAAGTTCCAACCCAAGTTACAAACTCAGGTAGAATCTGAAAATAGAAAAAAAGAAAAAGACTCACCAGACTATTGATAGCACTGATAGTATTAGTGTTGTGGGGGGGCTTGAGATAAACCCCTGGGGTTCAGGAAGGATACCTTTTGCAAGGATGCAAGATTCTGAAACTTAGCTTAAAAATAAAAAAAGAAATTTATTACTTTACAAGGTAATGTTGAATCTGACCAGGAGGACAGCATAGGTGGAAGACTGCCTCCTAGGTGGAATAGCATAGATGGGAAATATATAATTGAAATTTTGAGGTCTCTGATCTAAACTTAGTTTAGGAGTCTCTGAACTACATTTCCCATGAGCTTCCTGGCTCACATAATGATGTAGGCAGTTACATATTAACGTGGACCAAAGGTTAAAAATGAGTGGCTGGGCTTGCACTCTTTTTTTCCGGCTGAAGCAGCATTGGGATGGAGGTAATGGCGGGTCTTTTAAAATGACTCTCAGCATGGCACGTGGCTTCAATTTTTTAATGGTTACCAATAAATCCTTTAAAACCATAATATTTTTAAATCTATCCCTTTATATCCATTTTATTTCTTACAGAAAGCTGTTCCCAGATGACATAAATTCTGGGGTCTTTATATTCTTTACAACAGTAAAGATGTGACTCTAGAGTGGTATGCACTGAGGCATGGGCAGGGGGGAGGTTTGCCTGAAGACAGACATAGGGGTCACCCTCATAGCCTAGAGGACAGAAGAATGTCTAAGATACAACTTGATGATATTAAGGATGTGTATCTGTCTGTCCATCTAAAGGATGATCCAAGGAGGATAATCCTCTCAGAGTCTCCTAAGAGTTATCAGATGTTTTGAGTTAGGAGTCACAAGGATAGAAGGGAGTAAAGGAATTTCCCTGTTTATAGTTTGCCTGAAACATTTCTATAGCTTTGGGGATACAATGCCCATGCCATTGGAACTAACTGAAAAGGCTATTTAGAGCAGGATTCTTAAACTTTTTTGTATCATGGACCCCTTTATCAGGGTGTGTATTTTCCAGTGACTGTTAAAAGCAGGGATTCTGTGAAATTTGCAAACAAATTCCAAAGCTTTCCTTACTCTTCCTCTCTCCCTTCCCTGGAGAGTAAAAGATGTTATTGTTCTTAAGTAGAAGAGAATGCACCCACAAGAGAAATGAGGTGTTTCAAATTGTAGGACAAAATTGATTTGCCTAAAAAGTTCCCTTTCCCACCCCCACCCCAAAAGGATCCTTGAATCTGGCTGTGTGACTGAATATTTTCTATGAGTCTGTGTTGATATTGTTAACTTGGAAAAAACACAGAACTACTTTAGTCAGAAAAACCAAGTCTTTAATCAGGAGAGGGACAGTGTTCACAATTTAGGCCTCCACACAGAGTCAAGCACCCAAAACCCTCACAGAGCCGAAGGCCCTGGCACTCTGGCCAACAGTTTCCCCGGGAGAAATCACCCCACTAGGTAATAGCTCTGAAAAACAATAGAACTTGGGGAATTTCTATACCTTTTGGGGAACTAAGGGCATCTGAGCATGATTGATTGACATTATCATGGCTACAAGGAAACAGGAGTGTCCAAACTATCAGGACAGGATATAATCTGGCTAGGAAAGGAACCATAGGCAGGGGCTATGGTGTCAGGGAGTGGCCTAATTATAATGGATACAAAGGAAAGGGTCCAGCCAAGGGCTGGGCTACCTGAAAGGACCTCAATACAATGGGAGAAACTACCAGGACAAAAGGGTATTTAGCATATGCTTAGGTTGGCTAGCCCTACCTAAGCTGGTCAAAGCAAGTACTTTAAGGTCTATTATTCAGTCTGATATGGGGAGTCTGAGACCTTCCTTAAGGCGAATTCTCAGGGGAACAGGCAAACTTGGGGTTTCCAGATTTCAAGTTCACAATATCCACTTGGTAAAATGATGTGGTCTATAAAGAACTGAAACCAGTTAAAAACTTTTGTATCTGGTGATTCCAAAAGTGAAGGAATTTAAAAATTGGTTTTGTAGTTTTAAGTTTTTGAAACTAAAAACTAGAAACTAAAACTTATCTAGTGCCTAAGAACCCCCTAGCATAGGAGTTGGCAATGTATGGCTCTTGAGCCATATCTGGCTCTTTTGAGGGCCAGATATGGCTCTTTCTGCAGGAGCCATAAAGTCAACCCAGCACAGTAACTAACAGTTTACACATAACATCGTGCGTCACGTGATACGTCACGGGATCCTTTAGGTACCACAACTATCTTCTAAGATAGAAGGCTCCCTCATTGATATTGCCACGCGACATGAATCCTGGTCTTTAGTTCGGTTGTGTGTACTGTGTGTTCCTCTTTCTGCCCTCCTTTTACTCTTTCCACACCTGTTACTGACATCTTGGGGTTCTGGATAGTGATTGATCACTTTTGTCTACATTCTCTACCCCTCTGCCTCTGATTTACATGGCTTTAACTCAGTACATTCATGGGGTCTGCACTCCCTGTTTGTGGGATTGTTTTTAACTTTTCTACCTGCTCTTAAAGGGGAACTATAGTCAGATTACATCTTTACATATGCTTCATTAGTGAGAAGCATTTCTCCCCAGTAGTTGTTTCATTTGATACAGAATGATTGAGTAGGCAGCACTGATAAACACCTGTACCAGGAAATGTGTGTGATGTGTCCTGGCCAGTTTTCCATAAAAAGGTACCCTCCTCCCCCACTACTTACTAATGCCTGCACACAAGTCATGTTATTTTCTGTAATCTCCTGATCTCCTACTTAATTTATGTGGCCAAATGGCTTAACCAGCAGGCTGGCAGCTTTTTCTTCTCCTGTTGCCTGACTTGAGAGAGGGAGAGGAAAAAGGATTCTTCCCTGAATTTTTCTCTCTTTATTTCAGCAATTTTCTTAGTGTAAAGGAGTTTTATACAGTCCATCGAATGGCAGTCTCCCCTCTACATGACTTTCGTGGATTTCGAGAAAGCATTTGACAGCGTGGACAGGAGCATCATCTGGAGATTGATGCAGCATTATGGGATTCCCCCGAAGCTCATCAACATCATCCAGCAGTTATACGAAGACTCTACCTGCCAGGTCATCCATAATGGGAAATGGACGGCTCCCTTCACAGTGAAAACCGGAGTGAAGCAAGGCTGCACGCTTTCGCCCCTTATCTTCTTGATGGTCATAGATTGGACCATGAGAAGAATTACCAAGGGCAACAATACGGGCATTCAATGGACTCACACCAAGCAGCTCGAGGACCTTGACTTTGCGGATGACATCTGTCTCCTTTCTCACAAGCAGCAGGATGCGCAAGCCAAACTTGCACGACTCTCTGAAGAAGCGGAGAAGACAGGTCTGAAGATCAACAAGAGGAAGACCAGGTGATCCCAGTCAACAGCAGACAGGACCTGCCAATCCAACTACAGGGAGAAAACATCAAGGAGATGGACCACTTCACCTATTTGGGTAGCATCGTCAGTAAGGACCGCGGAGCAGATGAGGACATCAGAAACCGAATCAACAAAGCCAGACAGGCATTTAACACCCTGTGGTCTGTCTGGATCTCCAAAGCACTGTCCCTCCTCACTAAGCTCCGAATCTTCAACACCAATGTAAAAGCCGTCCTCCTATATGGATCAGAAAGCTGGAGAGTGACGAGCGCTAACACCAACAAACTCCAGGTCTTTGTTAATAGATGTCTCCGCTACATCTTGAACATCAGATGGCCTGAAAAGATCTCCAATGCTAGTCTCTGGGAAAGAACAATCCAGTATCCCATTAGTCAGGACATAAAGAAACGTAAGTGGAGATGGATAGGACATACGCTACGAAAACCGGAAGACAACATAGCCAGACAAGCATTGAGCTGGAACCCTTCAGGGAGGAGGAAAGTTGGAAGACCAAAACAGACCTGGCGAAGATCTGCTGAAAATGAAACAAAAACAGTCGGAATGACATGGGCCCAGCTGGGGGAAGTTGCCCAGAACAGAGTCCGTTGGCGTGAGATGGTTGCGGCCCTATGCTCCTAAGGGGTCAACAGGAATAATAATAATAATAATAAAGGAGTTTTATATGTATGTGTGCAGTTATATCAGTACTATAGTGCCCCATTAAGTCTTATTTTTTTATTAATAATCAAAATAATTTTGATTAATAATCAGCAAAACCATGCAGCACCAGAAGTCACATTAATGTACTTTATTCATCATTGCTTAGCACATAATAACGTTATTAAAAATAGTTCAGAGACTTATTGTATTTTAAAAGTGTTGTTCTTACATAAAATGCACATATTTACTTGTATTCAGTGTTAAACATATTGTATGGCTCTCACGAAATTACATTTTAAAAAATGTGGCTTTTATGGCTCTCACAGCCAAAAAGGTTGCAGACCCCGCCCTTGCAGGTACTCTATCATTCTCTTAAATTTTCTCTTGTTTTAATCACTACAGCAAAGGCTTTGAAGATGTCAAATGTATAGTTAGAAATATCTTGAATCCCTAAAAACTACATTACCCAAACTTCCTTTCAGTATTACCTACAATGCTTTTCCTTTTGTCTACATTTTCGTGGTCACATTTTTTTTTTTTAGATTTAAATATTTTATTTTTTTAGAAAAAATTTTTCATGGTTACATGATTCCTGTTTTTAATTCCCCCTTCACCTCCCCTTTAAGCCACCCCCCCATCCAACGTGCATTTCCACTGGTTTTAACATGTGTGATCAGTCAAGACTTATTTACATATTACTGATAGTTGCATTGGTAAGGTTGTTTAGTGCTTACATCCCCAATCATGTCCACACCAACCCATGCGTTCAAGCGGTTGTTTTACTTGTTCCACTCCTGCAGTTCTTCCTCTGAATGTGGGTAGCGTTCTTTTCCATAAATCCCTCAGAATTGTCCTGGGTCATTGCTTTGCTGCCAGTACAGAAGTCCATTACATTCTATTTTACCACAGTGTATCAGTCTCTGTGTACAATGTTCTCTTGGCTCTGCTCCTTTCACTCTGCATCAATTCCTGGAGGTCTTTCTAGTTCACATGGAATTCCTCCAGTTTATTATTCCTTTGAGCACAATAGTATTCCATCACCCGCATATACCACAATTTGTTTAGCCATTCCCCAATAGAAGGCCATACCCTCGTTTTCCAGTTTTTGCCACAACAAAAAGTGTGGCTATAAATATTTTCATACAAGTCTGTTTATCTATGATCTCTTTGGGGTACAAACCCAGCAATGCTATGACTAGATCGAAGGGCAGGCAGTCCTTTATAGCCCTTTGAGCATGATTCCAAATTGCCATCCAGAATGGTTGGATCAGTTCACAACTCCACCAGCAATGCATTAATGTTCCAATTTTGCCACATTCCCTCCAACATTTATTAGTTTCCTTTGCTGTCATTTTAGCCAATCTGCTAGGTGTGAGGTGGTACCTCAGAGTTGTTTTGATTTGCATTTCTCTAATTATTGGAGATTTAGAACACTCTCTCATTTGCTTATTCGTGGTCACATTTTGTATAAATTCTGAGACTCTGCTTTGTTCTTCCCTCTTTTGCTCTTCGGATCGGGCTAGTTAATACCTTTTAGTTAGTCTCTTTTGTTAATTTATTATTTATAAAAATTTATAAATATAATATTTAGTATTTTGCATGTTAATTTTAATCTCTAGACATATATTTAAGAAAAAAAGGGCAAATTTTAATTTTCAGAGTTGAGTTTGTCATAACACAGTGAGATTCATTTAACAAGGATTTAAATGGCTAAGTTTAAAACCATTTCTACCAGATTAGTATCCCAAAGAGTTTTTTTTTTAAAGTATGGTCTATGTATACAAAAAAAATATTTTAACAGCTCTTTTTGTGGTGGAAAAAAATGGAAATTGAGAGGATGCCCATCAACTGGAGAATGACTGAATAAGGTGTATTATCTGATTGTGATAGAATTCTATTGTGCTAGGCAAGCATAATGGTTTCAGAAAAAATAGGGAAAAGTTATATGAACTGATGCAAAATGAAGAGATCAGAACCATGAGGAAATTGTCCATGGTAACAGCAATATTGTAAGAATGACCAACCACAGTTGACTTAGCTATTTTCAGCAATGATCCAAGACAATTCAAAGAAGTTATGATGAAGAATGCTATTCACCTCCAGAGAAAGAACTAATGACTTCTGCAGATTGAAGCATACCTTTTTTTTTTTTTTAAATTTTATTATTCTTGCTTTGTTTTGGGGTTGTTTTTTTGGTGGGGGAGGGGGAAGTCTGTGTTTTCTTTTAAAACATGGCTAATGTGGAAATGTTGTATATGACTGCCCATGTATAATCTATGTTTTTTAATTTTTATTTTTAATATTTTCCCATAGTTACATGTTATATGTTCTTTCCCTCTCCCCCAAACACCCCTAACCACCCTTAGCCAATGCACAATTCCACTGGGTTTTACATGTATCATTGATTAAGACCTAATTCCATATTATTGATAGTTGGACTAGAGTTAATATTTAGTGTCTACATCCCCACTAACATCCCCATCAGCCCATGTATTTAAGCAGTTGTTTTTCTTCTGTGTTTTCTCCTCCCACAGTTCTTCCTCTGAATGTGGCTAGTTTTCTTTTTCATAAGTCCCTCAGCCTTGCTCTGGATTCTTGCATTGCTGCTAATAGAGAAGTCCGTTATGTTTGATTGTACCACAGTGTATCAATCTGTGTACAATGTTCTCCTGGTTCTGATCCTTTCACTCTGCATCAATTCCTGAAGGTCTTTCCAGTTCACATGGAATTCCTCCAGTTCTTTATTCCTTTGAGCACAATAGAATTCCATCACCAACAGATACCACAATTTGTTCAGCCATTCCCCAATTGAAGGACATTCTCTCAATTTCCAATTTTTTGCCACCACAAATAGCATGGTTATAAATATTTTTGTACAAGTCTTTTTCCGTATTATCTCTTTGGGGTACAAACCAAGCAGTGCTATGCTGGATCAAAAGGCAGATTGTCTTTTAAAGCCCTTTGAGTATAGTTCCAAATTGCCATCCAGAATGGTTGGATCAATTCACAACTCCACTAGTAATGCATTTATGTCCCAATTTTGCCACATCTTCTCCAACATTTATTACTCTCCCTTGCTGTCATTTTAGCCAATCTGCTATGTGTGAGGTGATACCTCAGAGTTGTTTTGATTTGCATTTCTCTAATTATTAGATATTTAGAACACTTTCTCATGTACTTATTGATGGTTTTGATTTCTTTATATGAAAATTGCCTATTCATGTCCCTTGCCCATTTATTGATTGGGGGATGGCTTGATTTTTTTGTACAATTGATTTAGCTCCTTGTATATTTGAGTAATTAGACTGCCCATGTATAATCTAAAGCAAATTACTTGCTGCCTTCTCAAGGAGAGGGAAGGAAAGGAGAGAGAATCTGGAAGTCAACATTTTAAAAAATGAATATTCAAAATTATTATGCATGTAATTTGAAAAAAATTAAATATAAAAAAATTTAAATTAACAAAGGATTTAAGCTTGATCATATAGTTATAAGTTGGGAAATAAGAAAGCAAAATGTAAGCTTTTTACATGGCAAAATGAGAACATATCACTAAACTTGAAAGGCTCAGTTGTAGCCATTTAAAAGCAGAGATTTGCCATGAATTTTGACATGTGTAAGAAAATTGGTCTAATTCGCAAAAATGATTGAGTGGAACAAAAGAAAACTAGATTTGAAAATGGCTTGGAAGCAGAAAGTACAAGGGGAGAAAATTAACAATGTTAGAAAGAAAATGAAATATTGAATCAATATATAATAATATGGAACTGTGATTTGAACCTCTTTACTTTGACCCATGTGAGTACCTTAATGAACCTAGATTTTGGACAGCCTCAATCTAGCAATATTCCAAAAGAAATATGAGGGAGGGGAGGAGAGGGGATGGAACTCAGGAGGGAAAAAGGTCATTTTAAACTGTCATTTTAGAAATATTATCTGTAACTAAAATAGCCATCTTGTTCATTCTTCTGAGAGAGGCTGTCAAGCTGGTTGTGTGTAAAGACCACTAACCAGCCAAGTGGGGCATGCAGGTAACATGACCAGATTTTGAGCTTCTAATTACAGAAACCTAAATAAGCTGCTTTCTCTTAGCAGAATGATCCTGAATTGATCCAGTTCGTGGACTGGCTATTCTTGAAGGTCATATAAAACTATCTAAACTAAGACTAAAGCTGCTTCTAAGAAATCTTCCTTAAGCACCCTAATCAATTCATTTTTCTTTCAGTTTAGGTTCTCTCTCTATTTTACCTCTAGTCTCTGGTGGATTCTATTCTTACTGGACTCTCTAAGAACCCAGGTTGGGAAGTTCCAACACTCTATTCACAAGATACACCTGGGTTTCAGCCCTTAACTTTTTTCTAGATTGTTGCAATGACCACTAATTGGTCTCCTGGCCTCAAGTCTCTCCTCATTCCAGTCTATCCTTCCTCTTCTGTCAGTGATTTTCTTAGAAGTATAGTTCTGATCATTTCATTCTCCCATTCAACAAACTTCAGTGTTTCCTGTTGCCTCTAGAAAAAAAGAAATCTCAACTCTGTTTAGCTTTAAAACCTTGCATAACCTGACTAGAACCACTCTTTTGAGCCTCATAACCAATTATCCATCCTCCTGCCTGTGAAGAGTGAATCAAACTTTCTTTTTAATTAATCAATCAAAAACTTAAGTACCTCTACTTAACACTAAGCAAGAGAATTCACAGTCACTTACTAGAGTAAGCTCATACCTCCAAAAGCTACTGCCACCCCCCTTGGGCAGTGCTAGGCAAATTGAAAAGTCTGCAAAGTGGAGGAAGGGACAGGAAGTGATGTGGGAAAAGGGCTATAAAAAGTCCTGAATTTGTGGTCCAAGAGGCTTCTCCTTTGAATTTCTCCTTTGGAGTTAGTCTTTGGACTTGAGGAATAGCTGGCCTACCTTTCCTGGCTTCTGGAGAGATTGGTTCCGAAGAGGCCTTCCTTTCCTGGAGGAGGCTGAGTTGGTGGAACCCTTGCTGAAACACCACTGAGACTCCTGGCTTAAGACTACCACAACTCCCCGTGGAATAATCAGGACTAGAGAGCCTTTGCTGGGTAGTAAGCTGGACAGAAATTATAGGGTATCTAGCTGGGTAATACTTTCTATTTCCTTCCTACATTTCTCTCTTTTACTATATCTCTACTAAACTAAATTGTTAAGAGGGGCTAACAGACTCGTGAGTTGAGTGAATTTTTTTAATTGGCGAACATAATTATTGCTTTAAAACTTTCATATTAGCATAAAAACCTAAATTTTATATGCCAAACAAGATTCCTCTCTATTCCACATATATAACCTCTTATCTCACGTTTGGTCTCTATCAATCAGTCACCAATAAACATTTATTAAGCACCTATTATATGCTAGACATTGATCCACCAATGATCCAAAGAAAGGTAAAAGGTAGTCCTAGCCCTCAAGGAGCTCACAGTCTAATGGGGCCACAGCATGTAAACAACTGTACAAACAAGCTGTATCCAGAATAAATAGGAAATCATCAGTAGAGCAAAGTCATTGGAATTAAGAGGGATAGGGAAAGGCTTTCCATGGAAGGAGGGATTTTAGCTGGGTCTTCAAGGAGGTGGAAATGAGGAAAAAGAGCTTTGTAAGCCTAGGGAGCAGTTAGAGAAAATGCTGCGTGTCAGAAGAGAGTATCTTGTACAAGGACCATCGAGGAGTCCAGAATCACTGGATTGAGAAATGGGGAGAAAGGTTTGGAATTGGGAGAAAGACTGAAAAGGGGGATGGGGCTAGGCTACAAAGAGCATTTTGCGTTTGATCCTGGACATGAAAGGGAGCCATTGGAGTTTACTGAATCAGGATGAACATGGCCAGACCTGCACTTTAGGAAAATCATTTTGGCTACTGAATGGAGAATGGGCTGGAGAGGGGAAAGACTTGAGGTAGAAAGACCTACCAGCAAACTCTTTAGTCCATGTGTGAAGAGATGAAAGGCCTGCGTGTTCCAGGATGGTGCAAGTGTCAGAGTAGAGAAGTGGGCACATTCCAGAGAAGGTGGAAAGGTGAAATCATGAGATCTTGGCAACAGATTCAATATGGAGAGGGAGAGACAGTGAGAATGAAAGGATATCATTGTCAATTTGAAATCTAGAAACCCCAAGTTTGCCTTGAGAGAGATCTCACACTCTCTAGTTTCAGACTAGTTCAATAGACCTTAAAGTACTTGATAACCCAGTTTAGGTGGGGTAGCAGACCTAATCAGATGCCAAGTACCCTTTTAGTCTTAGAAGTTTTCCCCATTGTATCAGAGATCCTTCCCAATGTTAGATTGAAAATAATATTTCCAAGTTCTTATTTTCCATGGACACAGTACCGGCATGTAAAAATGGGATGAACTGGGTTGGCAATCCAGAAGGGGTAGGGGATGAAATTCCCTCTACACACCAAGAAGACCAAGCCCTGGGCAGGGACCATCCTTTTAGTATCTATTGTAAGTAGGCCACTGCCTGATACCCCAGCCTCTGACTATGGTTTCATTCCCAAGTCTGTTTGCCTCCTGTCAGTACAGGCTGGACCTCTCATTTCCTCGTAGCCATGGTAACACCAATCCATCATACTTCCCTGTTTTTGGTTCCCCACATGGTATAGAAGTTCCCCAAGTTCTATTGTTCTTGGGAGGATCCTTTAGCGGGGTGATTCTCTCAGAGATGCTGTTGTCAGAGTGCCAGAGCCTTTGGCTCTGTGTGGTTTTAGGCATTGGGTTCTGCTTGGTGGCCGAACAGTGGACACTCTCTCTTTCCTAATTAAAGACTGGGTTTTCCTGACTACTTTAGTAGTTCTGTGTTTTTTCCCCAAGTTAACAGCACTTAGGTTGATTAGCTGGAGGGACCGGGAAGATGGTGGTGCCCAGAAGAGTAACAGGGAGGTTTAGAAAGGTGGCCAAGATAAAAGAATTGAGCTCATTTGGGGCCATTTTAAAGACATCTGCTGTATATCGATTCAAGATGTCAGAAAGGAACTTGAAGATACTAGTCTGGAGGTCAGCAGGGAGGTGAAGGCTGGATAATTAAACCATAGGAGCCAAGTGAAAGAAAAGTCCTGTGGCCCTTGGTTAGATCTTAGTGTCACCTGGATGAAAATCCAGTAAGGGAGTCTGAAAAGGAGAACTCAGGAGGTGGGAGACCTGGGAGAGAATGATGTCCCCAAAACCCAGAGAAATTAGAGCAGTGATGGCAAACCTATGGCATGGCTACCCAAGATGGCATGCGGATCGCTTTCTGTGGGCACAAGTGTCACCCCCCAACCCCAAGTGTATGACTAGAAAGCAAGAGGGACTGGGGGCAGCTGCTCCCCTCCCCTGCCCCTCTGCCCAGCAGCCCAATGGAAGCACTTTCTCCCTCCCCTGGGTGGGGGGGGGGGGACCCGGCACGTGGTCTCTAAAAAGTTCACCATCACTGAACTAGAATGTCCAGAAAGACTTGGTGATCCAGAGTAGCAGAGGCTTCAGAGAGAGCCAGGAGGGGTGTGGGAGAAGGTCATTGGACTGGGCCATGACGAGGCTGTTCACAACCCTGGAGATGGCAGGTTAGGCTCCATGGCGAGGTCAGACATTCTGGAGGATGGGGTGGACATAAGCATAGGCAGCAGAGGATGGAGAACAGGATCTGGAGCCAAGATCTCAGTTCAGATCTGGTCTCTCAGACACTGTGTGACCCTGGGCAAGTCCTTCACTCTGTTTGTCTCAGTTTCCCCATCTGTAAAATGAGCTGGAAAAGGAAAGGGCAAACCTCTCCATGTTCTTTGCCAAGGAAGCCCCAAATGAAGAGTGGGAGGGAGGTGGCTGAAGCACCACAGATGGGTATGTTGATGGGGGAGGGGTGGTGGTGTGTCTCTGTGCGGAATGATGTGTTAATGCAGAGGGAGCTTCCCAAAAGAGGCTTTGCAGAGGCCAAGAGCGGGGCTTCGGGCCCTCCGTGTTCCCCTTCCCTGGCTCCCCATTGGGTCTCCGTATTCTCGAGCCATTTTCACTGTATCCTTGCAGTCTTGCACGGTGGAATGGAGGGCCTTTAAGGAGCTGTCATTTGTTGTATTTGTTGCCAAGGGCTCCCTGGGGGGCCTCACCCCAGACTGCCCTTCTGCAG
Source organism: Gracilinanus agilis (assembly GCF_016433145.1). Lineage (NCBI taxonomy): Eukaryota > Metazoa > Chordata > Mammalia > Didelphimorphia > Didelphidae > Gracilinanus > Gracilinanus agilis. The sequence continues at coordinate 17,577,334 of NC_058130.1, read as the reverse complement.
GCCCCCCAGCCGGTGCCAGGTCTATAAAGGCCACAGTGGGAGAGGCAGTAACGGCCCCAGGGACGGACACCCAGGGAGCACCCAGCCTAGACCGAGGGAGACCCACAAGCTTCTATGGCTCCGTCTGGCCTCTGGGATGCCCCACAAACTCCCTTTAGGCCCCCAGGGGGTCCTCGCGGAGTCACTGCCAGGCTCTCCTTCCCTCCTCCAGGACCAGAGAGGCCAGCCGCCTTTCCCAGCGCTACGTCAGTCGGGCCTCAGGGCCTCCTCCGCCGGGGGTTGGGGGGGGTGGGGTGGGTGCTCCCTCCCGCTGGGAGCCGGGCGGGGCTGGGAACCCGCCGGGACGGGACGGGGCGGGGCGGGGCGGGGCACGGGCGGCCCAAGGAAGTGAGTTCGCCTTCCTCCTCC